>NC_052354.1:32975996-33102051 GCF_009727055.1 Benincasa hispida
AGTGGACCTATGCACTCTTTCTCCCATCCCCATCCCCGTAGGGGTATCCCCCCATCCCGTCCCCGTCCCTGCTAATTGACGGGAAACGGGGTCCCCATGGGACCCACTGCCGTTGTTCTTTTTTTTTTTTTAAAAAAATCTCTCTCATTTAATTTAATTTTAAATTTAAATTTAAGGGAGGAATTTCTCCCCTTAATTCTCTCTTAATCTCACGTATAGAGTGGACAGTTGGAGTGTGTGATTCTTTTTCTTCTTCAGTTTTACAGTGTTTTGGGAGAGATCTTAGAAAAATGCTATAGACTCTCTTTTCTCTTCTCAATCTCTCTTCCAAAATCTCAGAGTCCACACCTCCTGAGAAATTCTTATCCTAAGAGAATACAGAGGTAACTTCTTGTGGTGGTGTCCTCACTGGTGTTACTCTGTTCGTGATTGTTCTTCATCGATGTGGAGGGATTATATGAAGAAAAGTTCTTCAAGGGTAAGCTTTCTTGAAACCCTAACCTTATTTTTTTCCTTTCTTAAGCATGCTGTAAAATTTTATGTTAATGCATAATTATATTTTGGTTCTGTAAAATTCTTGAATCTGTTAAAAATTAAAAAATGGGCTGATCCTTGCTTCCGCAATGGAACTTTACCATTCCTTCAATGGTTTGTCTTCTAGGAAAAATCTTCCAACGATATTATACGAAGACAACACAACATGCATATTCCAAATCAAATGAGGATATATTAAAGGAGTTAGAACAAAACATATTTCACCAAAGTTTTTCTGCACTCATGATCTTGAAGAAAATGATGACATTTTTGTACAACAAATTTGCTTGAAAGATAATCTGACAAACCTATTTACAAAGGCATTATCTACCACAACCTTTGAAAAATTGGTGCACAATATTGGAATGTGGCGGTTAAGAGATCTTAAGTGATGTTTCCATGAGGGGTGTAAATATACTGTATTATTTTTAAGAGTATTAGATTATATGAAATATGTACTCTTTTTCTTTCACTAGGATTTTTTTTTCCAATGGATTTTTTCTTAGTAAGGTCTTATCGAGGTATATTTCATATGTATAATGGACATTTAAGGGGGAGTATTATAAATATTATGATAATAGATGCCCATTAGATGCTCATGCTTAGCGTCTATTGACCATGTGTCATGCCCCTATTTTCCAAAGTGTTGTCGATGTGTCTCAACATTACACATTACTAGTATCCATGTAATCCACCCCCTACTTGCCAAATTTTCTATAAATAGTGGCATTTGGTGGGTTTTGGAAGATACACATTGGACAAAATCCATGAAAATTGGAGAAAGTGAGGATTTTAGAGAAATTTCTTATTTCATATTTTGTTAATTTAATTTAATAATATATATTTTTAAATATTTATTATTTTTATTTGTTAATATTATATTTTATTAGTAATTGTGTTTCCGTTGTACTCTTCAACTTTACAAGAGGCAATTTTCTTAGGTACAACAACTAATTATTGAAAAACAAGCCTTTGACAACGATGGGTCATTTGTATTGTACAACTACCCATTATAATTTTACCAAAAAATATATAAATAAAAATAAGAATAATTTTTTTTTTTTTTGGAAAAAACAAAGAGATCCCAATCTAGTCCTATAAAAACCACCATGTTAGGAAAAAGAGTTCCCTTTTTTTTTTAAAAAAAAAAAAAAAAAAATTGTATAAACAATAAACACAAAACCACTATTGTTAGATCCGTTAGTGATACTGGCTATATATATTTGTTTAAGTTTCATGGCATTTGCCACTTGGACAATTTGTTGGTTGTCTCAGAATGTCTCTATGAGTACTTGTCTTAGATGTTGTGACTCAAGATGCTAACTCTACAAATATTTATTTCCTTATTTAAATTATTAGGCAAAATATTTTCTTTGGGATCTTTTTCTTTTTGGTAAATTGCCAATTTTATGTGGAGATATTATTCATCATTCCATTGTGTTATTTAAGTCCAAAAAGTCTTATTGCAACTGATAGCTGATGTTCAACATCGCAACACTCTGGACTCTTTATTTTGGAGGGGTGAGGGTATGAGGCATTGAGAGAGAGAGGAAAAGGGGTAGTGGAAGGAAATAGAGTAATTAGTGAATGTGTAGGTTTTGCTTTTAAGATTAATTTACGTATTATAAAAATTCACAAGGATAAAATTGTCTAAAAAAGTTTCTTCTTCATTTATCCATTTCTAATAAATTATAGATTATAGATTATAGATATGCAAAATAAATGTTTAATTTAGTAAGTAGGGAAATTCATTGCGATGAATTAAATTTTTTTAAATTCTTGGTGGGAGAAAAGTATGGTGAGGTTTTTGTGAATCAATGGAGCCAGAAAATTAAAGGAGTTACCAATTGGAAGAATATATTTGAGTCTTTTAGTATATTTAATTGGAAAATATTTTAGTATTGCAATAATATGAAATCTCATTTCATTCGTTTGGTGGTCATGTCAATATAGAGATGTACTTTATAAAATTATTTATAGAAGAAAAATATTTTTTTTTAGTTCGAGAATGAAATGAGAGAGATATAAAACTTTAAATTTCTTAATCGAGAATATATACATTAGGCTAGTTATGTTATGTTCATGTTGGTTGCTAATAACATTCTTTCATGTACATGAGTGCAAGATTGAGAAAAAATGTGTACAATAAGGATGAATCTCAAAATTTAAATTAAAAGATATGAGATGAAACTGAAAAATGATTAACTTTATTGAAGATTGGAATGGTATGTTTAGCTATTTTGCGAAGAATAAATTTGTATTGAGATTGATTTTAAACAACATGAGAATAAAAACTAATTTAATTCAATCTAAGAAGAGAAAATTATGGGAAATTCATCGTAGGAAAATTAAGCACTAATGGGGTAAAAAACAACTGTTGAATGGTTTGCGATGTGTAGACTAAATTGTCCTCCTTTCTCCGTGACATCAATCTTCTCCATCCCATTTGGAGGCTTCATTTCAAACTTTGAAACCAACTTGGCAACAATGAGTCCTAAGATCGGCATTGCTAAAATAATTCCAGGACAACTCCTCCTTCCAACTCCAAATGGTAAAAATCGATAATCTACTTTTCCTGCAGCAACGGCCTCTGTTCCACTTTCTTCTTCAAAGAACCTCTCTGGCCTAAACTCCTCTGGATTTTTCCACCACATGGAGTTGTTTGCTAACCACCAAGCATTCACCACCACCTTGGATTCCTTTGGAATGGTGTACCCTCCAAGTTTTGCCTCTTCCAAGTTCATATGTGGTACCAACAATGGTATTGGAGTGTGTAACCTAAGTGTTTCTTTGACTGTTGCTTGCAAGTATGGCAGTTCATTAAGGTTAGATTCAGTCACTTCCTTTCCTTTTAGGACGTTAGCAATTTCCTCCCGAATCTTGTGTTGGATTTCTGGATGATTCACCAACTCAGCTATCGCCCATTCCATCGACCAAAGTGTTGTTTCTATAGCGGCCACATTGATGTTCTCCACAATGTAAATCACATTCTCTTCACTAATTTCACCTTTCAGTTGAGCTCTATGAATGGAAAAAAAAAATGAATCATGGCACAACTTATTCTTGTGCTTATCTCCATTGGCAGCCATTATCTTCCTGTTGACATTAATAAAATCAATCACATTAGTCAATTACACTTCAGCTTGAAATAACAAAAGTGTCATAATGTAATAGAACAATTCTAATACCTTCGTTCTCAACGTAGTTTTTGTTGAAGAATCCAATCTCTCTATCTGTAATCCCTACACTGTTCAGTACCTCGGCAAGAAGGGTCTGAGCAATGGAATGAAATCTCCATAGTTGTACTCAAAGCTTTGTGCCAACCGACTTCTTTCTGAGTTGAATCGAGTTGCTTCAATGAACAAAGGATCGTCTTGGGACTCAAACTTTGCATCAAACATCATTCTATACATGATATTGTACAACATCAATTGCAAACGCTTTCTAATAACTATCCCTTCTGATTGAAACTTCTTGTTATTCTTAAGGTCACGAACCACAGAGTCCATCTCATCCTCCCACATGCCACTGTAATTGTGCACAACTTTGTTCGTAAAAAACGGTAAAGTCATGATTCTTCGCATCTTACGCCAATGGTCTCCATAAACCGTAAACACCATATCTTGACCATTTCCAGTGAAGATATCAAACACGACATTTCGAGGGCGAGAGCCAAACTCAACACTTTGAGCATGCAGAACTTGGCTAGCAAGCTCGGCATCAGAGACGACAACGAGGTTCTTGGAACCGAGCTTCAAGAGGAATATGGAGCCAAATTTGTTGCACAAGGAAGCAAGAAGGCGATGGTTGAGATCATTGCCAACTTGGAGCCAATTGCCAAAGATGGGAATGGAGAGAGGGCCAGGAGGAAGCTTGGAGGAGAAGGCCATGGAAGAGATGATATACGTAAGGAGAGGAACAAGGAAGATGGTTACTCCAAAAGCAAGTGGAGACATGGGGAATATGAACTTAGTAACAAGAGAAACAACAAGCATTGAAAAGAGAGAAACGAAGGCATTGGAAGCCATATCTAAATAGAGAAAGATCCAAAGAGAAGCTATTGAGGGATTGAAAGAGGGGGAAATGGTTTATATAGATATGGTTTTGGGGGTAGGAGGCAAATCTATGTGCTTTTTGTATTATAAGTGAAAAGTAGAAGTGGTTTTGAGTGGGAACTATTATATTGAAAAGTTCAAAACTTGGAGTTGGTGATGGTTGGTGAAGCCGCCTTTGGTAATTACAAGCAATTCCTTTTGTTCCAATTTTGACCATATTAAGCTTTTCCCTTGACTCAAAGTTAACTTTGTCAATGAGAGAGAGAGCTTTTGTTTTGTGTATGATTGGTTAGCTGTATGGCTGCTTTTACTTTTGACATCTTTCCTTAAGTTATTGTTCCAAAATGGAAGGAAAACATGTGTTTAGTTCATACACTCATGAAAAAGAACAATATTTTTGTTCCTAAATTATAGTTTATGTGTAATGATTTAATTTTAGTGGTTTTGAGGTTCAGTAAAGTGAAAATTATTGTTAGGATTGGATAGAATTTCTCAGCTGATAAATTTATTAGGAAGTAAGTGGGAGTTAACAAGCAATCAATACTAAATTTTTCCACAATAAAAATCAGACACACAACTTTTCCTGATTAGGTTAAAATGTTACAAATTTAAAAGTATATATATCAAATTGTTATAAAATTGAAATTACATGAATTAAATTTGTGACAAACTAAAGTTTAAGAACTAAAATAGTTGCTTTCATGATTGTTTAGGAACAAAGTGTTTTTTAACAATAAAAAAAAGGACTATCGTGAGAGGAAGCATATTTGTGACTGAAAATATTTTTTAATTGAGCTAAACATACTTTTGATAGAGTTGAAAGTACATTTGTGTTTTTAAATTCAATAATATTTGGGGTACCGATTTCAAACTTCTGACATTTCGATCGAGAATTTTTATGTTATGCAAATTAAATTATCTTTCATGCTGGTCGAAAATACTTTCATTTATGTTGATCATCTTTTCGTTAAAATTCAATATATACATACATATATATATACAATAATAGTATAAATATCACAATTTAATTACACAAATCATCTAAAACAAAATTTTTTTAGTACAACATATACATTCAACGCTAAGAGCTATTTTTCTTGTATGGTCAAAAGCTAATTTTACAAAAAAAAAAAAAAAAAAAAAAGAGTCTAATATTAAAAACTTATTTTGTCCATTTTGCAACTAGCTCAAAAAAAAAAAGTTTGATTAATCTATTTAATAGATTCTTGGTAGTTTTAACCCTACGTTACGTCTTATATAACGAAGTAAATATTCTTCAATGTTTTTCAGATCTATTCAAAATTATTAGTTTAATTTAATAAGCAGCGAAATACACGTGATGAACTAAAGTTTTTTTGTTTAAATTATAACATCAGGAACCTTTCAACTTTGTCTTTTGTTTTAAAAATATCTTTATATTTTTAAATATTACAATATTACCTATTAAACTTTCTTAAATATTTCAAAACTACCCTTAGAATGGATTTTTTTCTTTAGAATTTAAACAAAAAAAAACGAGTTATAGAACTATGTGGCGATGACCTAAAATGATATAGTAATCTAAATTTTCTTTTTAGATTTCTACAACACCATTTCATATCTCAATTTTCGTCCAAAATTCTAAAAAAGTAATTAGTCTAAGGGTACTTTTAAAACATTTGTAAAAGTTCAAAGGTAATATTGTTACGTTTGAAAGTATAAGGTTATTTTTTTAAATAAATGACAAAGTTCAAGAACATTTTTTTTTCTAATTTAACCTATTTCTTTTGTTAATGCCAAAATATGGACGAGAGAACAACAATAAATTTGTTTACAAGGAGTGAATGAGAATCCTGCAAAAAAAAAAAAAAAAAAAAAAAAAAAAGGGTAAAATTACACATTGATGTGGTGATTGCCACGTCCACTCCAATGCTTAGTCACTAGAAAATCAAATGAAGAAATATTAGACTAAAACACTCAGATTTTACTTACTTTTCAAGAAGCCTCTATGGTCTATTTATGTTGGGTTGTATGTCCTAAAACTCGTAGTTTGTAAACTTTGAACATATTCTATTTTGACAATAAAATTGTTATTGAGATTTATTCAATAAAATGGTATTGAATATGAATTGTACCTTTTAACCATAAATCCAATAAACTAAAAAACTTTGGTTAGAGCATGAATACTTGAACTTCATGTGGAGACATAAAAGTGGATCAAGTTTAAGTATATAGCCAAAATGGTCTATAGTATTGGGATAAGGTTGGGTACCTTAACCTGGGGATATTATGGATGCGACTCACTTTGTATTTGATACAAACGATGTGATCCTGAATTGTTCATGTGGAGACATGCGAGTGGAGGCATCCTATACAATGAGTTTGCATAAGATCGGACCACGAAATAGTCACTTTTACTTTATAATATCGTTTACTAATAAGACTGACTATTTAAATTCGATGACCTAAGTAACTTGATCTTAATCATGAGCTAACTATGAACTCCTGTTTATTCGGGATTATCCTTTAATTTGCATGGGTGAGAGTGGTTCAGCATCGCCGACACAATATACCTTCTGTTTTAGGGGTTAGACCGAGTAGATAGTTGGGGACATAGTTTTGCAAGATGGAATTCATTCCTACCCAATTCTAGGGATAGTAGATAGGTTGTTCTCTTAAGTGCTGACTCCGAGTCTTTAACGAGGAGCCCCACCCTCTCATTAGCTCAAGAGTGACTTAGTTTGGTGGTTGGACCACAAACCAATTGTTCATTAGAGAATCGGTGGGATTTAAGAAGCAAGATGTATTTATAGGGGTAAAAATGTAATTTTGACCCAACTGTAATTATGAACAACCTGTGAAGGATCAACTTATTAATCACAATTAAATCAAGTGGACAAAAATAGATCTACAGTGAGGAGTGTAGTTACTGGCCTTTAGTGGAGTTTTCTAGTAGTTAATGAATGTTGGTTAATTAGGTTAAAAAGTTTAGCCATTTAATCTGTGATGGTTGGAGCTCATGATTTGTAACTCCATTAGGTCTCTCTGCTAGCTGATATCGGACTAAACCTTAGAATAGTGTGATGAGAATTTGAAATGTTCAAATTTAGTTAGGGAATTATAAGTTAATTATATGCAATATAATTGATGTATTTATTTAGTTTAATTGTTGAATTAAACAAATTGAAGAATTGGAAATATTTAAATATGATTGAAATATTATATACATGAATAGGGATTCATGTTCGAAATTGGTGTTGGTTATTAATTTAATATTTGATACTAAATTAATTTTATTAATTAAAGTGTTTAATTAATTATTTAAAACTAATTATTAAAATTATTTTTACTTAAAATTATTTTTAAAAAATAAATTTTATTTAAACTTAATTATTTGAATCAATTTTATTTAAAATTAAAATTCTTTTTTAATTTGAATTTGTGAAATTCAAATTTTAAATGAAAATTAACTAAGTGGAAAGTTCTCAACCTTCTCCACTTTGTTTAAACACCTAATTTCCCACTAATTGCATGAAATATTTGGTGTCAACTCTAGATGAAATGTGATTGCATGAGTTCCCTCTTTAAAATGGAAGAAAAATTAATGGTAAAAGGTTCATGCAATTTCATTATTTGAAGAAGAATTGTTCTCTCAAATATTGTACCCCAAAACACTCTCAAGCTCAAACTTCCCTTCTATTCTATCACAATTTGGATCCTACAATCTGTTCTAAAGTGAAGAATAGCATAAAAGACTCTAGCAGTGGTCCACGAACTGTTCATGATCACATTCAAACAAAAGATCGGTTCAATTTGGAGTTTTTACAAAGGTTATATCTCTAACCCTAATATTAAAGTTATGTGCCTGCATGTTTTAATTCTAAAATTAATGTAGTTAGAGTGCCTAGAATCCTGATTGTTTTCGCATATACGTTATATACTCTTACAAATTTATAAGCTCTCATACCTTAATCCTCTTAGGATTAGGTTTCGGAATCTATCTAGGCGGCTCTTTTAGGATTTTTGGATCGAGTGGATCTAATAGGATAATTTTTGGGTTGATTTGCCGCTGAGGCTAAGGAGCTCAAAATGGGGTCCTACCCATTCCTTTCTCTTTCATTGGTCCAAGTGTTGTGTATAGGATAGTTTATTGGTTGTTCACCACGTTCGCCTCGGTCTAGGTCGAGGGTGAGAGCTCGGAATGGGCTCTAGCCCATTCCTTCCTCTTTCATTGATCCAAGCTATACGAAAAGGATAATTCCTTGGCTGATTCACCAGGCTGGACATTGGCCTAGGCCGAGGTCGAGGAGCTCAGAATGGACTCGAGACCATTCCTTCCTCTTTTCCTAGACCTTCTTTTGGACCTTATATGTTGTTTTAGACTTTAGCAATCCTTCTTGAACTGATTTAATGCTCGTCGAGCTTCTTAGGACAATTTTTCCCTTTGGTCCAAAATTTCATAAAATTGTAATTTAAAGTGGACTAGTGCAAGCACACACAAACTTAATGGTATTCCGAGTATTATATCCCATGAGACTAAAGGCAATTCAATTTTTCTTTAAACAATATTAATAATGCAAATTGATGGTAACTTAGTAAAAAATAGAAGAGATTTGGTATTGTGCAAAGTATTAAATAAATAGTAAATGACAGCAGAGATTTACAGTCAAGTTTCAAGCAACAAACTTTATTCCTTGAGCTATACGCTTGCATCATGTCGATAGTGATCCAATATAGACAAAAAACTTCTCCTATTCAACCTTGTTTGCGTAAGTACCTTTAGGATCCTAGGAACTAGTCCTATATTTCTGTAGTTAGCTAAATCTTAGATCATTTCACACAATTTCTAAGTCTTATAGTGTACCTAATGTCTAAAGCTACATGACAAACCTATGTTTAGGCTTTTAGTCCCCATACATATTCCTTCGTGAATTCTATTTTTATTTTAACCTTATCAACATTAAGACTCCACTAACATTGTAAATTAAGTGGCAAATTCAACTTAACAAGATAACAATAAACTCAATAAAGAAAATGTAAGGTCAACACAACATGATGAATTAGTATTGGCTCAAACCATAAAGTCTTAGGGTATCACATGACTCAATCCCCTTAAAAATTTAGCTCATATCTAAAAAAGAATGAAATAATTTATTTGATTTAAAAACCATGAGTTACAATGTCAAATTTTCAATGAGATGAAAATAAAGAAATGAGAAATAACAAAGAAAAAACTAAATAAATGCTAGAAATTTAGCATATTAAGCTGAGGCCAAGGAGTTCAACATAGGTTCCTTGACCTCCTCTTGGATATATGTGTTGTTTTAGGCTCTATCTATCATTCCTGAATTGATTTAATATTCGTCAAATTTTTTGAGATAATTTTGCCTTTGGTCCAAA
Organism: Benincasa hispida; assembly: GCF_009727055.1. Taxonomy (NCBI): domain Eukaryota; kingdom Viridiplantae; phylum Streptophyta; class Magnoliopsida; order Cucurbitales; family Cucurbitaceae; genus Benincasa; species Benincasa hispida. Next base: position 32,985,965 of record NC_052354.1, read on the forward strand.
ATTACCTATGACATCTTTAAATTCGTGGTTGGAAAAAAACTATGGTGAGGTTTTGGTGAATAAACAATTGAGGCGGAAAATTAAAGGAAGTATTAATTGGAAGAACTATATGTACATGTATTTAAATCTTAGTCTATTTGACTTAATTAGGAAATTTTCTAGTATTGCAATAATATGGAAAGTACTTTCATTAGTTTGTGGTAATGTCAATATCACCTTAAAAATAATGAGGGATGCACCAACAATAGAAAATTATTTAATAAAAGCAAAAAATATTTTAAAAAAGACAGTTAAATTCTCTTGTATTAATAGAAATTTTTTCAATTGGAAAACGATCGACAATGATATATCAAAATTATTTGGGAAATGTGTGATGACAAAATCTTGATGGTTAATGCTTTGAATCCTCCATATATAGGAGGAAGCTTGTTGCAAAGGATAAGGGATGGGGTTATGCTATAGAAGAGTTGTGCTCTTGTAGGTTAATAACATTCTTCCATATATACTTGAGTGCAAGAGTGGAAAAAAATATATATGAAAGAATGAAACTTAAAATAACTGAAAAATGATTTATTGTATTAAAGATGAGAATTAAATATTTAGCTATTTTCAAAAGTATAAATTTCTGTTGAGATTGATTTTTATCTCAACATGAGATTAAAAAATAATGTAATTCAATCCAAGAAGAGAGAATTATGGGAAATATGTTGTAGGAAAATTAAGCAGTAATGGGGTCAAAAACAACCGTCGAGTGGTTGGCGATATGCAGACTGAATTGTCCTCCTTTCTCTGTGACATCAATCTTCTCTATCCCATTTGGAGGCTTCATTTCAAACTTTGAAACCAACTTGGCAACAATGAGTGCTAAGATTGGCATTGCTAAAACAATTCCAGGACAACTCCTCCTTCCAACTCCAAATGGTAAGAATCGATAATCCACTTTCCCTGCAGCAACGGCCTCTATTCCACTTTCTTCTTCAAAGAACCTTTCTGGCCTAAACTCCTCTGGATTTTTCCACCACTCGGGGTTGTTTGCTAACCACCAAGCATTCACAACCACCTTGGATTCCTTTGGAATGGTGTACCCTCCAAGCTTTGCCTCTTCCAAGTTCATATGTGGCACCAACAATGGTATTGGAGTGTGCAACCTAAGTGTTTCTTTGATTGTTGCTTGTAAGTATGGCAGTTCATGAAGGTTAGATTCCATCACTTCCTTTCCTTTTAGGACGTTAGCAATCTCCTCTCGAATCTTGTGTTGGATTTCCGGATGATTCACCAACTCAGCTATCGCCCATTCCATCGACCAAAGTGTTGTTTCTATAGCGGCCACATTGATGTTCTCCACAATGTAAATCACATTCTCTTCACTAATTTCACCTTTCAGTTGAGCATCTATGATATGATCCATGGCACAACTTATCTTGTGCTTATCTCCATTGGCAGCCATTATCTTCCTGTTAGACATTAATAAAATCAATCACATTAGTCAATTACACTTCAGCTTGAAATAACAAAAGTGGTCATAATGTAATAGACAACTCTAATACCTTCGTTCCTGAACGTAGTTTTTGTTGAAGAAATCCAATCTCCTACTCTGTAAATCCCTACACTTGTTCAAGTAACCTCGCAAGAAGGGTCTGAGCAATGGAATGAAATCTCCATAGTTGTACTCAAAGCTTTGTGCCAACCGACTTCTTTCTGAGTTGAATCGAGTTGCTTCAATGAACAAAGGATCGTCTTGGGACTCAAACTTTGCATCAAACATCATTCTATACATGATATTGTACAACATCAATTGCAAACGCTTTCTAATAACTATCCCTTCTGATTGAAACTTCTTGTTATTCTTAAGGTCACGAACCACAGAGTCCATCTCATCCTCCCACATGCCACTGTAATTGTGCACAACTTTGTTCGTAAAAAACGGTAAAGTCATGATTCTTCGCATCTTACGCCAATGGTCTCCATAAACCGTAAACACCATATCTTGACCATTTCCAGTGAAGATATCAAACACGACATTTCGAGGGCGAGAGCCAAACTCAACACTTTGAGCATGCAGAACTTGGCTAGCAAGCTCGGCATCAGAGACGACAACGAGGTTCTTGGAACCGAGCTTCAAGAGGAATATGGAGCCAAATTTGTTGCACAAGGAAGCAAGAAGGCGATGGTTGAGATCATTGCCAACTTGGAGCCAATTGCCAAAGATGGGAATGGAGAGAGGGCCAGGAGGAAGCTTGGAGGAGAAGGCCATGGAAGAGATGATATACGTAAGGAGAGGAACAAGGAAGATGGTTACTCCAAAAGCAAGTGGAGACATGGGGAATATGAACTTAGTAACAAGAGAAACAACAAGCATTGAAAAGAGAGAAACGAAGGCATTGGAAGCCATATCTAAATAGAGAAAGATCCAAAGAGAAGCTATTGAGGGATTGAAAGAGGGGGAAATGGTTTATATAGATATGGTTTTGGGGGTAGGAGGCAAATCTATGTGCTTTTTGATAAGAGACTTGGTTGATGAATGGAGTTTGATAAGAGACTATATATAGAAGAAGCCGTTTGAGGTTGGTGGGAGATTAGGTAAAAGCACTTACAAGAGAACTTAAATTATATTTCTTTGTCAACTTTGATCATCTCCAACATGCTTTTCATTATAATATTCGAGAGAAGGAGAGAGGGAAGAACTTTCCTTGACCGTTGTGTGTGAGAGAGAGAGAGGGGTCAAAGCGTTCATGCATTGGTTTTCAAAGCAAAAAAGGGTCTGGTCAAAAATCAACTCCCTATATTTCTTTAGGGTTTGGTTACAATTTTATATGTGGGGTGAGATCTATATTATAAACTAGTATCTTGTTTATACTAATACAAAAATAAATTGCAACATATAAAAACCTTATTGTATACTTAGAACATGTATTAATTTTATTAATCTCGTTTTTAATAAATACAATCTGATTTAGTTTATTATAATATTAAATAAATTGAAGTACACCAACAATCGTTTGTACGTGGTAAAAATTATTATATTAATTAAGGTCAAATGGTATGAAAAACTAGGGGCGAATTAACCTTAGACCCAAGGAGTTTAAGTTCTCCTCAACTTCAATAGGATTCTTTTCAAACATCTATGTACGTGATTTTTTTAAAAAATTATTTTTTATTTTTGTTCGACTATTATATTGACCATGGTAAGACATTTAAATGTAACTTTTAATTTATGTGCATTAAGTCTGAAATTTTTAATTTTGTTTCAAGTATATTTATGAATTTTCAACTTTGTATTTGATAAAATACTAGATTATTAACTATTAGATATTTAAATTTCATTACACAAAAATTCAATCTTTTATCTAATAGATAAATTAATTTATTTAAGAAAAAAATTGCATATTTGAACAATGTATATAACATGAAATTGAAATTAAATTTTACGGTTTATTAGACATTTTTAAATTTCAAGGATCTATAAGACACAAAAATCGAAAATTCATGAATCAAGTAAATGTTTGAATTGACTTTCTAAGTGTTTATTAAAAAAAAATTACACTTAGAAAGTAAATCAAAACACACCTTAAATTTGTAATTTAAATTTTTAGACTCATTTTAATATTTTTGCAAAGCTTTAAACTAACTTCTCCAAACAAAAATTATTGATCCGAAAAATGATATTTAATGAAGATGTACAAAAAAGTTTATTTAAGAATCAATTGGGACGTTTATATAATTAAATTGATGTAACGACAAGGACGTTTACTTTAGTTTAGAATTGGATGGGTTGTTGAGCCGACAGATCGAAAAAACTGTGGGCAGCGAAGTGGGGCCCATTTAGAACTGCCAAAACCATTGATGGAGATGTTTTAATGGGCCGGATCCACGTGCAGATCCGGCCCAAACCAATTGACCCGACATTCGAGTTAAACAGTTTGTCGGGTCAATTTCGACATCGGGATGCACAACTCACCATAATTTGAGAATCCTCGTAGCACTAAACAAAGTTATTAATAGCTCAAAAGTTTCTAATAAATATTCGATTAATAATTGATAATTAGACATAAATTAAATTTTATTTATAATAATATCTTATATTTTTAAATTTATGTTTAATAGATCCGTGATTTTTAAAAATATATAAATATGGTTAAACACCTATTTGAGACGACAATGACAATAACAAGAAAAAAAAAGTAATTTAAAAAAAACAAAATTAAAAATGTTCAAACTTAAAATGAGAGATCATTAACAAAAGTCTCCCCACAAAGCCAAGGGTGAATCATTTTTAAAACATAGAATATGATTTTAAATATTATATTCATAAAAAATATTTTTGGAGGGAAGAAAACATTGCATTTGAAAGTTTGGTATTGTTAGGCATGGACTGCTTAAGTTATTAGAGTTATATCATATCATATCATATCTTATCATATTACCCATAATTCATACATTTTATACCACTAATGAAACAATTATCATACAAACCATCTTATTTGTAATACTTCTTTCTCACAGATATTCATTCCTACAAAGTCTTTACTACCACCAGTTTATTTGATACACTTTACTTTATCAATCAGCTATACTTTTATTTTTATTTTCCATGTGATTACCTAAGCTGCAACCACACCTGAAGCCAAGGCAGGGGGACCAGCCACGGAGCAAGGCGATGCCGAGTAATCCTTCATGACCTTCGATCCACATTTGTCCCTGCAATCGTCGCCTCTGATGTGTTTGTCGCGACACTCAACGCTGCAAAATGCCTTTTCCCCTCTGCATGAATGAAAACAGCAAAGTCATTCTCAAAGGAAAAAGAAGATTCCAAGTTCATGAGAATCTTGGATGAATGCCAACCAAATTGCTAAAGTTTCATATCCAATCACATGTCATCTCATTTCAACCACATGAAAGTACAGGACAAGAACCATCATTTAATACCAAGCTGCTGAAAAATATCTCAGTTAAATCATCACCACCGGTCACGACGTTACATTTACACGGTGATGGTTCAATTAACAAAAGTCAACTGCTATGCAGGATTCAGATCTTTCTACTCCAATTACCAGTATCAATATCATCATAATAACAATTACAAAGTATTTCTGAAAGTCCAACGAGTTTCACAACCATAAGATGAGGAAGATTTTCTCTATAATAAGCCTGATAATTGAAAAGCATAGAAGCCCAAATATGAAACAAACCCGTGCAAGTGACAATAAACAAAGAGGTAGCTTCAAAGTATTAGCCAAGAAAGAGCCAACAATATTGTCCCACGATTAAGTCATATACTATTCAAAGATTAGTATAATGTCCAGACAAGGGAATAATAGCTGTCTGCCGTTGTGTTTGTGTAGCTATAACTTAAAATTAACACTTAAGTTCTCATTAAGAAAGGAAAGAAACAGCTCTACTCTTTAGAGTTGAAGCTTAAAAGAGACAAAATATCTGAAGATGAAAACTAAACTCTTGTCTAACCAAGAATTACATCTGAGAGGCGATCAACATGAAGATAAACTAGTTGAGAATATAAATACATATATATTGTATTGAAAAAAAAATAGTTGAAAATGTTGTTAGATCGAGAGATTTCTCGCTTTGGGCTACCAGTTTGTTGGCCAAAGGTCTAAAGGAAGGGTAATTCATTTTGATCTGCATCGTATCGATAACCATGTAATGGCTGCTTAAAGTGATCCAATTAACACAATTATCTTGGAGTATGTGTAAACTGACCTGAAAATTAATCTTACCCCATCAACTGCAAGTTCTTTATTTCTTATGAGAACAGAACACAGCTTTAAAATAACCATTTTAACTTAACAACTTACCAATACCAAGAAGATGAGAAGTTCTTCTTTATCATGTAAGCTATGTCATCTTTTATAAAACATCGTTGGATTGGAGTCCTTTCTTGAAGTTAGTTCCATGGACGTTTTTTGTATGTCCTAGTATATTTTTTCATTTCTCCCAACGATTGATCAATTTATTACCCAAAAAGGAAAAAAAATGAAACATCCAATAAGGTGAAATGCAGACATAAGAGAAGAATGGTCATATTTGTGCAGATAACAAAGTAATAAGGTGAAATTATGCCATGCCAAGCTGAAGAAACTTTTTGCCAATATTTGATGATAGAATAGATGAATAGAATCACTCAAGCGTCCATCAAGGTCATAAGTTCTAAGGGAGACAGTAACCAAACTTAATCATATCAATCTAGGAAAAAATACAATCATGCTGACAAATATCAAAAACAGGGGCCCGCTCCAAGCCCTTATCGAATCTAAAACAGATTGTGCAATTCAAAAAATGTTTCCACTTTGAAAAGAAAATCCTCGAAAAGATGGAAACAGATGATAAACTTCCAAAATCTGCAACGTGGAGTTCCAAAAGAGCGAATGAGCAAATCAATGAATCACTCATCCAAAAAACTTCACTGAGAAAACAAAACCATCCTTTCTACCTAAATCATCAATTAAACAACCAAGACAACATCAACGAAATCAAAGAATATCATGATTCAACAATATAAGATTCCATTCCAAGTTACCATGACTGAACAGTTTATAGGAATCAAACGAACTGGGTTTGAATTTTTCTTTCCCTCTATATAAAAAATACAAAAACTAATAAGAGTTGATCAAATTGCTTTGCAAATCAGGCAACCAACTAAAACTAAAACCAAGACAAAGGAGAAAAGGGAATAGAACTGAAATTTACCTGTACATAAAGATGTCAAGCCCATGAAGATGCTTGCCGCAGAGATAGCAAGAGCTCAAAAATTCAGCAGCACAAAACCCTCTCTCCGCTACACCAAAACTCATGGGGGAAGTGGAAAAAACCCCAGATCTCACAACATTCGAAGAGTGGCCATTGACCAATTCGAGCTCACCATTAAAGTAAATACGCTTATCAAACAAACGATTACCAAAATGCGAAGTTACGCAAGTGTAACTTTCAGAAAGTTCATCAACGACCTCAGGTAGTACTTCCTTTTCTAGGCTAAAACCACCTCTGAAATTAGCCGCTGGTTTAGCAGAAGAAACGATAGGAATCGAGCAAGACCTAGGAGAAACAACTTTCGAAGACACAAAAGCTTCATGAATTTTGTCGGAATCAGTCATGGCAGCCACTATACCCAACCCAACAACACCCTTTTCGAAATCACGAGGGGATTTCGTTTTATCAGAAGAGAATGAACCAGACAAAGCGGTGAAGAGTGAAATCCCGATGGTGGGTTTTCTTTTTCCGATGAAATTCTCCATTTCTGAAACGAAATTTGATTCAATTCCTCTGTTTTCTTCACTCCAACCCTGAAAATCTTCACAAGAATCAGGTGGATTACAGAGGTGATATCGTCAAACAAGAGAACAAGCTATGGAGGAAGAGAATTGACTCTCGTGAAGTGTAAATGACATTCGGAATCGAGTAAATTGGAAGAATTAGAGCACAGATTGTCAGAAAGAGAGAGAGAAATGGAAAAAACTCCTCCGGAAAATCCTCTGATAATAAGATCCCCGAGGAGTGCGAAAGAAGCAGTAGCACAGAAAGTTTCTTCAAACCCACTAAATTGAAACTTGAAAGATGGGTTGCAGAAACCAAAAAAGCTTCAAAGAGAAAGGAGGGAGGGAGAGAGAAAGAGAGAGAGAGGAACTTTGAGCCCTCTCTGGTCTCTTCTGTAGGCTATGGGTTAGGAGCAGAGGAATATAAACAGTTGAACACAATAATTATTCTCTTCAACAGTCTGCAATAATTTCTGGACTGTCACTTTCTGCTCTTTCCTCCTTTTTTTTTTTTTTTCTTTTTCATTTCTGTTTTTCCTTTAACTTTATTTTAGTTCTTCACTCTCAAAAATATATATAAAGATTTGGGTTGTAAACTTTGTATTGCCCGTGTGAGGCATCGACTAGAAGTTAGCAGAGTGGATTATTATAGTTCATCTCATATTTGAAACACCAAATATAATGGCGGTGTGTATTAAATATTATTTCAAAACTTTTTTTACTATTTTTCCTTCTTTCTTTTCTTTTTTGTTATCGAGTCTACTATTTTCTATCCAAACAAAAATAGTTTACACACCAAATACTTAACTAACTGATTATAACAACTACTTATTTACTTATTATAATAATCAATTCAATGCCCAAATGCCCCTGTAATGGTTGTTGGAGTAATGTGTTTAAGTCTAATATATTGTCTAACATTTCTCTAGTCGATTATTTACTTATCTTTAACCGTTTCTATGAGTGAATGACTATTCGAACAAACTAAAAATCTCAAGAGGTCACTAAATTGCTCCAAGTTAAAGCACGATTCATTTAATTTATTATGGACATAAGCATAGCTAACTCGTTAAACCATTATACATTCTATTAAAATGTTAGAGGTTCTAATCTTATTCATATGTGAAATTATGAGGTGTGGAATTAAGTTTTTTACGATAAAAAATCTTCATTTAAATGACTAAATTTAATTTATATCGTGTGTGACATACATTCATAGATACATACATACATATAAGCAAGAAATGGGGAGAGTCTAGGATGAAGAGGAGAACTTGATTGGGGTGAGGATGAAAACTTTATTATTGAGTCTCACGTTGAAAAGATGATAAGACCTAACAAATTTTCAAACAATATGTGAACTACTTCTCTCACTGTCGATTTATGTTTGAGACGACAATGATGTTTATCCAGTGTGATATCAAAACCAATAAATCTCAAATAATCAATTGAGCTAAAAAAATGAAATCCAACTTAAAATGGTGAACTTAAACAGACAAGATCTTAAGAGGATATGTTGAGAACTTCACATTGTTCAATAGATTTTGACATGAAATCTCTTGTTTATATGTTTCTCCATAGGTTTACTCTCGTCTAATATGACTAGAAGACATTTATTATGTCAAAATCAACATAGCTTAACTGACATAAATAATGTACTCTCAACTTCATCAAAAGTCTAATTCCCCCTTTTTCATATTGTAAAAAGAATAATAATTATTTCTTTTAAAAAAAACTAATATTACTTAACTCTCCAAATATTGGAACTTTAAATCCCTCTCATTTATTTATTATGTTAAATAGATATATTGTTTAGACCTTATTTGGTAATCACTTTGTTTTTTGTTTTTTAAAATTAAGCATATTTCTTTCACTTTCGATTTGCATCTTTTTTAAGAACAATGGTTGAGTTCTTAACCAAATTTCAAAAACAAAAACTACTTTTAAAAAGTTACTTCTTTTAGTTTTCAAAATTTAGCTTTTTTTTTAAACTATTGATAAAAAATAGATAATAAAATAAGAAACTTGAAAGTAGAAGTAGTATTCTTATTTTAAAAAACAAAATAATTACCGAATAGATCTTCAGTATTTGTTTATTTAAAGATATTTAATTTATTGTTAAACTTCAAATATCAAGATGGAATAAACTTTAAAAGTTTGAGTTTGAGATCATTGTGAGCTTTTAACCTTGTTCTTTTTCAGACATGACCCCATCTTTCCAATATTTGCTTTCATGCCCAAAAGTTTTAAGTTATTTCAGGTTCTACCCTAACTCAAAGTATAATTCTTTCTATTGGTGGTTCATAAAGTTCTTGTTAATTGTTATTCTTATCATCATAATTACAAGTGGGCCCTCCCATTTTTGTTTTTTTTTTTAATAGCATCATTGCCACTTAAAGAAACATTTTCACTCATTATTAATAGCATATTTGGCCAGATGGGCTTAGAGCAACTTCTTTTGTTAATTAATTTCTTTGCCCTACTTTTTGGTATAGAAAATGAAGGATTTCTAATATAGAGTTCGTTTGGGAATGTAATTATTAATATTTATTATATTTCCCTCTAAATCTTCAAAATTATCCCTTTTTTTTCTCACTAAAGTTTCAAATTTCCAATATTTATCTCTACAAATTTTATTTATTCTATTTTAGTTTCACTAATTAAAAAAAAAATTATATTTTTAAATTTTCGTCCATGGCAATTTGAATATAATTTACCATATTTGAAAATATATTTTAATGCATCAAAATATGGATAATTCAACTAGTATATAAGTTCGATATTAGAGGTTGAATCTCCCATTCCACATATTTTCACATATATATATGTGGTATTATTTATTTGAACTTCTTTTTAACGGGACAATTTATCTAATCATACGATTGGTTATTTATTTATATATTCAACTATACTTGAATTAGTCTTATACAAATATTTAATTATTAACATGTGTTTGTCATATCTATTTAGAATTGTTAGAAAAAAAAAATCTTTTGTTTTTTGGAAGTGTATGGGAAGAAAAAAATCATGGTAAACAAACTTGATGCTAAAACATGAAAGCAAATAAACATTTTAGAACTTTGTTTCCAGTTCTTGAAATTTAAATAAAATTTTCTATGTAAATGCTGCTCTTTCTTTCTTAATTTTGTTGTTTTCTTTTAATTTCTCAGTTATTTTCTCTTATTGCGGTAGTGATGAAAGGTTTTTCTGAACAATGTTCTTCTAAGGTGAGCGTAATTTAGGGATAATTAATATGTACTCCTTTTCTTGGAATCGAAATTCAAAATCCTCACATCAAAATAAAATAAAATAAAATAGGATCTAAAATATATATTTTAAAAATTTAAACACCAAAATAAATATGTTGACAGTTTGATGGGTAAAATGAAACAAATTTAAAAGTGAGACTAACCAAAAGGAGACTTGGAGTATAAACATGCTTCAAAACATTTATGAAATAATAAATTTTCATTTTTTGTTTTCAAAATTTAAAAAACGTTTCTAAGAAAATGAGCTAAATTTGGGAAACTACAAACTAAGAAGCGCAGACATAGATACGGATACGATACGACGATACGTTAATTTCTGAAAAATTAAGATAAGGATACGTTGAAATATATATATATATATATATATATATATATATATATAATATATTATATATATATATATATATTATAATGTCTATAATGGCTATAATACATATTTTAAGTTAGATTATAATAGATTCAAAAAGAGAGTGAAAAACTTGTAAAAATCAATTAAGTTTGAGTGATTGTTGAGTGACTAAAGTAGATGGTAGGAAAGAAGTAGAAGATGAAGATTGATAAATGAAGTTGAGGATGAAAGAGGTGTGAATCATGATTTAAATAGTGAGAGAGAATAGAAGAATAAAGATTTAATTACGTTTCGGGGTTTTTTTTAATTTTTTTATGTTTGATCAATTTTAATTTATTTTGTTTTGGATTGCTCAATTTAAGTGGACTTTTATGTTTGGAAGTAATTTTAAAATGGTTGAAATCACTTTTGTCTTTTTCAAAATCACCGTGAAACATGTTTAATTCTTCAAAACTAATTTTGATGATATGAAAATTGTATTTAAAAGTGTAAAATTGAAAATTAAATTAATTTTGAGTAATTAAAATTGTGTTTTCGAGTGATTTTAAAAATGAAAAAAATGATTTTTGATGATTTTAAAATCACTCCTATACATGCACTAAAATAAAATGGGTTGTATGTTAGACTTAAATTTGAAACAAAAAATTGACCCACGTATCCCTTTTACGTATCTGGAAGCAGCAGATACGCGTATCTAAAAATCAAAAATAAAAATAAAAAAATCAGATACTTCAAATCACGTATGTATCTGCCACGTATCTGGACGTATCTGTATCTGATACCAATTTTCTGCACAATTAGAAATATCTGTGCTTCTTAGACTATAAAGCTTCTCTTGTTCTGTTTCTAAACAAGACGTTGGGTTGGAATACAAGATTTAACTAGTTTTTTTAATTTCTTTTTTTTTTGTAATAACAAATATGTATGTTTACACGTCATTTTAATTTTTTTAGTTTTACAATATGTATATTTATATGCTATTTTAACTTATTTCTTAATTTATATTATTCTAATTTTAAAATTTCATATTTTCAATATGAATTATAAAATTTAAATCCTATAATATAGGTATACGTTTTACATATGGAAAATTTGAAGATGTGTGGGGTGGGAAAAGAATTGAACCACTTGTCCTAGGTCGTTAGTACAATCTTTATATCAACTGAGTTGTGTTCATTTTGAATTTAAAATTTTAATTATGGAACAATATAATTAAAAATTTCAAATAAATCTAAGTTAACATTATTTAAGGAAATAACAATGCACATTAAATTTGGACAACATTAAAAAAAAATTAATTTTATTGTTAGTTGAAAATTTTACATCAAGACTTATTTGTAATAGACTACTTAAGCTTTTGATAAATTATTAATACATATTGATGTATTATGTATTTTTATATTATATAACTAAATTATATTTAATTATATAAAGAGAGGGAAAAAAAAACAAGAAACATGATATTATTATTTTTTTTAAAGAAACAAAACAATTATCAAGCATATTTTTCTTCTATTTTTTAAAAATCAAGAAACAAGAAACAAGAAATAAAAATGTTATCAAATAGGGCCTACATGTTCAACAAACTTATTTATCTACTAAATTATAGATTAATTCTCTATATCTTTTTAAATTTGAGTCTATTTGATCCATGAACTTTTAAAATTATAAATTTAGTCCTTGAATTTTTATTTTTATTTTTAAATTCACATATCTACTAGATATAAAATTATAAGTTTAGGGTTTTATTAAGCATATAATTCAATTTTATATCTAATAAGCTAATTAATTTTAAAAACTTTAAATTTATCAAGGATCTGTTAGACAAAAAATTGAAATTTCAATGGCATGTTGAACTTAAAAATAAAAGTTTAAAGATTTATTTGATATTTTTAAAAAGTTTAACAACCAAATAGATATCAACTTTAGAGTTGATGGATTAAATTTATAATTTAACTTTAGCGGCACTTGCAAGAATAACTATATATATATATAATATTTTTAAAATTATAAATTTAGCAATGGTTTTTCAACATTTACAAATATAGCAAAAAAACATTGAAGCGGATTTATATTTAGTATATTAGTTGATTAATCTACCAAATATAAAGTATATAAATTATACATGAAATGTTATAGTTTAAATAAAATTTGAATGATCGAGTGTAATTTATACTATCAATACACATCTATACAATACTTAAAATGAATTTAGATCATGAGTGATATACTTTGATACGTTAAAAATGTACATGAAATGAATTTTTAATGATTACCAATATATTATAAATACATCTATATTGTAGTTTAAATAAAATTTGAATTGAGTGTTGGTAAACTACTTATACCCCCAAATACGTGGTATTGCATTTTGAACTGATATACTATTGATACACTAATGATCTACATGCAATTCATTTTCAATTAGTACTAATATAATAATATACAATTGAGTGATATATTTTAAGTATCCTTCTAAATGATATAATTCATATTGGTATATCAACAATGTCATTGATATGTTTTTTCCCTCTTTAAATCAAGTATATCAATCAATTAATATAAAAAAAAATTGAAATATTTGTTATACAATTGATATACCAAATTAAATATAACTTATATATCATTAAAATTATATGGAAGATTTGAAAATAAAATAGATTAACTAATATAATTTATATTTGGAAATCATTTGACAAAATTAATGCATTTAACATATACCATTAACATCAAAATTGAACTATTCGGATGGAAATAACTCTATATCAAAACGAAAAAAATTAAAAATAATATTTACCAGATCGAATAAACAACGTAAACCCTGACACAATTAAAAGTCGTGATATATCAATTATAGAAATGATATTCTTTAAATAAGATATATCGATTGATTGATATATCAAATCAAATTTCATCAAATTTAAAGTATATTAATTGATTCATATAACAAAATATAAAATATATCATATTTACCTATTGATATATAAATGAGGGTAAAATTATAATAATACAAAAATCGCAAAACAGTTTTTTTTTTTTTTTTTTTGCTATATTTGTAATTTTAAAAAAACCATTGTTATGTTTGAAAATACCTTTATATTTTTTTCTACCCATGAAAATTTTCCTAAACACAACAAAAGAATGAAATTGATCAAATGTCTCTATATTTGTGTGTAAAATACTTCCTCTCTCCTCTTTACTAACTTAACATATCTACAATTGCAATAATCAATAAAATGCACATTTCACATGTATCTCATGAATATTTATTTTTCAAGATGATACCAAAAAATATACTAATTTTTGTTGATTTCAACGGTAAATTTATAATAATCTAAACATCACCTTGTAAAACAATAAAATCTAGCATTGATGTCATGTGCTAAGCTACTGATACTCGAACGATCAAGTTAGTAACAATATTGAGAGCCAGGGAGAACTTGTAGTATTTTAATATACCCCAAATATCTCGAACCTTCCTCATTATATAGAAAAATGATTTCATAATGGTCACTTGACTAATCAGTCTCTCAAATAATTGATTTATTTGTTGCTAATTTAGCTTAACCGTTATGAAGCAAAGAATCCGAGCTAAGAAGTTGTGTTTAAACACTTAAACATATCCGAAGAATCCGAGCTAAGAAGTTTTGTTTAAACACTTAAGCATATCTTATTCATTATGGTCGACCCTATGAATTGACCTTCATAGTGCTTATTGATTCTTTGGTCCATCTCGTGAGTTGATCTTTTTAGCTCTTATAGTTAATCTTATGGGTTGGTCTCTATATTCAGTCAATTAACTTAAACTCTTGAAATGATCTATTGAGTCATCCTTGTAAAACCAGATACTTAGTTATATTTTTTACTCTTAACACTTTTCTTATAAAAACATTGGAGTAAGTACATCTCATCAATTATCTCAATAAATAAATATGTATGTAGGTATTAAACATTTTTTTAAATTGATGATAGGAATATATTTGGGTAAAATATAATTTTAGGACTTAATTATATTTGAATTTATTTTCTATTTGATCATTGGAGAATGAAAATTATATACATTTGATCCTTAAAATTTTAAAAATGATATGTTTGGTTCTCAAATTTGAAATTTACATTTTAATTGGTTCCTAAGTTTGTTATTAGTTTTTAGGGTAAATATCAATCTATACCCCTAAACTTTAGGGATTGTATCAATTTAAACTCTACTAAGAATTGTACTAATTTAAACCTTTATCTTTAGGTTATATCAATTTAAACCTTGAAGTTTGGGACCTTGTATCTATTTAAACCTCAAATTAATAAGTATATCAATTTAAACCTTGAACTTTCATAAGTGTTTCAATATAAACCCTGAATTTTCATAAGTTTATCAATTTAAACCCTGAACATTCATAGGTGTATCTAAATAAAACGTAATGGAGGATTTAAGTTGATACAATTATGAAAGTTTAGGGTTTAAATTAATAAATTTGCCCTAGTTTTTAATTAATCGTGGAGTAAAAATAAAACGAATTTTTTTAAAAAAAAAAAATCTTACACACTGTGCACTAAAATCTTACGCAGGAAAATATAAAGATCATCGAAGTTTACTTATCATATATCCTAACTATCACTTAGATTATTTTGCTCAAGTTCAATGATAAATAAATAAATAAATATGTATCTACTCAATATTCATGTAGAAACTAATTTCAAACTTCTATGACCAATTTGAAGTCAATTTGAAATTAAATCCAAACTTCATTGACTAAACACATGTGGTTTTTAAAATTTCAAGTACTAAAATAAAAACTAAAATCAAATCATTTGGATCAAAAGTATTTTTTTTTAGTATAAGATAGACCAAAATATTTGATTAAAATATACTATAATTATTTGAAAACACACACCGATATGCCCCTAACTAACCATTGACATAATTACCCAATATATGTATATATTTAAATACAAAATCTAATTAAAAAAAATAGAACTAACCAAATCATATCTACTAAAAACTAGCCAAATACAGTTTAATAATCTAAAACTAACTAAATAAAAAACGACCCAAAATCATTGGCAAACAATATTCATTTAAATGAAATCGATTTTAATTCTAAAAATAAATATTTAAAATAATATCTCACAAGACAATATCTTAAAAGATACAACTTTTAAAATTTAGAAATATAATTACACATTAGTTCATTGAAACTTGAAAAGTGGGTTAGTTTCCAAATTTTTAATGATAATAACTAAAATTCAGACATTAAAAATAAATATATACCTTATATTTAAGGTCATTATCGGATGAAAATACAATATCAATCAAATTAAATACTTGTTGGACTAGGTCACACAAATACCTTGAAAATAATTGGCAAACCCTCGGAAATAATTTTTCCATCTTTGTTTAATTATAGATATTCATAGAAGAATTTCCTTTGAAAATTCATAAAGATAGAAGATACATTTACATGGATTGAAAGTAAAAAAAATTAATCCCACAACTTAAATGAGCAAATACATTGTAATCAGAAAGAGCGATGAACTTTGAATTAAGTCTATACTTAAATTTCCTGCTCTAATTGCTTCCATAACAAAATCTCGGTGATTAGGATTTTCTACACTCTCTTTATGCCCTAATCGTATTCTTGTTATTTTTCCAATCACATAAACCTTTATAGCTTCATTGAAGAGTTCAATAATAGTACTGGGTCATCAATCTAAAAGTTAGGCATGCAAATTAGACTATTAGATAGTTCGAAGACAGATTTGGAAGAAGCCATCAAACAGATACATAACAATTGAAAATTTTAAAAAATTTTCAAAGAATTTTTTAAAATAGATATTTTCCAAAACTACCTTCTCATTTTAGACCTTTCCTACAATTTCTCTAATTTAAATCTTCCATCCCAAGGTAAAAGCAAGGTATCAATTACCACTAAACTATAAATCACACTTATTTTAGCAAAGTCTAAAAGTGTTAGAAATTAAATTGAAATCTACACAAAAAAAAAAAAAAAAAAAAAAAAACCTAAGTTATACTAGGGGTTCTCAAATGACCCGAACAACATAGACTACCCAACTTAAATTGTAAGGGTTGGGTTGGGTTGGTTTTAATTTTTGGATTGGGTTTGGTTGGATGTTTCTTTTTTTTTTTCCAGATTGACTTGGATTCGGGTTATACTTTTAAAAATTCGGGTTGACCCAACTCAAACTTTATATATATATTGAAACTCATATATAATTTTATGATATTTGTATGGAGTTTGTAATAGATATCTTGAATTTTGATATTTAACATTTAATTTTTATGAAAGTTTAATTATTAGTATGTGTTGTACACAAATTTAAGTATTTTAAGTCAATAAAAAATAAAAATAAATACTCGACAACCCAACTCAACCCAAATTTTAAAGGTTGGTTTGAGTTGGAGACTCTATTTGGGTTAGCCAATCCGATCAACCCAAATTTTTGGATTGATCAAAAAAATCCCCTCAACCCAATCCATGACACCCTAAGCTATACTTGGTATTAAAAAAAAAAAAAAAAAAAGGCAAAAGGTGTATTTTACTCCCAATATTATTGTATAAAGTATTTTTAAAAACCAATTGCTTCATCTAGTAAATGTATAATAAACCCAATTAAAAAAAAATAATTAAAATATGAGACAATTATATTTATTTTAAGAAATAGGGTAGGGATGAGGATTAAAATTTTGAATAGAAAATAAGATGGAAATGCATCTTTTGAACCCTTTCAGCAATCCTCATAGTCATAGAGATATGTCAATATATTGTGTTATAAATACAAAATCCAACTAGGTTTGAAAATGATTTAAAGTCAATGGTTTGTTTTTAATTTAAGAAAAAAAATTAAATTTAGGGTATAAGGTTTTGGCAAACAACTAATTCCCAACATCCCCATAAAGCTAAAAGTAGAGGGAATAAAATAATAAAAGTTTGTGGTCAATAATTCACACATTTCCTTATCATCAATAAATTATTGAACAAAGAAAAATCAGATCATATATATAAAGAGAAAAATCTATGAAACTTTTCATTTTAATATTTAAATCAATGGCAAAAGCTAACCAATATTAAAGGCAGTGAATGGAAAAATAAAATAAAGAGAAAAGACAAAGTTTGTGGTGAATAATTCACATTACTTTGTCATCTATAAATTATTCAACAACAAAAAAATCAGATCATATAAAAGAGAAAAATCTTTTGGATCTGGTATTTTCTTCTCTTTCTATTCTACACTTATTTCTCTCTGTTAGTTTTTTTAGTTACATGCATTGTTTAGAATGAGAATTATATTTATTACCTACCTTTTTTTTTTTATTTTTCAAAATTTAATTTGATTTTTTTAACTATGGATAAAAAGTAGATGATAAAAGAAGAAAATTTGAGATCGACCTAGTATTTGTAGGTTTAATTTTTAAAAACAAAAATTCATAAGCCAAATCGATACCAAATTCAGCCTTTGGCTTTCCAAAATTAGGCTTGTAAACTATATGGGTAGTTATAAGTTTATTTGTTTTATTATCCAATTTTTACAAATACTTTAAAAATCTAAGCCAAATGTTGAAAATTAAAATAAAATAACTCTTAAAATTTTATTTTTGCTATTTTGAATTTAACTGGAAGTTTTCTTTAAGAAAAGTGAAAACTATAATAAAGAAAGGAAAAAAAATCATGGTAAGAGGATAAATTTCAAAAATAAAAAACTAAAAACTAAGGTTGTTTGATAACCATTTCGTTTTTTATTTTTTATTTTTTAAAATTAAGCCTATAAATACATCTTCCACCTCTAAATCTTGATATCTATTTTTAACTCATACTTTCAAAAACCAAGTCAAAATTTGAAAAAAGAAAAGTAGTTTTTATTATTTATTTTTTTTTTTTGAATTTGGCTAAAAATATAACTCTTCCATTTAAGATTGATACAAATCATGATAAGAAAATGAAATAAAATAGGTTTCATTTTCAAAAACCAAAAATAAAAAACGAAATGTGTACTAGACGGAACTTAAATAAGTTTTGGAAAAGTGTTTTTAAAACAAACAACCAGAAAAAAAAAATACAATGTGTGTTATTTTTATGAATTTGAAGAAATTGGAGAAGAAGAAGAAAGTGAGTTCGAGGAGTCGTAGAACGTAAAAAAAAACGAATAATTGGTGGGAAGTATAACATTTGATTCAACTAAAGGTATAGTTGTCTTTTTATCTGCTAATTAAAATGAAGTGTAACGTACTTTTTTATTTTTTTTGGTCTCGATATCGATTTTGGTCGAGATATCACTAGGACATCCCAAATTACATGTATATGAAATTTGTTGGGCCAAAAAGATGCTATTTGTACAATATGAAATTTGTTGTGCTACTTTAGACAATTACGCATGGGGATAAATTTCAATTATATCCCTTTATTCAAAAGCTTGAATTGAATCCTCTAACCTTAAATTAAGCTAGATTATATACATGTACATGTATATGTATACCTCTAACTTCAAAAAATTTATTATTACCTTTGAATTTTGTTCCAAAAATATATATGGACTTTCAAAAATTTCATTAATATCCTTAAACTTTAAAAAAGAAATAATAAATATTGTTATTGCTCATCAGTTTGATAGATGAAAAACATTAGTAGGTTAAGAAATACCCAACTTTTAAAATTCTCATTGATATCCTTAAAACTTAAATTAAAAACGCTACCATTAGTATATGATAAAAATTGTCAATATCTTGTTTAAAAAATGTCCCTAATTTTCAAAAGTTGCATTGATACCTCTAAACTGAAAAAACAATTCAAAAATACAACTATCGTTAATACATAGATGGAACTATGTTAATACTTTTTTTCAAAAATATCCCTAAAATTTCAAAAGTTGCATGTATCTTCACTTCATCAAATTCATATCGAAGAAATTTGGATTAATACCATCAACCTTAAAAAACGAAGGTTAAAAAATTCTAACCATAAGTATATGGACAAAAAAATTTATGTACACCCTATCACCTCCTTCTTTCATTTCATCTCTCTATTATGCTATAATTTATGACAAAATACTTCCCTTTTTTTTTCCTTTTTTTTATTCTCTTCTTCAATACCATTTTATTCCCCTTCTTCCATTACTTCTTTAAAACTACCTCATTCAATCAATATATATAGGTTATAGAAAAAAAAGAAGAAAAATAATGGAACCAATTTAAATGTTTTAACAAAGATTATTGATAAATGCCATAATTTGATTGCATTTCACCTTTAAATTATTGTTAATTCATGTGAGAATGGGTATAAAGTGCATCATAAAAGCCAAAAGTGGTCTTAATTTAATTAAAAAAAAGTTATCACATGGTTACATAAATCATTTGGGATGATTTGAGGATGTTTTAAAGTGAATAAGACTATTTTGAGATAATTTGAGCAATGTTGTAAGTTTACAGGAAAACTAGAAAATCGCTTAGATGCGACTACATCATATTTCAATACCATCATATTATGTCCAATCAGAATTCGTATTTAGCATATTTATTTATTTGTAGTTATTTACGATTATGACCCTAGGGTTTAAAGTAATGCCCTATATAAACTCTCTAACCCTAGAACCGTCGTTTGATGTAATTTTTCTGAAAACATTCTCCCTAATAATACTGTTCTGCCCCTGTCTGTGGATGTAGCTAACACACCGTTAGTGAACCACATATATTTGTGTGTCGTAACAGAAATAATCAAAACAAGAGGAAATCCAAGCTTGATCCGAAAATCTCATACAATAGTTGAAGGAAACTTCGTCATCTTCAAGAACGAGAATTCCTCTAAAGATGGGTCGTTATTAGTCTATCTTCACTAAAGAAATTGTGTTGTAAGTGAGATTCACCTTGAAAAATGTTGAACTGAACTCATAGAGAGCCCTAAAAATGTATATAATTTGACTCAACACCTTCTACATTTTCTAAAATTCTCTTTAATTCCTCTACTATTTTTCTTCTATCTTTGTTGTTACTAGACATTTTCTACCACAATATAATTCTCGGATTCATATTCAATGAAGTGTTCTTATTTCTCTTTACTCATGTATTAACTTTCGTAAGGGGTTCGATTTTGTGAATATCTTAATGGCTTAACTAATGCAATCACATTGCACCATTCTCTTGCTTTCTATTTATTTTGATGAAACATATCTTATCTTGTTAATCTAAATTTATCATGTAAGTTAGCATATTTATGGAGTCTTTATATTGAGAAGGTTAAGATAAGATCGATCTCACAAAAGAATACGAGACTAAAAGCCTAGACATATGTTGTCATGTGGCCTTAGACATAAGACACACTGTAAGATCAAGAGATTATATGAAACTATCTAAGATCTAATTAGTTATAGAAATATAATATAGGACTAACTGTTTGCTTCTAAGGGTACTTGAAAACAAGATTAAACAAAAGTTGTTCTCAATTCACAGAAATAAGTCAATGCAATAGCAACGTGGTCGCATAGCCTAAGACAAGTTATCCAAGGGTGGAATCTTGACTTGGACTCTTTGTTTTTTATTATTGTCTATCTTTATTATTTGGAAACAATTCAAAATCACTCATTTTTATTAGTTATCACTTAGTTTATATTGAAAACTCTTTCTTGATGAATTGAATTACATAAATAATCTCGTGGAAAAATGATAGTTAGAGTTATTCCATAATATTACTTGTTGATAGTGTGTACTTGCACTTGACCCTGAGTATTCTAAATCATTTTTCATTCATACACATTTTTATCATCAATTTTACATTAGTAGTTGAGTGTGTATTTAATACGTTTAGGTTAAATGCACAAAAAGAGAGACATGTTAAGAATATTTTGGTCATACGAGGACAACCAATTGGAGAGAAAAGAAAGAAAACATGTACATTACCAAATTTTTAATGAAAAAGATTTTATTAATTCTCTTTTACGTTTAAGTTTGTCTATTTCTCGTGGTCTGTTATAAAGGTTTTTCATGATCGAAGATGATATTCTTTTATTATGTTTTTTTTTTGTATTTGATAGTTAATTGTTTTGCTAAGTTTTGAGGGGAGATAATTTTTATTTAGGAATTTTGTAGAATTTTATACTTTAATTAACTTAAGGTTTTGGAATGATGAGTTGTTATTGGCTCTTCTATATTGAAATTTAGTTACTTAATAAACTTCAAGAGATATATAGAGAGTTCTATCCAAAATAAAACTTTTTCCGTTGAAGAGTCAGTACTGGCCATTGGCTTTCTAGGGAGGGGAGTCAAAAATCACTTTTGCCTCCTCATTTGCAATGTGGCGTTTCTTATTTCGGATGCGGGTTGTTGGAAGGAGGATCTAATCCAATCGAGTTTTATCTAAGATGATGCAAACGCAATCTGACAACATAACGAGGATAAGATTGTACGGAAACTCGACAAGAAGGGAGCTTTTGATGTTGAAAGTGCTTATTTCTTGTGTTTGAAGTTGGATAATTTCAACTTTTCCTCCTTAAAAGGCTTTCGCAATCCTTATGAAAGGCCAAGGCCCCTCCTAAAACTAAGATTTGTTGTTGGAAAATTATTCTAACTAAAACTAATCTAACTAAGAAAAATGTCCTAACTGAGGTTAAGTGAGTTTTCTGCAGGAATCGTGTGGAAATTGTTGCATATATTATATGGCGATGCCGAGTAACCAAAGAGATTTGGTCTCGGTTTTGAAAATTTTCATAAAATAATCCAAAAAATAAAAACTTTTCTATGGATGACCTTTTCCACGTGTGAAATACTAGATATACCCTTACTTTTTAAAACTAAACAATCGCCTATTCCATCTCATTTACAAGCACACCTGTTCGCATTCCCATTCGAGTACTCCTCTCAGTTTTCTCTCAACGTCTCTCTTCGTCTTCAAAGTCATTCGCTGCTCGCCGGTTTTATCTACTCATTTTCACCTTCGTTTCAACTCTGTCTCCACCGTTCCAATAATCTGAAAGGTGTGGTACTTGTTGGCTTGTATGTCTTAAAACTCGCCGTTTGTAATATTAAACATATTCTATTTGCAATAAAGATGTTACTGACCGTTTCTTCAATAAAATTGTTATTGAATATGTAAATTACACTTGTGGTAAAATTTCGGAGTCATTAAAGTGCGGTTGTCGCCTCCATTCTTGCCTATGACCAACTAGGTAAATCAGTTCTGCGTATGCAGCAAGGACACAATCAATAGCATGCAGCAAAGACACAATCAATAGCAAACCATTTTGCACACAGAGTTTGAGCATTTATGTACCGCAGTGCAACCACAACAATTGCATGCAAACAAGGAATCTCTAGACATGTGAATTCCATGTAACTACACGTACGTGCATGAAGATCCACCAACCCTCCCAAATGTTCATCATGTACATTGATTACATGCATGTCAACCAGGAAAACACGGTACGTTCTAGATTTCAATTCTTCGGCCTTCAGAATATCAAATGCATAATCATAAACTATGTTTATGCATGAAATTATGTTTGTTCAATGAATGTAGAACCAACCTTGTAACCACTCGCGTATGTGCTCCAATAGTTATGTGATGGGGAGCTCTTAAGCATCCTTTAGTACTGCATTAAGATATTCTACTATGTTTGTGGTCATCTTCTCATACCTACAGTGGACTTGATAAACTCTTGCCCACCGATGTACCCCAATTTCTTTGAGATATCTCGTCACACCAGAATACCGTTGGAGTTTGGCCCAATAAATTTCAAAATCAGACATCTTATATGTTGGGATTGGTGTCCTAAATCTCCTTGTAACTCATAGTTTGTAAACTTTGTATAAACATATTGTTGTTAATAAAATAAGTATTATTTTATCAACATATACTCAATCCAATAAACTAAGATCCTAAGTTATTTTATCTAATTTAAACAAGTATGTAGAGACATACAAGTGGATCTTGTTTAAATAATAACCTAAACGGTCTGTAGTAGATGGATATTACTGGATATCTTATCCTAGTGACACTACGGATATGGCCCGCTTTGTAGGTGTTACAAGTGTTGTAAAGTACTAGAAATGATCTGATCTTGATCATTCATGTAGAGACATGTAAGCCGGAATATCCTATACAAAGAGTTTGTATAAGACTGGACCAAGAAATTATTAGTCTCTTTATATAACGGCATTAATAATAGAGACTTACATTTCACTAGGATGATCATAGGTGACATGACCTAAATTCTGATTGAGTTGTGGACTCCTGCTCATGAAGGTGGTCCTTTGATTTGTATGAGTGAGTAGGGCCAAATTACCAATTCAATAAGCCTACCATTTTGGGGATTCGTCTGACTGGAGAGCTGGGAACATAGCTACACGAGACGGAATTCACTCTTTCTCCGATGTAAAGACAAATAGATAAATTGCTTCCTTAAAGGCTGATTCCAGGGCTTGAACATAATGGCCACACCCTCTCTTGGCCCGAAAGGGACTTGGTCATAGTTGAACTATGACTTATTGTTCATTAGTGGGATCAGTGGTACTTAAAGAGTTAGATGTAACTACAGGGGAAAAACAGTAATTTTGGGCCAGCTGTACTTACGAACAATTTGTGAAAGGTCATCGAGCTGTTGATTGGTTATATCCAATGGACACAGAAATTTATCTGTAGTGCGAAGAGTGCAGTTGTCGATCTTTAGTGGATGATCGACAGTTAACAGATGTTGGGTAATTTAATTAAATAGTTTAATTAATTATTCGAGTACCGTTGGAGCTTTAATCTACAAGTCCATAAGGCCCGTTTGTAGCTCAACAGGGATTTAATTGAGAATCATTTTTAGATTAATTTTAAGTGTTCAAATTAATAGAGGGAATTAATTATATGAGATATAATTAATTAAATTAATTATATATGAGATATAATTAATATAATGTATTTGATACATTATATATAAGGTAATATGAGAGGAATTTGAATATGATTCAAATACTAATTATATGAATGAAATTCATGTAATTAAATTTAATATAAATATGATTTATATTAAATACCATAAATAAGTTGAGAGGAATTAAATATTTGGATATGATTCAAATATCAATTATATGAATGAGATTCATATTAGTGAGTTTACTATAAATGTGATTTATATTAAATGTCATGTATGGTTGAGAGAAAATATATCTATAAGTTATATTATATTTGATACAATATGTTTATGATTATATGTTATATGGGATATAACATATGTTTTATATACATATAATAAGGTTGTCATTATATATAATTGTTATTAATTTAATTTTATTAAATTATTAATTAATTAAAACTCCCTCCCCTTAATTTCTCTTAGCCAAATACGTGATGAGAGGGGTCAGAGAAAGGGATGGTGTTAATTCATCTTCCTCTATGAAACACTGAGAAAATAGTTCTTTGTGGAAAAACAAAAAGAGAAGAACTTTTCTTCTCTTCCCTCTCCGCCTTATTCCCTCTTCTAAAACCCTAAGGCAGAGCCCACGCCTCCTGCCATTCTCAATCCTGAGGAGAATACAGGGGACTTCGTTTGGTGATGTCTCTTTTGAGGAAGGAGATCTGTTTGTAACTTGTTCGAGGGATTCTTGAAGAATAATCTTCAAAGGTAAGGGTTTCTGAAACCCTAAGTTTTCCTTTATTATTGCATGCTATAATTTATGTAAATGCATATCTTATTCTTGTTTTACTGTAAAACTTACATTCAATGAAAAATGGATTTGGGACGATCTTGCTTCCACTAAAGGTTCTCTTCTCATAGAGTTCCTTCACTATATGCTTTGACCACAACATAAAAATGTGGGATTATATCATCAATTTTTAATTGGATCATCAAGTTATTTTGGATGTGATATATGCATAGCGCATGAAATGCCTTAGGAAATACAGATGCGACTGTTTTTCCAATTGAGATATGATGGTCAGATATAATGACTAATTCTTGAATTTATTCGATTGAAACCTTTAAATAAGTCATGAACCAGGTTCAAGCTATATCGTTCTCATCAGGATACTAAATGCAACTAGGTAGATGTTGTTGTCACCGTCGATGCACGTTGTTATTAACAACATACCTTTGTATTTCTCATGTAAGTAGGTCCCATCAACCACAATGAAAGGACGAATGTAGTTCAAGAATTCCCTAATGCACGGTCTTAATGTCATGAAGACATATTTAAAGTTTTGTTCATCTTCTATTTCAACCTAAAAAAAAGTACTTGGATTTGCAAGTTAAGTGCTTCACTGAATGTCTTAACAAAGGCATATGATCCTTCTGGCGACTCTCGTGCTTATACCAATACATATTCTCTTGCGCAGTAAACCTGTCCATAGCTTATATTCACTCTATAATTTCTTCATACGTCTTCAATTATATCCCTTGGGCGATATGATCGACAGAATTTATCATATTTGGACTTGACTAAGTGTCCAATAACCCAACTTTTAGTCTGTCAATGATTACACTCTTTATTTCAAGTGCGCGTATGTATGCTTGGATACTTTGTCACCTTAAAGGAATCACTTCCTACTAATTTTTTTGCACAGACACGCCACTTACATTCCTCCACTAAGCACTGCATGGTTAACAAGCTCTTCGTCAACTTCTTTACACAGTAGTCAAAATTCTTTCTTATCACAAGCATTGACAATTTAACAGATAAATCATACTTGAAAAAGAAAATCTAACCAACCTTTATATCCTCTTCATTCAGACAATTGTGAGGTACTGAGATAAGTTCATCATAAGATGGGCCATCAGATGCTCTAGGTACATCTACGAATGACTAGGTATGAACACTTTGTTGTATTGGATCTGAGGGCATCACCAGTTGTGAGATTAGAACGGGTGGGGTTGGAACACGAATAAAAGGTGTTTAAATTGATTGTGGGCCTAGAGGTTGTCCATATCAATATCAATATGAGTCTGTGAGGTGCATCTCGTTTGGATGTTGTGACTTATCCAAGTTTCATTTCCATCATCTCCCAGGTTACATGGTTCGATGTTCTCATCTAGTGAAGACAAGTTATGTCTAGATGTGGTTGGAACGCCAAAGTCCTAACTAGTTAGAATGGTTGGAATGGTCGGATTGCCCTGATGGTACATGTTCTCAGTGTAAGATTTAAAAGAGCGTGAGTTTTCTTGTCTTACTTCTCCTTACTCCGAATGGTCTTTAATGCTTATGACTCGTGATGTAGTTTTTTAGCTTGCGTGTTTTGTTGTTTTTGTTCTAAAAAAATAATAAAAACAAAACAAAAGATGTGGTGATATATGGAAAAGATTATCTAAGAATGTAAGACCTAAAATACAACAAAAACAAAATAAGAAAGCTAATAAATTAAATTATATCACTGATTGAAGATAACAGTATATCTGATAGGCTACTATAGCTTATAGACTTCAATCACAATTATCATGGAAAATTTTTATCGAAATCTCAAAATTTTAGTAGGGAAAAATTGGTTTTTCCACCGATTTTGAGAAAATCTCAAGAAAATTTTGATTTTTTTTTTTTTTTTGGGAATTAGGTACGTTAACTCAGTTGAAGTTTTTGGAGAATCTAGGAGGTGTGGGCTCTGTGTGAATTTGGTAGAGGGATGGAGGAAGTAAACGATCAAGCTACACGATCGAGTAAATGGGAGAAAGGTATAGTTCATCATATAGACAGTGGATACTCAATCTTTTAGCAATCTCTCGCTCTCGTGAGCAATCGTCTAGAATCTCTCACTCTCGTGAGCAATCATCTAGCCGTCTAGCAAATTCTTGCTTCGATTGTTTAGTCTCTCGTGGAGCAATCGATTAGTATGCAAGAATGAAAACGATCTTTCATAAAATGAAAATATTTTCCATTTTAATTCTTTAGTTATTAAAAACTGAATTAACTCATACTTTCACGGTTAATGGAGAAATAAATAACCAACAAACAATTATCTCATAATTGTTTTTATTATAAATAAATATAATAACAACTTATCATATTATATTTATAACCTATAGTTTAATATCAATATATGTAATATTTTAACCATAGTTCTTTTTCTCCTTATATTTAATTAAATCATATTTATATCAATTCCTCCAATTAATGTATCTAATACAATATCAATTATATCACATATAAATTGAACCAATTTATTATATCATATATAATAAAATTCCTCATGTTAATTTGAACACTTCAAACTAACCCAAAAATGATTCTCAACTTGAATCCATTGAGCTATCAAGGGGACTTATAAACTTGTAGCTTGAAGCTCCAACAGTATGTGAATAACTGACTAAACTCTTTATACAAATATCCATCATCCATTAACTGTCGGGCCACTCACTAAAGAACCGACAGCTACACTCTTCACACTATAGAGTAACAATAACCCTTCATTAGATCGCTCGTAAGTACAGCTGGACAATTTACTGTTTTGCCCTTATAGTTACATCTAACTCCTTAAGTACCATTGGATTCTCTAATGAACAATATATCATAGTCCTACTATGAGCGAACATTTCTCGAGCCAAAATGTGTGCTCCACATTGTTTCAAGCCCGGAATTAGCCCTTAAGGAGTAATCTATCTACTTGCCACTGCTTCGGGGAATGAGTGAATTCCATTTTGTGTAGTTGAGTTCCCAGCTCTCTAATCAGACGAATCCCTAAAGTGGTAGATTTGAGTCGGCAATCTGGCCACTTGCACCCATACAAATCAAAGGATCACCCTCATAGGCAGAAGTCCCAAACTCACTCAGGAATTAAGGTCATGTTATCTATGGTCATCCTAGTGAAATAAAAGTCTCTGTCATGAATGGTGTTATATAACGAGACTAAACATTTCGTGGTCCGATCTTATACAAACTCCTTTGTATAGGATACCCTCGCTCGCATGTCTCTACATAAATGATCAAGGATCAGACCATCTGTAGCACTTTACAACACTTGTAATATCTAACAAGCAAAGTTGTATCCGTATGTCACTAGGAAAGGTTTCCCTCTTTTATCCATATACTACAGGACCTTTTAGGTTATACTTAAGGCATGATCCACATGTATGTCTCCATATACATGCTTAAGTTACAACGATAACCAAAGACTTAGTTTATTGGTTTGTGGTTAATGCAACTAAAATATCCCATATTTCATAGACAACAGTGAAGAAAATATCTCATATTATTACATCACAAATGTTTGTTTATATAGGTGTTTACAAACTATAGGACCCTATGAGATTTAGGGCATCAACCCCGACATTTAAGTCATAGGGGAGAGTTGATTATGCCTAATACCTTTTCATCTGGGACAGACGTTGAAGTTGGTCAACTATTTTTGAGTAAAAAGAACTTGAAAATGTGATTATCTATTTTGTCCATCAACAAAAATTTTGAATTTAGGATCTAAAACTCAACAAATCTTTGTTCACTGTCAAATGTATTGGGGAGACATGTAAGTAGAGCCTTCGTGTAGTGAAAATGAAAGGGTATCATATATTCAAGATCACAAAGTACTCACATTCACACACATGTTCTATCGAAATTCTGAATCATGACCATAGACAACCAACTGCTACGATTTTTAGTCAGTTGATTAAAGATAAGTTTACAGTCATAGGACGTATTTATAAACCTCGTCATATCGTTGAGGATATGAGAAGAGATTATGGCATGAACAAAAGTTATGATAAAGCATGGTGTGTAAGGGAAGCCGC
The DNA here is from genome assembly GCF_009727055.1 of Benincasa hispida. NCBI lineage: Eukaryota > Viridiplantae > Streptophyta > Magnoliopsida > Cucurbitales > Cucurbitaceae > Benincasa > Benincasa hispida. The sequence continues at coordinate 33,015,544 of NC_052354.1, forward strand.
ATATGATCTTACTAGAAGTACTCCATAATACTCATATGCCATATACTACATGCTTATGGGGAAACGTGAAAAATAGAGAATTCGGATATAGTGTTTGAGATCAAACTTAAAGAAGTTGTTCATTTCAAGTATATGTTTATGGAATTAGGGTCTTGTATTAGAGGTTTCACAAGTTGTTCGCCTGTGATAATTGTTGATGGGTCACACTTGAAAGGAAAGTACAAAGGGATCATGTTGGTTGCAGTTTCTATGGACGGAAACAATCAATTATATCCACTAGCATATGCAATAGTGGACAATGAAACCAATCGTTCATGGAAATGGTTTATGTCAAATTTGAAATGCACTATCCGATAATCTAGTATTTGTGTTTGATCAGATGGTATACATCAGCAATTGATAACTTGTAGAAATACAAGTTATTGTGACTCAAAAGTTGGAATAATTAGGGTCTTTAATGATAAATCTCATCATTCTTAGTGAAAACGCATGGAATTACTAAAACACTATCAAACTCATGCAAAAGTGTGTTTATTACTAAAATACTGCGGTGCTAAAGCATAATATTGCAGGATTTCAACAAAGATTTCAAGTATCGTAGGCAACGTCAATGCATAGGCATGCATTAGAGGGATTCAACGCAAGGAAGATTCATTGATTCAGGTTGTTTGTATCAAATCACCACTTGCAAGTATGGGCATCTACAGCTGGCGGCGTCTGAAAAGCATCTGAGTGTCAGGTGGTTGACCAGGGTATGGAATTTAATGTTGCCTCATCATCAAGTTGGTGAAGAACGATGCCTATAAATAGAAGAAATCCCACAAGATGAGAGGATCTTAGCTCATTGTATAATTCTGAAATTTTGAGACTTAGAGTTGTGTTGCTGTGACAAGAAGAACACAAGAGGGACCACCCCATCGTCGATCAAGAAGTGGAGAAAGCTGGGCTCGAGAGAGAATTTTCTTCCATTTATTCTACAAGTTGGTTGTACACGAATAAGAATTGAGCCAAAGAGGACAAGAGATTGTACTCTGCGGCTTAACTCCTTTCTTTTCATCTGAATTATAATTTTCTTCATCTCATTTGATTGAGTATTGATCTTGTGAAGATAATCAGTTTCTTTATGAATTCACATATTTGATCTATTTCACTTCGCCACTGTTTATTTCTTGCTTTATGTTAGATGCATCTATAACTTCATGCAAAACCCAGTTTTGGACACTTAAGCCAACTGAATCACTTGATAAAAGCCACTTTAGCTTGAATTATTCGAGAGAATAAGCAAGCTAGCATTAAGTTAGAAACGCTTGGTACATCTAAAGATAGACGCACTAGTATTTTATTGCATTCTGTGACTAATGCATACATCCTAGAGATAGGGTATTGTATGATATTTGCATTGAGAAGTGCTGAATAGAAATCTAACACATAAACGGAGATAAGCAAGTCATTTCATCCGTATTCTTGTACGTGTACATCTCACTTAGATCGCCACATATCCCCTGCATTAAACTCCATTTTCACATGACCCCTTATTTTCTACTTGATCCTTTTGTATTTTCTTGCACACACACAACAATTTAGTGTAAATAACTCATTTCCGCATTCACTTAGGATACTTCTACAACAGCTACAACGCAAGCTCTACGTTAGCTTTAATCATCCCTAAGTTCGACCCTAGACTTACCAGAAACCTGAGTTGGATTTATATTTGGATTTGATTTTGGAAAACTTGAACGCATATAGAGGAGTGTCATGCATCCCATTACACATCACTAACGCATCACCAACGCATCAATGCATCATTCACATTTGCACTTATTTTTCCAATTACTTTATACAATACACTCTTAAGCTCGCATCACGAATTCAACGAACAAGTTTTTGGCACCATTGTCGGGGATTCAACAACAAAACTAACCAGAAATTTTGCTTGTATCTTTTGTAGAAAAACTACAGCTGAGGGAATATTACGAGCTAAGCCAAAGTTTGTAAACATTTATAAGCAGGGAAATCACTCATGAACTCGTATACAACCGCAAAGTTGAAAGGACCTTTCGACGAAGAAATCGATCTAATCATCACCGTAGGTTAAGGCAACAACTACTCAGACAACAAACCAAGCAATAACAAATGGCGAACGAGCAAACAAATCATAACTTAGCTCAACAGCTAGCCCACGTTGCGCAAAATCCTATCATAATGGCAAACAGTAGTACGCGTCCCATTCGCAAATATGTGTCTTCTGTGTTGTATGATTTCTCACCAGGATCATATATCCAACGCCAGATGAGACAAGATTTTAGATGAAATCTGTGATGTTAGAAATGCTTCAAACAGCTGGACAATTTGGGGGTGCTCGGGGAGAAGACCCTCACGCCCACATGAAACGTTTCCTGGAGACATTTAACTCGTTTGTGATTCCTGGGATCACTCCAGAAGCTATCAGGCTATCTTTATTCCCATATTCTCTGCGTGACAACGCAAAGCAATGAGTAAGTTCTTTGGAGCCCGGGGAGATCACGACCTGGGAAAAGTTGGTGGAGAAATTCATGCAGAAATATTTTCTACCTACCACGAATGCAAGGAGGCAGAGATTAATAATGAACTTTGAGAAAGAAGAATTCGAAACCTTGAGTGCCGCATGGGAGCACTTTAAAGGACTAGTCAAGAATTGCCCCAATCACGGATTACCGTTAACCATCCAGATGGCGGATTAAACAGAGCATCTCAAATGGCAGCCGACGCAACTGCAGCTGGCGGTATCATGGAAAAATCTTATAATGAAGCTAAGGAAATACTAGATCGCATAGCCAAGCATAATATGGAATGGGTAGATGACACTTACAACGCAAGAGCAGATAGGAGGAGATGATCTCAGAATGTGAACTCTATTGATTCTAACACAATGGCCACACTCTCTGCATAAGTGGATACCATGACAAACCTTTTGCAGAATATATCACTAGAGAATGCATCACACTCGCAAAAGGTAAATCAGGTGGAAACATTCGTACAGCCCATGGTTAGCTGTGTGGCTTGTGGAGATCCTCATTCTTATACTAATTGCCCACAAAATCCGCAGTCGGTATGCTTTATTAAAAATAACCTATTCTTGAACACCTATAATCCCGGATGAAGGAACCATCCAAATTTCTCTTGGGGAGGTTATCGACAGGAGCAACACCAACCTGGGATAAATCAGCAGCATAGGCAAGGACCGCCGCCTGGATTCCAGCCATCACAGCAGCTGCACCAACAATCCTTTAATAGAAGAAGTCATGCATCGAGTTCAGCTTCTCCGCTTGAAAACCTCTTCAAGAAGTATATCGCCCAGAAGACGCATTGTTAAAAAGCCAAGCGTCATCCATCAGAAATTTGGAGATACAGGTGAGGCAAATTGCCAGTGAGCTGAAGAATCGACAGCCAGGAGTCTTGTCCAGCAATACGAAAACCCCAAGAAATAACAACGGAAAAGAGCAATGTCATGCAGTGACATTGCGAAGTGGCAAACCTCTTGTAGAAGGTACCGTGAACCCAAGAACCAAAAATCCTTCAAAAGAGCACAACACATGCCCGACGTTATAGAAAGATCAAGAACAGATGCCAGAATCCACAAACCATTCGAACTCAAGCACGTCTAACGTAGGAGAACCTACGGTGCAGCTAAAAGCACCATTTCTCGATGCTTGTTGAAGAAGAATGATGAGCAACAATTTAAGCGTTTTCTTGAACTTTTTAGGCAACTGCATATTAATATACCACTCGTAGAAGCCTTAGAACAAATGCCAAAGTATGTCAAATTCTTGAAGGATATTCTGACAAAGAAGAGGAAAATCAGCGAGACAGAAGTAATTGCTCTAACGCATGAGTGTGATGCGTTAGTCAGCAACAAATTACCCAAGAAACAGAAGGATTCGAGAAGCTTCACAATCCCATGCTCAATCGGAGGGCTGGACGTAGGACATGCATTGTGTGATCTGGGAGCAAGCATCAATCTCACACCACTCTCAATTTTCAAGAAATTGGGAATTGATGAAGCACAACTCACTTCTGTAATGCTTCAACTCGCTGATAGGACGATCACATATCCTGAAGAAAAGATTGAGGATGTTCTGGTGAAAGTTGACAAATTCATATTCCCAGCAGATTTCATCATCCTTGATTATGAAGCAAACAGGGATGTACCAATCATTCTTGGACGACCCTTTTCTCGCCACTGGGAAAGTACTAATAGACGTGCACAAGAGGGAATTGACCATGCGCGTAGACAACCAGGAAATGAAATTTAATGTGTTAAATGCATTAAAATTTCCAGATAATGAAGAATGTCAACTTAACAAAATAGAATTGCTTGAAGAAGAAGCGACCCAAGTTTGTGAGGTCCTTACGTTGGAAGAAACCATGAAGAAACTCGAGTCGCCAAGTCTGAGTGAGCGGCAGACGAAACCAGCGCGTCCATCATTGGAAGAACCACCAAAACTAGAATTGAAACCTTTACCTAACCACCTTAAATATGCTTTTCTTGGATCAAACAACATCTTACCTGTAATTATTTCAGTAAATCTTTTTGAGCCTAATGAATATTCTCTTTTGCAAATGTTGCAAAAACACATGCGGGCAATAGGATGGATGCTGGCTAACATTTGTTGCATCAGCCCATCGTACTGCATGCACAAAATCAAACTAGAAGAGGGGAAGACTGGATCAATTGAGCCTCAACATAGGCTAAATCCTATAATGAAGGAAGTAGTCAAGAAAGAGATCATTAAGTGGTTGGATGCAGGAGTAAACTACCATATATCCAATAGTAGCTTGGTAAGCCCAGTTCAATGCATCCCTAAAAAGAGAGGTACAATAGTGATAGTTAATAGTAACAACGAGCTCATCCCTTCAAGGACTGTCACGGTTTGGCGCATCTGCATGGACTATAGAAACTCAATGCGAAAACCAAGAAGGACCACTTCCCTCTTCCCTCATTGACCAGATGCTTGACCGACTAGCTGGAAAATTTTTTTATTGTTTTCTAGATGGATACTCTGGCTACAACCAAATTCTAATCGACCTAGAAGATCAAGAGAAGACGACATTCACTTGCCCCATTTCAACGTTCACATTCAGACGCATGCTTTTGGACTATGCAACGCACCTGAAACGTTCCAAAGATGCATGGTAGCAATTTTCTCTAACTTCCTAGAACAGACCGTTGAAGTTTTTATGGATGATTTTTCAATTTTTGGAGACTCCTTTCAAGCATGCTTAGACAACCTGGAGGCCATCCTCGCTCGATGCGAGGAAAAAAATCTTGTGTTAAATTAGGAAAAATGTCACTTTATGGTGACTGAAGGCATTATTTTGGGCCACAAGGTATCTAAAGCCGGATTGGAAGTTGATGAGGCCAAAGTTGATGTCATAGCCAAACTTCCTTCGCCATCAAATGTAAAAGCATTATGAAGTTTTCTAGGACATGTAGGCTTCTACAGAAGGTTCGTAAAAGGATTCTCTCAAATTACGCGACCTCTAAGCGCATTATTAGAAACGAACAGGCCCTATGAATTCAATAACGACTACCGCGACGCATTTGAAACACTGAAGTATACGTTGACTACAGCTCCGGTACTAATAGCCCCAGACTGGATGCAACGTTTCACTCTAATGTGCGATGCAAGCGACGTTGGAGTGGGAACCATGTTGGGGCAAAAAAAAGGGAATTTGATACACCTCATCTCCTATGCATCAAAGACTCTGAACGACTCTCAGGAACATTACACAACTATAGAGAAAGAAATGTTGGTTGTAGTTTCGGAATCGAAAAATTTAGATCTTATTTAGTTGGTACGTCAGCAACCATCTATACATATCACTCAGTCATTAAGTTCCTGATGAGTAAGAAGGACGCAAAACCAAGATTAATCAGATGGGAACTACTCTTGCAGGAATTCGACATTGACATTAAGGACAGAAAGAGGACTGAAAATCAGGTGGCTGATCACCTGTCCAGATTAGAGAATCAAGAGATACAAGACCAAGAAGATGAAATCAAAGATGCATTTCCTGATGAAGGCTTATTCAAATTTGAAGGTTGGGAACCATGGTAAGCAGACATTGTTAACTACTTAACTACTAAACAATTCCCTAAACACTTCAACTCTCAACAAAAGAAACGGTTGGTTCACGATAGTAAATTCTATTTTTGGAATGAATTGTTTCTTTAAAAACAAGGTCCCAACTCCATCATGCATCGATGCGTTCCAGAAGGAGAGACACAACGAATCCTTGCTAAGTGTCATGACTTTCCTTACGGAGGGCATTTTGGAGGGCAAAGAACCGCTGCAAAGATTCTTCAAAGTGGATATTTCTGGCTCACCCTCTTAAAGGATGCAAGGGAGTATGCTCTCAAGTGCGACCCTTGTCAACGCACAGGAAATATATCATCAAGAGACACAATACCTCTGAACAATATACTTGAAGTCGAATTATTTGATCTATGTGGCATCGATTTTATGGGACCTTTCCCCCTGTCCTACGGTCAACAATACATCCTGTCGGCAGTAGATTATGTATCAAAATGGGTGGAAGCTGTGGCTTATGTCAAAAATGATGCGGCAACTATATCAAAGTTTCTCACCAAAAATATTTTCACACGCTTTGGAACACCAAGAGCACTGGTGGGTGACGAAGGTACCCATTTCATTAACCGTATCATTTCAAAATTGCTTGCTAAATACAATGTCAGGCACAAGATTGCTACCACATACCACCTCAAACCAATGGTCAAGTTGAAGTATCTAATTGGGAAATAAAGTCAATATTGGAAAAAGTCGTCAAAGCATCAAGGAAAGATTGGGCACAGAGGCAGGACGAAGCACTTTAGGCGTACAGAACTGCCTACAAAACTCCAATAAGTGTGTCTCCATACTCTTTGGTATTCGGAAAAGCCTGTCACTTACCCGTGGAGTTGGAGTATAAAGCTTTTTGGGCCGTGAAGATGCTGAATTTAAACTTGGAAGCCGTGGGCGAACAACGCAAGCTTCAGCTCAATGAGCTTGAGGAACGGCAGTTGGACGCATACAAAAACAGCAAACTCTATAAGGAAAAGACTAAACATTGACACGACCAACACATAAGTAAGAAACAGTTTGTTGTTGGGCAAAAAGTTTTATTATTCAATTCACGATTGCGTTTGTTCCCAGGAAAATTAAAGTCAAGATGATCAGGACCATTTATCATCAAAATAATATTTCCTCATGGAGCCGTATAATTGACGCGAGAAGATGGCACAAATACATTCAAGGTAAATGGGCAAAGGGTGAAGCCCTACTTTAAAGATAGTTTAGAATGACAGAAGTCATCCCTCGCATTGCGCAAAGCCAACTGAGGCTCGCGTCGAAGATTCCCTACATTCAATCAAACACATATTCCAGGGACGCTTCTTCTACCTTTTTTTTTTTTTTTGCATTATGTATTTTATGTCTGCGTTTGTGTTTATTCTGTGATTATTTACTTGTTTTTGCTTTAAGTTTTAGTTGATTGTTGATTTTTATTGTTTTTCTTAATTAAAAAAAAGGTGTACAACTTGAAGTTTAGGATGAGGGTAGGATTCTAATGCATTGGACTTAAGCCAACACATGGTCCAAACCGAAAGGATGTTCCTCAAAGACACAAAGCACTCGATTGCCTAGAAACCTTAGGCACGTTCTTTCGTCTGCATAATTAATAACAATGTCAGGTGTCGCCTGATGTCACCTCATCTTCCCCTAACAAGTTTATAAAAGGCCCCCACTCAGCCTTCTCTCTTCTTTCATCACTTTCAATCTTTCCTCTCGAAGTCCTTTGCTCTCGAACCCTCACCGTCCATTCAAACCAAGCCGACATTCTGGTTATTCCTTCAACAGCGATGTTTTCCACTTTCGATAGCTAGAACCAATCGCAAAGCTATGGAGGAGGCTCATCAACAAGCTCCTTTTCCTCTTCTCTCGCTTCAATGTCGCCCCCCTCATCCCCTTGCCAAACCTCAAAAAGACCTTTTCTGGCCAAGCCCTCGCACGGTGGATCTTCTTCTATCTCCTAGACTATCTCGGTCGAAACCTTCCAAAACCACCACAAAACCTTAACCTTCTATAACCCCCCAAACACCCAAAACCTCCACCAAACCTAAGCCCAAAACCCCTCACCAAACCAAGGCAGCAAGTTGCAGTGAGGCGCCCTTCTACCTCTACAGCTACCGAAAAACCCTACAAATTGCCCGCTCCACCACCGTTTATTCCGAACATTAGTCCGGTGGGTGCGACACATGACCTCATTCTAGCCCATCTATACACCGCACCATCGCCCGTCATGCGTCCCCTTGCCCCTCTATCTATCAAACACTTGGTCACAATCTTCCCCAGTGAAGTAAGAAGCAGCCAGCCAACCTATTCAACCACCTCACCCATCATACATATCCCTCTCACAAGGTCACCGCATACCCTATCTAGCACCCCACCACATCACCCTCTCCTCCCTCCCCCCAAACCAAGCTCTGATAGTCCTGCGTAAGAACGAGATAGTGCGAAGCTTACGGAGTTAGCTCGAAAGGACGAGTAAGAAGTCTTTGGAGCAATTTTAGCAAGCTTAAACCAAGGATAAATCGAAGTGGAACAAGGTGATGCATCCCGACCCAACAGACGCCATCATTCGAAATTGATGAAGCAGAGTGTTTGCAATGTATGCCCTTGAAGCTGAATTGGAAGAAGAAGAAAAAAAAAAAAAAGAAAGTTAGCCCGGATGCATCGCAACCTCACCAATTTGATGTGGACTTGTCATGGTAAGGAAGATGAGGGGAACAAGCACACTTGGAGAGCACAGTACAACAGGTCGTCAAAAGGACAGAGAGCGTTAGAAAAAGAAAATTGATTTTGGAGGATGAAGAAGAAGAGCAGTCTGCACTTGGTCCAGAAGGTTCGACGCATGAAAGCTACTCTGACTCAAAAGTGTTGGAAAGGGAATTGGAGATTTATAAGCCTGCACGATAGGGGCAAAGGAAGTCTGCCGTCCAAAAGGAATTAGAAAATGAATTAAGGGAACTTGCACGAGAGGCCAAATCACATAAGGCGAGCAAACGCAAGGTGACTGCCGCGTTACCTAAGAACAAGGGGAGGAAGTGCCAATTTAATGACATCCTTACTTAGAAGGCTTCTTCCCCGAACGTAACCCATTGCCTCTGTATATAACCGACACTGTGGATGTAATTGGCTGGAGTCAGCTATGCGTTGGGCCCATGAGGATTTGGCTCAATCTTGCCCGTCAATTTTATAGCAGTGAGTTTGATGAGGAGATAAATACGACGCTTGTTTATGACGTCTTGGTGCACTTCTCTACCAACAAAATCAATGATGTGTTCAATATTGAAAGTAACCTGGACGCAGAAGGAAATCGCATCTTGGAGCATCCAACTCCAGACCATTTAGAGGATGCATTAAGAGTGGTGGCCAAACCTGGAAGCACATGGAAAATATCAAGAAATGGAGTAATGATTTTATCTTCCAGGAACCTGAAACCGCACGCAAACTTGTGGTTATATTTCATTAAAAACCGTATCATGCCTACAACGCATGATGAAACGGTCTCGAGAGAACGCGTCCTGGCCACCTATTGCATCATGCAGTGCATTCCTCTGGACATAGAGAGGATAATCATGAATCAGATCAAAGCCATCAAAGCAAAACCACGAGGACAACTTTACTTTCCTTGATTGATCTGTGCGCTGTGTGAACGCGGGGGCATCCCTCTGATGGATGATTATGAGAAGATCAATAGTCTAATGGACATTAAATTAATCAAGCATCTGCTTCGCGGGTCGCCATACCAGCTTGCCCTACCTCGTAAGACTGCAGCAGTAAGATCTCGATCCTCCCAACGCACCCCTAAAAGAAGACACGTCTGGATAATTGAACACAGCGACAATGCTACGAAAAATGAACAAGAATATGAAACGGAGCATGCGTTTACCAAAGAAGAAGCACGGCCAAATTTGAACCTCTCTCTCCCAAACTCACCCTTGGCCCCGCAAGAAGAGATTCTTGATCTAACGCAGCACGATAATACCAACCTAGATCAAGAAATCCCTAGTCCTCTTCCTTCCCTCTTACCATCTTCAATTCCAACCTTTATCCCCCCTTCAATTATTTTTTAACCAACCGATTAGGGACAAGCAAAACAAGAAATTCAAAAGACCCAGTTGAAAGAGATGAGGAACCAGCACCGCCACAACCAAGCAGTAATATTGATGAGTTGAAAGCTTTAATTAGCGATCAGCTCAGACCACTGACTGCGTCCATCGAAACACTTCAGCAATAGAATAGGGTTCTAAGGGACAACATGCGGCAACAAACAAGAAGAATGCAAGACCAGTTTGTCTATACAATGGAATATATCAACCAAGTCCTGATTGGGATGTTTGCCTTGCCACCTCTACCTGCCCACCTAAGGAACCCTTTGCGCTTCATGGATGAAGTCCCCGCAGAGGAACACAGGGAAGACGCGCCAGCACAATAAATTTGGGGTGTTGGATATTTTGTTTTGTTTATTGACCTTTTTTATTTGTTTGTTGTGTTTGTTTTATTCCATTACTAGCTTATCAATGAAATGAATGAAATTGCTATAATTTTTCATTCTTGCGTTTGTCTTTAGCATACCTATTTTGTTCTTTGGCTATTTTTCTTGTTTTGTGCTTTGTTTTACCTCAATGATATTAGTAATATGAAACTTATAAGTATAGCGTAGGCGTTAAGAAAATCAACAAAGTCTGAACTTTTCTAAAAAGTCAAGTACATGTTTTCTTTCTGACGCATGCAAACCCTAAATCAAAACTCCTTTCGAAATTCTCAAAGTCTTTTCGACATTTTGTTTCTCTTTTAGTAATGAGGATTTAGCTAATCCCCAAAATTTAGGGGTGAGGAAAATCTGAGTTAAGATGCATTTATCATATAAGTTCATTAGAAAGAAGGGAAACAAAATAGAAAGATGCTATATGCAAATTCCTCTGGCAATACTCTATAAAAGAAAACCTAAAATTGGCACGAGTTAAAATTGGAACAGGCACTTAGCCGTAGTTGGATGCTCGCATGACACCCGTGGGGGCAAGCCAAAATGAAGTTAAGTCTTCTAGACCAATGCATCCCAAAACTTTGCTATCTAGTTTAAAGTCGTATCTTGAAACGCATATATGCTTAGATATGAGTTTAGCTGTGAAGGGCTCTCATCCATAGTTGGATGCTCGCATGACACCCGTCGGGGCAAGCCAAAACGAAAGTGGGATACCTAGAACAACGCATGGGAAATCCAGAATTCATATTTTCTTACCTGCATCCTGTTTTAAAAAGAAAAGCATTTAACGCATTGCTGGTTTAGAAAAAAACGAAAATGTTTTAGGAAACGAAAGGAGTTGTTGACAAAAGGCTTACTGTACCTGAAATAAAACATTCTTCCTTTTAGAAAAGAATCAACCTGCGTTACATTTTCCAAACACCAGTCTCAAGCTTATAAATGAATATAATGAGAGGTGAAACCTGCACACTTAAGACAATAGAGATAACAAAGAATTATTTGTGGAATGCACGAGGACAAGCATTGTTCAAATTTGGGAGTGTGATAACTTGTAGAAATACAAGTTATTATGACTCAAAATTTGGAACAATTAGGGTCTTTAATGATAAAATCTCATCATTCTTAGAGAAAAAGCATGAAATTACTCAAACACTATCAAACTCATGCAAAAGAGTGTTTATTACTAAAATACTGCGGCGTTAACGCATAATATTACAGGTTTTCAACAAAGATTCCAAGTGTCGCAGGCAACATCAACGCATAGGCATGCGTCGGAGGGATTCAACGCAAGGAAGATTCATTGATTCAGGCTGTTTGTGTCAAATCACCACTTGCAAGCATGAGCATCTGCAGCTAGCGGCGTCTGAAAAGCATCTGAGTGTCAGGCAGCTGACCAGGGTATGGAATTTAATGTTGCCCCATCATCAAGTTGGTGAAGAACGACACCTATAAATAGAAGAAATCCCACCAGATGAGAGGATCTTAGCTCATTGTATAATTCTAAAATTTTGAGACTTAGAGTTGTGCTGCTGTGACGAGAAGAATACAAGAGGGAAGAGAACCACCCCCACCGTCGATCAAAGAGTGGAGAAGGCTGAGCTCGAGGGAGAATTTTCTTCCATTTCTTCTACAAGTTGGTTGTACACAAATTAGAATTGAGCCAAAGAGGACAAGAGATTGTACTCTATGGCTTGACTCCTTTCTTTTCATCTGAATTATAATTTTCTTCATCTCATTTGATTGAATATTGATCTTGTAAAGACAATCAGTTTCTTTATGAATTCACATATTTGATCTACTTCACTTCGCCACTGTTTATTCCTTGTTTTATGTTAGATGCATCTATAACTTCATGCAAAACCCATTTCTGAACGCTTAAGCCAACTGAATCACTTGGTAAAAGCCACTTTAGTTTGAATTATTCAAGAGAATAAGCAAGCCAGCATTAAGTTAGAAACGTTTGGTACATCTAGAGATAGATGCACTATTTCTTTTATTACATTCTGTGACTAACGCATACATTCTAGAGATAGGGTATTGTATAACATTTTCATTGAGAAGTGCTGAATAGAAATCTAATGCATAAATGGAGATAAGCAAGTCATTTCATCCGCATTCTTGTACGTGTACATCTCACTTAGATCGACGCATATCCCATGCACTAAACTCCATTTTCACATGACCCTTTGTTTTCTACTTGACCATTTTGTGTCTTTTTGCATGCACACAACAACTTAGTGTAAATAACTCGTTTTCGCATTCACTAAGGATACTTCTACAACAGCTATAACGCAAGCTCTGCGTTAGCTTTAATCTGAATCCCTAAGTTCGACCCTGGACTTACCAAGAACCTGAGTTGGATTTATACTTGGATCTAATTTAGCAAAACTTAAACGCATATAGAGGAGTGTCACGCATCCCTTTACACATCACTAATGCATCACTAACGCATCATTCGCATTTGCACTTATTTTTCCAATTACTTTATACAATACACTTCTAAGCTCACATCACGAATTCAACGAACAACAATGCTATTCATGCATTTTTTTCCCATGACATTTCATAGATTGTGCACGTGGCACATAGAACAGAATCTTATTACAAACTTTAAGGATCGTACTATCATTGGGATGCTTAAAGATGCAGCAAGGGCATTTCACATGACAGAGTTCCAAGAAAAATGGGATGAACTTCGTAGTTTTCAAGATGGTGTTATCACAAAATATCTAGAAGACATTGGTCTTCAAAGGTGGGCACAGGTTTACCAAATAGAACGAAGATATGACAATATGACGTTCAACAGTGTGGAGTCTTCCAATTCATTAACTAAAGAGTATCGATTATTGGCCATAGTATGCTTGATTGAACATGTTAGAGGAATGCACTTGTCGTGGTTCTATGAATGGAGGAATTACTGGACATCTCGAACGATGTTGCACTCTAATTATTGTGAAACCCGATTGGCAAGTGAGCCTGATAAGGGCAGATGATATCGGGTTGAGCCTATTGATTATTATTAGATCCACGTGCAAGATAATCGATTGGACGGTATTGTGAATCTTCACACGAAGGAATGCACGTGTAAGATGTTGAGATTGGTGTCCTAATTCTCCCGGAGTCTCGTAGTTTGTAATATATACACATTGTTATGAATAATATATACATAAGTGAATCATGCCTTAAGTGATAACCTAAATAGGTCTATAGTATAAGGATTAAGGAGAGATTCCTGATCCTTGTGACACTACGGATACGGCCCACTTTGTAGAGGTTTTCAAGTGTTGTGAACTACTACAGATGGTAGATCCTAACCATTCATGTGGAGACATGCGAGCGGAGGTGTCCTATACAAAGAGTTTGTATAAGACCGGACCACAAGATAGTCAGTTTCTGTATATAACGTCGTTGATACTGGAGACTTACATCTCACCTAAATGACCATAGGTGACATGACCTCAATCCTGAGTGTTTTGGAAACTCCTACCTTTGAGGGCGGTTGTTTGATTAGTATGGGTGAGAATGGTCAGATTGCCAACTCAACATATGAGGACTTGTCTAATTTGGGAGCTGGGAACTCGGTTACATAAGATGGAATTCACTTCTTTCCTAAAGTAGAGGTAAGTAGATAGATTGCTCCCTTAAGGACTAATTCCGGGGCTTGAACATAGTGGCCATAATTTCTCTTTGGAAGAGAGGAATTAATTATAGTAGCACTATGACTTATGTTCATTAGAGGGATCAGTGGTACTTAATGAGTTAGATGTAACTACAGGGGCATAACGGTTATTGGCCCAGCTGTACTTACAAGTAATCTGTGAAGTGTTATCTCACTGTTGATTGGTTGATATGGACACATAATATACTATAGTAAGGAGAGTTCAGTTGTCGGTCTTTAGTGGAGTGCCTGGCAGTTAATGGATGGTGGATCCCATGACTAAAAAGGTTAGTCAGTTATTTCACGTACCGTTGGAGCTTCGAGCTACAGGTTCATAAAGTCCCTGGTAGCTCAATGGATTCAAGTTGAGGATCAGTTCTTGGTGTTGATTTCAAATGTTCTAAATTGACAAGAGGTAATTCGATTATAATGATAGACTGGTATGATGTATGAGATACATCAAATGGAGGATTAATGTAAATGTAATTTAACTTAAGTACCATGGAAAAGAAAAAGTAATATGGTTTATATGTTTCATGAGATGAAATATTAAAACTTTAGGTTATAAAGTATGTATGGTAAGTTGGTTATCAATATATATTTATAATAATATTAATTATTGGATAATTATCTCTTTTTCTCTAATAACCAATTGAATGGGAGGTTATTGGTGGTTTTATGGTAACCGTGTGGTAAAGAGAAAAAATGTTTTCCTAATTAGTTAAGATTTGCAAAAGTTGTTTTTTTAAAGTTTTCTATTCTTAGAAATTACTCATGGTGGATTTCAGGTAAATACGATTTACTAAACGACAGCTGAAGAGAGACTAGACGACCGTGGAGTGATTCTACATGATAGTCACTCAGCTGGCTAATTAGCTAAATGATTGTGGAGCTTTTGTTAAATGATTGGGCATCGTCTATACGATAGACTTGTCATCTCCCACTTGCTCAATCGTTTACACGATTGTTCCTCTGGTCTCTTCCTCTAACCAAGTCCACACAGAGCCCACACTTCTGTATTCTCACACCGAGAATACCAAGGTAGCCATTGTGGTGGTGTCATACTCAACTCGACATTGTCGAGATTTTTTGGAGATTATTCACTGTGTTCGTGATCTTGGAGATCGCTGAGTTCGTGGTCGCTATGATCGTGCAGTGTAGCGGTCGTAGTGTTCAAGCGTTCAAATTTGTAGTCTTGTTGATTGTTCGAGCATTCATGATCAATGGTGTTGAAGATGAGTCGGTATGTGTAATTCTTCTCTTGATCTTAGTAAAGCATGCTGTAATTTCGTTTTGTGCATAGCCTGTATGTTTATGTTTCTTAATTGTAATTGTTAATGTTCATATATGAATGAAATTTGGAAAGATCATTCTACTGCTCATGGAATCCTCATGTTTGATTTCCTTCATGAGGAATTTGACTCACTTAGTATCCCATGTTCGCATGCAATTGTGGCCGCCAAGGAACGAAACATCCTCATCTAGAGTCTTTGCAGTCGATTTTATACAGTGGACTCTCTAATGACTGCGTATGTGGAGCCTGTAAATCCACTCGAGCACATATCTGAATGGAAGAGACCTCTTGGATATGTAGAAAAGACTATTCTTCCTTCAAAGTTTGTGGCACCAGTCGGCAATGAAAAGTGAGAAGAATATCATCCAAAGGAGAATTTCGCAAACAAATAAAATGTAGTAGGTGTGGGAATTATGGGCATGACTGACAAAACTGTGCGACGTACTGAAAATGACATAACTGACTAAAATGTTTGACAAGGTTGATTGTCTAAATATAGACTCAATTGGCACTTTTAATTATCTGAATGTATTGACTTTGTATGTTTTGTTCTCTCAGAATGTCAATCATGCTTTTGTATAGAACAGAATATGTATACTCTTAGAATGTCACTCATGCTTATGTACAGACTCTTATGAATACCATCAAAATGTAAGTCTCGCTCTCTCGATCTCACTCTCTCTCAAAGTCTCGCTCTTTAAAGATATATAGTCAAAATAAGTAACAAAATCCAATGAAGTTTTATATACATAAAAAACACATGTTTTACATACATAAAAAATACATCAACAAATACATGTTTTATATACATAAAAAATACTGAGTATTCGCCCATAACTGACATGCTAACTACATCCTATATTCACTCATTCTCTCCTGAGTGATTACGGAAGGATCATCAGTCACTAAATATTCTAGTAATTTTATTGCAAAGATGTCAGAATCAAGTGACCTGTGTTGTATGTTTGCATTGATAGGTCGGGTGATTTTCCAACGGGATGTGGATAGGTCTGGTTTTGAATGTTTCACGTCACAATAGTAAAGTAGGGATGGTAGTGTGACAGTCAATGGCTCCAGCCAAGTCCCGAGCTTCATCATTGATGTGTATGACAAGAGTGAACCAAACATGAATATATAGCCTCTATTAATGTCCATTGCAAGGATCATCCAGTGCTCACCAATGTTCATTGTAGTATATACGAAATCCACATTTATCCATTTGACATCGAATTTACCAGTGACGTAGTCCTTGTCCATGTCTTCATCCTGCCATACTAGGGCAGCCTCCAGTCTCTGCTTCTTCTTTATCCGTTTAAATACCCTGCTACGAGCATTAAGGTAACTCTAGAAAATAAAATGAGAAGTTAAGTAACAAAATATATCATAGTAAAATGACTCTGCACAACAAAATATATCAAAATTTATTGTTTCTCCAATTAGAAAGATGGTGAACTTGTGTATGCACATGACAGGTCGGTTATAAAACTTTTCTTTCATAAAATGAAATAAAGTATTTATAGTATGCACAAAAAATTACTATGTCAGCCAAAGTACAATATATCCAACTGTAAAGGAGTCAAGACTAAGAAACTTACATCACACTCAACCCACGAACTCGGTTCAATCAGTTCTTTGAAAAATTGCTTGGATAGTGGCTTAAAGGAATTCTCTCGAACCTCATTTATGTATTCTCATTGGTGATCCAGCCCATCATTTATGTAAAGATAGAAAGTGGAGCGTCATGTGCTACGTTGTACCCGACCATCACTCTGAATAATGACATAGGCACACCCCAGAAAAGATACTTAACCTTTTGACTTTCAGACAGAAAGTGTACCCTAGTTTCGTCATCTTTTGTTATTTTCTTCTTTAGTTGGGCTGGAGGTCTATATTTATCAACGTCTTTCCTCTTACGACTAGTTCTTCGAGATTCCTACATAAATAAATAATAAAAAATTACTCATCAAGAAATATAAAAAAAAATTAATCATGAAATATAAACAAAGATTACCGATCAATAAATTACTCACCAATGTAACTCCTTGCATGATCATAACAATATTAGAAGTGTCAGCCTCTGGATGTGGGATGGTGAGTAAGTCAGACATGTCGGCCTCTGGATGTGGGATGTTAGTGGGTGAAAAAGATGTACTCGGGCTCCCTATTTGTGGAAGCATGGTGGGTGAGGTAGACACGTCAGACTGTATAAGTGGGACGTCAACCTCTATAGGTTGGACATCAGTGGGTGATGTTGTGCTATCGGGCTCTAAAGGGGGGATGGGAGTAGGTGTAGTGGTGGTATTTGGAGGATATAGAGGAGGGATGGGAGTAGATGTAGTGGTAGTATTTGGAGGATATAGAGGGGGGATGGGAGTAGGTGTAGTGGTGGTATTTTCACCTGAATAAGCGAAATCCTTCAATTAGTAAACATAAAATGATGAGTTCACAAACACGTAAAAACTAAATATAAAACAACGATAGTAAATGTAAATCTAGCACATAAACTGTAACAGTGACTAGATGGCTGACAATTGTGCTTTCACATCTGTCATGCTTTCCTTGATCTTGGATACACAACCATCTAAATTCGATACACGGCCATCCAACCTCGATAGTAAGCTATCAATGCTCCGCAGGTACGAATAAACAGAATGGTTAGGATTGGCTCCCTCCCTGCGGCCAGAAGTTACACAATCAGGACACTCCTCATCCATAGATTCCTTTCTATGGAAATCCGCAGGATGGTAATCAGGTGGGCTCTACTCATCCTCATCGCGTATGTCCCTCACCACATCATGGACCATATCATCACTAGGTGTGTATGTCCCTCCCTCCACCCTTCCACATCAGCATCCTCGTGCTCAGCATGCTCGTGCTCTTACCTCCATGATGATCATCATTGTCGCTTTCAAAACTATCTCCACTACTCAACCTATTGCCGCTTTCAGTACTACCATCGTTGACACCTAAATCTAATATAGGTCGTCTGTCCACTGGGGTATCCCAAAACTCCCTCTCAGTGTCGGTCATGACAAGACCCATTTTAACCTTTGTATGCATTAACATCCCAGTAAAATGGTTAGTGTCAATTTACAACCAAATAAACATATTATGCATAGAGTATACTTACATTGTTAGACTCGAATATCTCTCTCTCGAATACTTTGAAGGACATTGAGTGGGAGCATGACCATCGTAATATATGAGGCAAAGCTACCTTGCTCCTTCATTCAGTAATATTCCCAACTACCGATGCTACTAGAATCTCATACATCTATACCTAAATAAGATTACATATATTAAGAACAATAGTAATGTTAAATCAAACAACACAATTATTATGTTAAGCAAATTTACTTGGAACGCTTGTAGAAATCCACGCAAAGAGTACTTCACGACATAATTTTTATTTCCTTTCACCTTCGTCTTGTATAAACTATCTTATCATCTAATGCAGTCTTTAGGGCATCGAGTGTCCTCTCCTAAATAATGGTACCCCAATCTAGACTGTTGTAATACTCTATGTTCTGAACGTCCTTAAATCATTTAAGTTTCACTGCACTTTTCTGCTTGTTCTTTCTCATCATTGCAACCTCTGAGTAGTACACTAAGGTGATCTTCACAGCATCATCATCATCTTCGAACTCCAACTCCTTATATCTTTCTTCTAGTAGACTGATATGTAATGTGTCCATCACTCGATTACCAAAATACTTGATTGCAAGTTCATATGAGGACTCCTTATTCTGATCAACTTGCATAGGGGATCGCCACAAACCAGTCATCAACAAAAAATCATCCTTCGAAAACGTGACGACCTTTCTGCCAACAGAGAATCTCATCAAGTTAGCTATCATGCTCTTCACTTCTCTCAACGACATATGGTCGATAATTAGATTGTTGAATACCATATCAATGTCTACAAATTGCTCAAAAAATTTTCTCTTGAACATCTCTAACTACCATGAGGTAAGCTTCCCCTTCACAGGCTTGTTCGCACTAGCAATGTGGGCCAAGTTCATTACTTGATCGGGAAATCAATCGACTACAGGTATTCTGAAACGTGTTGACATCTTAAATCACTCCTGCATGAAATAAAGATTCAATCAGTAATTCCTTTAGAAAAAAAAATTATAAACCCAACATTATGTTTAAGTCTCGCTAGAACCATTCTCACTAGACATTGTCTCGCTAATCTAGTTCTCTCTGGTATCTCTCTCGCGAGTCTCGCTCTCTCTAGTGTCACTCTCACTGGTGTCACTCTCTCTGGTGTTACTCTCGCGAGTCTCGATCTCTCTAGTGTCGCTCTCTCTAGTATCGCTCACGCTAGGCTCACTCTCGCCGATTTCACTCTCACTTATCTCGCTCACATTCTCTCTTTCTACTCATCTCCAACCTCAGAACACATCAAAAACTAAAAAACAAACAAAAAAAATCATTGGTTCATCGTATTTTTAAACCCCAGAACGACCCACTATATCCTTATTACCGATTAGTTTAAAACACAATCGGCACAAATTAAAATCATTTACCGATCTGAAATAATTTACAATCGGCACAGCGATACGAAGCTGTTACCTTTAAAGAGTTTTAGTTTTGGTTTTCAGTAAAAGGGTAAGAAGATAAAAAAAGGTGAAGACATTTACATAATCTAGTATGATGATGATGTTAGCAAATGGTCAATTGACATTATTTTCAAAAAATGGGTCATTTGACATTTTAGACCCAAAAAATAGGTCATCTGTACAAACTTTCCAGAGATCCTAATTTGAGAGTTCAATCTATTAGATGATGAATTAACTTCCCCTCCATTGTATTACCTCTCAGCCTACTGAAATTTCTCCCACCACAGCCTACCATTACATTACAGTCAACTCGTCAAAATCTAGAAACGGCGGAAGAAGAACAAGAAGAGGAAGACACTAATTTCTCTTCCTCTTCTCAACTTTCAAATCCCAAATTTCCCCTAACGCTCTCTTTGCTGTTTCACCGGGAAGCTTTTGATTTCTGTATTTCATTTTGTGATAATCTTGCAACCATGCCCGTGTTAGAAGTGTCTCCCAATTTTTGCTTCTTTCAATCACTGTCTGTTTCAACATCTACCAAATCAACCAGAGAAAAACACAGAGGCTTCGAGGGGCTGAGAATTTGATCTAAAATTGTGAAGATGAAGAAACCTTTTGAAAGTGAAAAAGTTGGATTTCAAGACGCCTCTTTAGTTTTTTTCCAAAAAAGAACATTATACCCCATCACAATCAAAATAGCCACATCATCATCATCCTAATCAACCTTCTCCAAAGATTCTGTTATCAGGACTAAAATTGATCATTGCCTAGAAATTTAAGGGGAGACTGTTAAACGTATTGAAAAACTTGGAAGACTAATTGCACATATTTTCAAAAATTCGAAGACTAAAAATATATATTACTCAAAAATAAACTATATATTACTTGAATAAACTTCAGAATTATATGAACAATACAAATCTATCAATGATCGACTTGCCAGACTTAAACTACGATAATCTATCAATAATTATCGATCATTCTAATGGACATTTGTATTTAATTAGAAGAAAAAAAATATTGTGGGTTATTATTTAATTAAAAGAAGAAGAAATATCTTATGTGCTTCTAATGAAGTTAATTTGTAACCTCTTCAGAGTAAACACCATCAAATGATCTCATTCACATTACAATTGATTTTCCTTACAATTGGACCCGATTTTCATTACGATGCATAAACGTGGCCTTAATAAAAACTCAAGGACACCATTAGAGTAGATCTTTTCAAATAAAATCCTCTAGCGATTAATAAATTGTATGTTCTTGATTCTTTCCTTCGATGCCCCAATTTTCTTGCTTTATGAAGTTACATAACCATTCATTGTACCAAAAATTGTGGCAAAAAGTTTGTATTTTAGACACAGGCAGAGAAAAAAAGTAATGAGATAAATAATGTTGAAGTTTCTCCAAAAATGTAGCACACAATTAAAGGAAAAAGAATTACAATGATATCCACTAATGTCAGACAAAATTGGATCATGTTATACAATTTACACCTTATACTCATCCTCTGATTAACTCATCTAAATTGAAGTAAATATTAAGCCAAGACAAAAATCCCCCTCTAGTTTAAGCTACTATAAATTCCCCAAAAAATGAAAAGAAAGACTAATCTACAACATCAATAAATAATGATCTTTCATGATTCTATGATGAGCCAAGAAGGTCACAGCACCTAAAACTAGGGGTTTCCATCCATACAGAACCAACCTGGGTCGGTCAATTTTTAAGAAGACCCGACTCGACCCACTTACACCCCTACTAAAACTGTGAATTGCTTAGAAAAGTAACCATGCATCTAGAGGATTGGAATAATTTATCCAAACCTTGCCATACTGAGGTCTGTATATCTAGGAGTTTTCTTGCCTTCTCCTGCAATGTCAACTGGCATCGAACTGTTTCGCCATGTATCTAGTAAAAAAGAATATGCAGCCAATTAGTAGAAGCATTTTCATTAACAAAAACCTTCCATCAGTTCCTTACTAAAGTCTATACCTTCAGGAACAATCTAATCAAAGCTTGTATAAACTCGAAATTGTTGCGGCAAGTAATTTCGTGTATCAAATAATCAAGAAGCAGTTCAATTGAAATAAGTTCAGGTCTCTTTCCAGGTTCTTGATGATCATCGTCATCTATAATCTGAAGCATGCGAAGTTCCAAATCCAATGTTGATGGAGATAAACCTTTTATGTAATCAGTAAAGGCTGAGACTGAGGGAAAAAGGAATAATAATATTTCAGCAATACTTCAAGTTTACAGCTAAAGCATAAACAATCTCAAATGAATTATAGGAAAAGAAAATGCACACATTTTGTTGACTTACAGTTCTGCGTTTCAGAAGAGGATTCAAGAAGCTGCAAGAATTGAGATGACGTTGTATCGGATTTTTTCTGTTGTTCATTATCAACTCTCTTTTCCTCCATCTCTGTATTTGCTGTCTCAGAAGGCTTAAACAGTATTTCTCCAGACAGAGAAGGAAGAGATGGCAGGAAGAAAGGAGCCTTTTCGGGTTTCTTTGGAGGCTCGATTGGTTTATTACGGACCTGGAAGTTGAAAATTCATGAACAGAAAAAGGCATTAGCACATAAATGAATTTTCGTTCTTCTTTGCTGTGGCCTGATGGTGGGGGAATCTAACAATAAAAAGATACCTTTATTATGTCCAAATTGATCAAGCTCTGCCACTGACTTCTGGGCAACAGTGATAGCGTAATTAAATCTGGGATTTGCTGGCTGGAGATGTGAAAGCCTGATAAATCCTTAGATTCCGGTACATTTGAAGGATTTGCATCACGATCTTCTAACTCAATTCCTTCTGTGGAGGAAACTGATGGCAATTTAACATTAACAACATCCTTTCCACTTGCAAGAGTATCCACGTTTGATGATCCAGAGAACATTAATTGATTCACCCTAAAACGTAAACAAAAAACAGTCATAAACTTGAGCAGTCTTACAAACAGAAAGGAAGGGAACCGACCATGGAAATATTCTAGCTCTCCGACTATCACTTCTTTTTTTCTCTGGGTGAACTCTAACTAACCATGGAGTACACCTCAATAAAACATTGAGAAGTTTCACAATCTTTAAGCATGTCTTCATTATATCTATGTAACTAAATATTCCATAGAATGCGTAACTAACTACTAATTCATCGTGTATCATCAAATGAAAATGACACTTAAGAGATTATCTGTCCTCATTAAACTTTGTTGCAATCAATTACGAATAAATTTTGGTCAATGTATGATGTTGGAGCCTTGCTTTCACACGAAGGGTCGGCTCGCTTCAATTCTGTTTAACAAAATTTTCCTATTTATCAACTATTCAATGTTTAAACTTCAATGTTAACAAAACAAACTGTGATTAAGATGCCAATCTTAAAACAAAAATAAGCCCGTTTCATACCAGACAATACTTAAAAAATTCCCCATTTATATCATCTGCCTACTAAAGAAGCATTTGTATCACCACCAACAAGATAACTTACCAAAGGTAGACTCCATTTTGATCTACGTGTGTAGTCGCCAAAATATCCATATTTGGAGAAATAGAAAACGCTGTAATTGAAGCATCAACTTGTAGTGCATCTATTTGCCTTGCTAAAATGACGTCCCAAATTCTAAGACTTCCATCCATACTAGATGATAAAAGCCATTTTCCATCGTCACTGAAAGACAAATCTGTAATACGATCTGTATGACCTTCGAATTTCCGAACCATTCTTAAAGCCACGACGTCAAACAGACGGATAACCAAATCATCAGTTACAACTGCCAAGAGTCCTGAAATTTGATTTAAAAAATTTGCTTAAAAACATGATACGACCACAAGGAGATTGTGTCATCAAGGTTGAACTTGGATCTTAAAGAGATGGAAGTTACCATTTACACGATGATAGACAATCTTCACAACAGAACTACCAATTTCCCATCTGGATTTCAGATCACGCTCCTTGAAATTCCAAACCTGTAACATAAGACATTTAACAAATGGAACTTTCATAAATTTTGATAAATCCAAACTATCCTCTGAGATACCGCAAGTCCCAGTTGGTTGCTAAGTTAAAGAGCATGCAATAGAAACCTTTATATCTCCATGAACTCCTGCACTTATAACGTGGGTATTTGTAGAATC
The DNA here is from genome assembly GCF_009727055.1 of Benincasa hispida. NCBI lineage: Eukaryota > Viridiplantae > Streptophyta > Magnoliopsida > Cucurbitales > Cucurbitaceae > Benincasa > Benincasa hispida. The sequence continues at coordinate 33,039,784 of NC_052354.1, forward strand.
ACAAGCAAGACCAACAACTTCTCCAACATGTGCAGAGCTTCCTCCTTCCATTTTGTCCAGGTAACTACCTCTACTAGCACCCGATTGAAGATTGAATCGCTCAATCCAACCACCTTCTGTCCCTAAGAAGGCAAAATTTCCACATGCACTGATTGCGCAAGCCTGTTACACAGATGAAGTATCATATAATAGGGTTTTTTGTCAACAGAAATAAATATTACATTCACATCAAAGTGACAAAAAATGTTAAGAAATGAATATCCTTTCATTATGAAGTAATCATACACTAAGAGTATATCAAGTTTTAGGTATTTCAACTGAAAATTTAAAAACAAAGAATATGCTAGTGATTATAACATGCTCACATCTCTTTGCAGCTTACAGATCCACCCAAACATCAGATAAGCCCAATAAACAATTTATCACCATAATGAGAGAAATACGACCTTCCTCAACTCATCATTCCCAGTTTTCATCACAAATTAGCATAGATCCTTTTTCATATGACAGAACAGTTAGCGCGACAAAATTATTTGACAGACTTTCAACCATTCTAGAAAAGAAAAAACATGGATAAATCATATAATCTGAAGCATATATCATTTTTTTACTCCTTAACTATACATCAAATAATATATAGTTGCCTAGAAACGGGATGAAATGAACATCAACTTGAAACGAACCTTGACCGGAGTCGGATTTTCTGGGCATGGTTTCAAGATATGCTCACCAAGAACAAAGTTTTGAAGTCTCCATACATATGCTTGTGGAGTATCAACATGACAGGTAACCACATTGCACCAGTCCCGTTCCCTAATTTCGGCTAAAACAAATTCAAGAAAAGCACATTATTAAATTCAATATCATCTAATAGACCAGATAAAAATGAATACATAACTAGAGTGAAGATAAAGATTAGGATATCAATGCAACTTGGAATTGGATTAAATATTTTATAAATTTTTTTGGTCAAGGGATAATTGAACATTTCGTTTAGGAATTTCATTGATGTCTATGATACCTGGTGACCTTTTAGTAGTTATGATAACTTTTTTCCTTTTTAAATTCAATATGTGGAGCAAGGGAATTCAAACCTTTGATTTCTTAATTGATGGTATATGTCTTAACCAGTTGGACTATGCTAAGATTGATTATCTTTGTTTGAATTTTTTATTGGATGCAAGCGATAAAATGGTGGTATAAAAGAGAACATGTCATTATCAAGAACTTCAATTTTTTTTTCTTTTTTCTTTGCTTTTTAGCACCTTATTGTAGCATTTTGTTCAAATATGTATGTTACTTGGTCAATGCTGATTAGGGTGCTTTTATAAGCTTGTTCCAAGGTTCAGCTTGTTCAATCTCCAATGGTGTTGGCCTAATAAATCTTTGGATGCCCTCCTTCAACTCATCGAAGGCCCATACCTTAAGGAATAGGTAAGAGGAATAAATCTTTGGATGCCCTCCTTCAACTCATCGTTTTCTTTGGTTGGCTAGTGTTTGTGCTATTGTTTGGGTACTGTGGGGTGAGAGGAATAGAAGGGTATTTGGGGGAGTTGAGAGGGATGCTAGAGATACGTGGTCTCTTATTCGTTTTCACGTTTCTCATTGGGCTTCGATTTCTAAGATTTTTTGTAATTATCCTATAAACATGATTTTGTATAGTTGGAGTCCCTTCTTGTAAAGGAATTCCCCTTTTTGTGGGTTTGGTTTTTGTATATCCGTGTATTCTTTCATTTTTCTCAATGAAAATTGTTCTCATATATATTTAAAATTAAAAAAAAAAAAAAAAAAGGTGTAAATCCTTCAGTCCAATGGTGCTTTTACCCTCCTGGAGTGGTTTATTAAAAGGAACTCCATACTCATTCATGATTAAGAGATGAATACGGATGTTTCTTCGGACTTAATTACTCTTTTTGCTTCTACTAGCTCTTCTTTTTCAAATTCCTTTTGTAGTTATGGCTAATACAGATTTACACCAGTTGGGCCTCCTCTTTGTATTCGGTTGGTGTGTCGGGATATCTCATCTCTTCCTCGTTTTGTATTTCTCTCCTTTGATAATAGAAGTTTTGTTCCTCTTCTTTTCTTTTCTAATTTACGTGGCTATGATCTTTTATCTCAGCTGGCTAGTGGTTGCAGTAATAGAAGATAGCTAATACTAAAGTTAACAGCCTAACACTGTAAATATATCTTAGCATTGTTGTAGGAAATTGGGAAGAGGAGCTGAAGACTTTTAAGGATTGAGAAAAAAATAAGAACAAAACAGATAGTCCTTTAGGATGATGAGGTGCATAATTTAAGAACAAAGAAAAGCTTTCTTTCCTCCTACTTTTTTCCCCCTATCCTTGTTGTGAATAAAGAGTTCCTCTTTTGTTTTCCTAAGCAAGTACCAGTGTGTCTTGTACGTAAATTGCAACAATTTTAATGATTCTTATTAAAAAAGAAAAGAGACTAAATTAAATTTAGAAGTTATAACAAAGTATGTTCTATCAAACAATAATCCATTAGCATACGGCTTCATGTGGAGAAGAGGAGCATCAGATGACATTCGTGAAAGTAAGAAATGGTTGTTGACAGCTAATTTTAATGAGAAAATAAAAATCATGGTGAGCCGGCTAATATCATTATCTGTTGAAGCAAAATTAAAGGTTGGAGAAAGAGTGAACAAACAACCAGACTTTGTCTAGGACTCTAGAGCATCTATATCACAATAATCTTACACAACTTTAAGGAACTGGAGGATCACTGTAATCGCATAACACGTTAAGGAACAATTGGAAGAAGGAACTTACCACAATCAAAAGCTATGACGGGCTTCAACTTTATTTCTTCTTCCTGAAATAGTATAGATAAAACTAACCTGAGTTAGTTGTGCTACCCTTTTGATTTATTATAGAAAATAAATATGTAAACAAAGAAACTTAGCGAAAGCATCATTCGGATGGTGCATAAAAAGACCAGGGGGTATCACCACACTTCTCTCCCTCTCCCTCACGGATCAACCATTGAAGGTGATCATGGTTCTTTGGTAAAACTTTGTTACAGCTTTTTATTTTTCAAACTTATGGTTGGAATATGAAGCGTTCTCTGATGAGCACCAAAGCATCTATATGTTTATTGAATCTATTTCCTTGTTAGCTTTGTCTTGGGAGTAAACTATTTTCTCATTTTGAAATTACAACTTAACTACCCAGAAGTATTTTTTGTAATTATCTATAGATAGGAATTTCTATTGTATTCTATTTCAAAATCAATAAAATAAAATCAAAACAAACATGTGCATGCGCACAAAAACAAATTTGAGATATTTTCCCAGAAAAATGTAGAATTAAAAGAAATTTTAAAAATAGTTTTAAAAAAAGTCAATCTAATAAAACAATTTTGAAAATAGAAAATTCTCTAAAACATACCCCACACAACCCCTTAATCACTAGGCCACTTCTCTAGACCGTAGCATTTCTTATTCTTCTAATATTCTCACGTCAAATATAAAGTTCTCATAAATAATTTTGGAGGCCATTCCACCAAACAGAATACAGATAATAATAATGTTTCAAACCATGCAATTTTAACAAAGAGGTGATCATAAGAGGTAATTTGTAAGGCAAAAATTACTAGTGGTTCAATCCAATTATTTATGAAATAACATTAAGGGCGTACCAAGACCACCAAGTACAGAAAAGAAGAAATACTGACGAAGGCAGATCAATTGGTGCTATTTGCCAAGCCTACCAACAAACATAATTGCCTACAAATTATAATAATTTCATTTGAATCATACCTTCAGTTTTAGTTTCTTTGCACGTTTAGACACATGCCGTTGAGAAAGCTCCCTGCTTTGCTGATCCTAATCAGAATATACAGCAAGAGTAAGCAATCCATTTATAACTCAAAAGAAAATGCTAAACAGAAAGGAAGAAGTGAAATTAAGGTCGATAGGATGAGAATTGCAGTCTATACATTGTAAATTTAGCATGCACACATCAGTAAAGAGAGTGCAGAGGCTGAAATTACATAAGTCCCAACATCTCAAGTAGCTCAAGTAATATTTCAAAAACGAGACTTTCTTTTCTTTTCAAACCTATTTTTAAAAATTATAGTTAATTACTCTGCACATGAAATCCATGTTCATAACCCCATGATTTTTTTTATGTAAGAAACCATTTCATTGTCTCATTGATGTATGAAATTACAAAAAGAATATACAATCCATGGTATTACAATAAGCTATCCCAGTTCTTAAGAAGGGATGCATATAAGTACATGGTATTACAATAAGCTATCCCAGTTCTTAAGAAGGGATGCATATAAGTATGAAGCAAAAAGATTTGAACTTTTACACCAAGATATGACATAATAAATGACAAGGTCAAAAAAAGTGTCGAAGGGCATATCCTTGTCCATGAAGACTCTATGGTTTCTTTGCTTCCAAAGAAGCCCAAAAATATATGAAGCCACAAAAGAACTTTGGCATTCTTGAAAGAGTGGCCCAAGAGAATGGCACTAAGGTGAGAAGTAACATCTTTAGGAATCACCAAAGTCCACTGAAAGGCAGCACAATTTTGCTCCAAAAATTTTGGGCAAAGGAGAAATGGAGGAAGAAAGGAAATACAATTTCAGTTGCAAGTATGGGCCACAGGGGGAAATCCTGGGAAAAGGGAAAACGATGTATAGAAAACTGTGATTCAAACAAGTTTCACTTATTCTTAAAAGTAGAAAATTTCTTTTCAAAATAGATCCCAAACATCCCCTTAGGTTGGAAATGGGCAAACATACGACCTGTTAGCACTTCCATGGTCCTTGGAAAGAAAAAACTGACCAACCTAATGAAATCTAGGTCTTATTATTATTATTAGTAGTAGGTACAACTGCAGGGTGGGGGATTGAACCTCCGACCTCTTGAGACAGAGGTCATGCCAATACCTCTGAGTCAAGTTCACTTCTAATAATTTTCCAAGTACTGATCATAGGGATTTGTCAATTCTTAAGTTTGCAAATCTAGTGGATCTAAAGAGAATAAATCAAGTCATGAAAGATGAAGGTTTTTCTTTGCCATCCAAGAAATTTATAGCCAAAGATGTTGATTTGAATTATTTCCATTGCATGATCAGCTGCAGAAGTCATGGAATCTTTCTTCAAGATGACCTTCATGCTATGCAACATTCTTATAATAATGCTCAATCTTTTCAGCCGTCTATTCAGGTTTCTAAATCTACACTGCATGAAAAATATTTATTGAAGCCTACCTTCTCCCTTACACTCGGAAGAACGTCTACTCCTGTGTCCAAGCAAATTCATAGATTAATTCAAAAATTTTGGAAGAAGCTTGTGTTTGGCTCCTCACTTCCTCACCTAAGTTACGATAGCCACCTTCATAGCCTAACAACTCTTACACTCATTCAGTGATCACCACTCCAAGATTAAATGTCACTTTAACCAAAAATATCATTAGCTCTCCCACTACTAAGGATTCTATATCCTTTCCAATTATTCATGATATCGAATGTGATAAAGCATCTAATGTTAGTATGAGCATTGAGGAATCTGAAGCATTTAGTTGATATAGAGATCGATGAATTTTCTGTCAGACTCTTTTGGAAAAGCATCAAAAGTTTCTTTTTTGGAGGATGGTAGAAGGAATTCAGTTGCAGTTTTGGACTCAAAAGCATCAACAGCAAAGTATCCTTCGATTTCTCGAAAATTACATTCCTCAACTGAGGCTTATGGACTACAAATGGAACATATCACGTCTCACTCACCACATATTAAGAACTAACCTGGACTACAAAGTAAACATACACATCTAGTTATTATATTATTTCTTACTGGAATAGTGGCTAAATCCATCACAACAACAATATTTGTCCTCTTTCAATTGTTAAAAGAACTAACCTGGATTACAGAGAAAAGCCTGAAGGCACGGTCCTGACCAGCCGATAAAATGTGTCTCCCATTTGCATAAAACCTATAATAGATCAGAAGAATGAGAGTCAAGGAGAAATCACATAAATTGTAGGACTTAAAAGGAAAGGCCAAGTAAGACCTAAAAAGCACATAAACAAAAAATTAAAAAATTAAGAATTTAAAAAAGATTAAAAAATTAAAAAAAAAATGTACCAGGGCATAGAAAAACAAACCAAAAAATAAAAATAAATAAATATATATATATATGTATGTATGTATGTATGTACCAGGGCATAAAAAGACAACCCGGGACTCTTTTCAACAAATTAAAATTTAATCTTTGTACTTCAAACTATTAGAAAAGATCAATAAATGTTCTTTACATTCATCAGTTGAACACATGGCATGCTATTTTCTCAACCTACCGTGTCTTAGAATCTTGGTTAAAATAAATATATATATCCTAACGGAACAACAAATAGCATCTTAGGTGAGAACAAAATGCAAACAATCTATACCAAGGGAAAACCCACTTTACATGAGGAAATGAGTACGGTACAACAGACATCTCACCTTATGCAAAGAGGAGGGGCACTATGCCCACTGCGAAAGCGTAACAGACGAGGATCTCCATCTGTTGTATCAAAAATCCACATCTACCAAAAAAAGTAACAAGGAATGATATGTCAAATATGATAAAGTACATAGACAAATCTCTATAAACTGAAGAGTAGAAGGGACTGTATGGCATAAAAGTGAGAATGATGAAAAGTTAGATTTTAAATCAGAAACCTGAAACTTCACTCGAAATGAAGAACAAGAGAGTTTTCAAAAAAATAAGGACTAAGATATCTCCTTAATTTTAGAAGTATTATATACCATAAAGTCAGTGATGGACATAATTGAACCACATTAGATTCTGTGGAAGAATCCTAAGGTCGAGAGTGATCTATTTTTCCTATTCTCCATGCATATGGAAAAACTGTTGGTCCAATAAGATTTGAAGTTATTGGGATGGAGACACTGTTTTAAAAAAGTTTGATTTTTTGTTCATAAATACCTAAATTTCGTATATGATATGAAATAACACAAAAAGAGAGAAAAGGCCAGCCCCAATTCAAGGAAGATGACAAAAGAAATCTTCATAGAGAGAGCATACACGTTAAGACAGAATATAAACACCAAAGCAGGCTAACAAAAAAGACAACGTCAAGATTAGTGTCTATGGCTTTTTCTATATCACTAACGAATCTACCGTTTCATTCGAACCAAAGATTACAATGAAATGATCAACTAAACTGAAGCCAAAGCATCATATTTTCCTTCTTGAAAGTTGAAGGAGTGCTTAATTAAACAAGACTCCAGAAAATCCCTGATGTTATTTAGGAAAGCCAAGAGGATGGGGATGGTCTCCCAAAATCTATTGGCATGAGGAAAACACAATCCATCTCTTCTTAGTTTTCTTTACTGAGAGTACAACGGGAGAGGGTAAGGACCATAGATGGGTTCCTTCTAGCAGGTTTACTTGGAAAGGAACATAGGACTTTCAACTCAAAAGAAAGCTAAATGAAACTTAAGTAATGTTTTAGGAACTCATTGAAGAGCCCAATATCGTAGTGGTTGTGGGCTAAGATGAAAGCAATTTGATTACTGAGTGGAAATGATGGTAAAAAAAACATTGCTTGGTTGGCCACAAAAGCAGCTCATGTTCTTTCTGTAATGTTATATTTTCTCAAAGATAAAAGCTTCTCATATCTTTTTACCTACTTCAGATTTAATGTCCTACTAGTTTCCTTTGCAACTAAATGTAGTGGGATAAGACAATTGTCCAATGAGAATAACTAAGGCATGCACAAGTTTGCTCGGACGTTACACGAATATTTGGAAAAAGGTGTTGTCTTTTTATTTGTATATATATGCAAAAGAAATGTTTCACTAATGAGATGAATTACAAAAAATAAGGAAAAGGAACCCCATGCCTAAGGTCTCTTTATACTTTATAATTTTTATTATATATAAAGTAATTTTCCTCTAAACTTAAAATTATTCTGTTTCAAATTTTTTTAAAAAAATTAATAAAAAGTAACATTAGATAGATATTTCTTTTCTTGTGAGTGTTCAAGCTAGCTTGCCCCCGCCTCGACTATTCTCAATGACTTCTTAATTTTTTCTACATTTGGTTGTCAAGATAACTCGTAGGATGCTAAATTCTAAGTGGTCAAGTCACTGTCCCTATTCTATTAAACCGTTTATTGTTAACATGACCATTAGGACATTCCAGGGTGGTTATCATAATAGTTTCTGCAATATAGGATCCAGCATTCTTTTTCTTTTTACATATATTTTGATAAGATATAAGGTCCTGCAATTGCAAGTCACTCTCTGCAATTATGTAAAAATTGTAAAAAGAAACCCATAAAGCGCTACAGTATTCTCTTACTTTGATGGAATTGTCTGCTGATGAACTCATTAGTACTGGTTCATTAGCAAAAAAGTGAAGTGAAACTATAGAGCTATCATGAGCTTCTTTAATGACCGATTGAAGTCTTCTCTTCTCAAGATTCCATATGCTTATAACACCTGATGAACCTCCAGATGCTAGAAGAGGCTGTCCATCTTATAAAAGATATTAATTAAAGTCAGAAAACCTTCATTCACTAAGAATCAATTAGTAAAAAGAAAATGACAAGTTACTGAGCTATATAAAAAAGAAAAACAAAACATGTGAACTCTTCTAAATATTCAAATTTGATCATGTAGGGTAGAAAGGTAATTGGCTGCAATGAATGGACATAATTCCTGTCATATGAAGAAGCAACGTGTATGACTGACTAATAACAAACTCAAATAAATCAACTAAAGGTAAATTGATGGAATACAATTTTCAAGCAACCTGTATCACACATGCAGATGCTTGAAAATTATATCATAAATTTAGGATTGAAACAACAGCTAAAGAAACTCATTGACAGTACAAGAATAGGATACTTGACAAATGACAATGATAAAGTTTATCCTTTTTGTTTGATTCAGCAATTACCTGAGCTGAAAGATAAGGCAGTAACAGATCCTCGTGTTGAGTGGGTGAATGAAAATAATTCTTGATCATAACGAATGTTATGAACATAAACCTTCCCATCAGCACAGCCAATGGCAACAACATCTAGAGCAGGTGATGAAACACAGCAGCATACAGATGAATTCCATCCCTTGAACTCGAAGAGTTTTTTCTTTGAGCTGATGTTCCAAAGCTCCAAAGAACCTTCCAAACTTCCAAGAATAACCTGTTCAAACAGTTGCCCTTGAGGTTCCTTAATTTCAATTTAATAAAGAGAACTGCACTATTTATACCACATTCGCTTAGCCTTCTTTCAAGGACTCTGATGGAAAGACAATAGAAAAAATTATCCTAGCAAACTTTCATTGTTAACTTCATATTCTTCTAGAATCTTCTCCTATTTGATGAGTATAGTGAATTTCATTAAACTTTCTTACATGAAAAACATTCACAATTTTATCAAACAAGTTCCTGAAGTTGAGGACCTGCTAAGCAACAAATTGTTAAGAATTATTGCCATGAAATATCATGTGGGAAAGAAAGCAATTACTTTGTTTAGATATGTGTCTGGGTGCATTATACAGCTAGGACTAAACTGTCCGTCTAAGATGACTTGTCCAACTGGCGAGCGACTATCTTCAATCCCTTTGAAAGCCCACATGAACATATTTCCATTTATGTCAACACTTAGGATGTGATCTCCAAACAATAGCAACAAGTTGACCTTGGCATTATGGCTACTCCAATTTGCTACCTGCAAACCAATTATCAAACATGTCTAGAGAAATGGCACCTGAGAAAATCAGTGACAAGCGACATGTCTAAAAGCATCTCCATGGAATATATGAAATAGACATTAGCATAAGAAGAAGAAGAAGAAAAAGAAGAAGAGGAGAGAGAGAGGAAAAAAATTTCTTCAGCATTGCTATAGCGATAGCTTTCATACCAAATGACACTAAACAAGTTAAGCAAAGATATAAAAAATAACTTTGAAAATTGATATGATAAACTATAGAAAGATGTACATTTGCACCAAAGATCGTAGTTCTTGTATGAAATTTGTTTCTTATCCCAGAAAAAAATAGATATGATAAAGTGGATATGTATAACAACTAATATAAGTAAAATTCCATCCTAAACATAAAAAATCTGAAAGTTATCAGAATGGAAAAGCTCCTTTTATTTGGCATAGAACTAAGAAGAAACGTTTTAAAATATATAAATAATTCTTTAAAATAGCTGGATATACATATCCTTTTCAAAAAAAAAAAAAAAAGGATATTTTAAACATTACAAACTAAAAACTCGCTTTTAGGAGGACTTGTAAAAACTTCCTACAGTAGGAAAATAGCATCAGAGCCTCAACTCAATCTAAAAAATGAATACAAGAAAGCTCAACAAGAATTTTCTGATAGGATCCTTTATAGTTTTCTTTCTGGGAAGCTCCCCAACAAGAATAAACCTCATGACATGAGTAATTGCAGGAGTTTAGCAAAAGAACTCAAGAAGCAGCATAGAACTTTTATCATTTTAAACCTTTCCTTCAACGAACTTTCTTATTATTGAAAAGCCACAAATTTATTTCAAACTAGATGCCCCAAATCAGACTTAATAATACACTCCACAAAACTCTTGCTTTCCTTCTTATAATTCAAGGACACAGTTGCACAATCTATAGAATAGATCCAGTTCAAGTTAAGATCGTCGTTGCTTTCCTTCTTAAACCATGATCACAAAGTAGATAACAGATATTGTTTTTCAACAATGAAATCATAAAGCCACGTGCATCCAAACTTCAGAAACAGAGCTTCCCAAAAATTCTTGCCACTGAACAAGTGATGAAAATCCTTCCCACCTTTGAGACTTAACAAGTGATGAGCATCCTCCCAGCTTTGAAACTTAATAAATAGAATTTTTTTGGGGATAAAAAAACAATGCACTAATGATATTAAATTAGAAAACAAGGGAGGTAATCCCCTATCCAAATGAAGACTACAAAAACTTTTCCAATGGGCTATAAGAGATGATAAGCTATAGTTACATTTTGGTGGAGATAATTTACACCAACTGAGCCAAAATGAGTGGTCGATTCAATCGGTCAAAGGATTGTTCTTTCTCTGTGAAGATTTGAACATCCTTTCCAACCAAGTAGACCAAAAGGATCCTGAATACCAGGTAAACTGAAAAATAACTTGGATTCAAGGACCATCTGAAAATTTCTTTGAACATTATCGAAGTTGCTTAAACTCTCCATTCAACATTCACCATTTAAGGGCAATTTGTCTTCCACAGAGTTGTCACAAAAGGATTTAGAAGTGAAATGGCAAGACAGGCTCACTAAAAAGTTATCTAACTGGGGAAAAAATCTGAACGAGTTACCAGCCAAATTCCAGCATCTCTGATCTTTCTATCTAGAGATGGTACTTTTTTAACAATTCCAAAATATCACAATAATCAACCACTTCCTTATCCCTCAGATTTCTTCCAACAGTAACTCTCCAGGACATCGAAGTCCCATCCCAAGCATCACACAAACCACAAAGTCGCACAGCACTGATAACTGAAAAATACTTGAAAAAATATATATTTAGTTCATTTGGTTCATTTAAGAGCCCTCATAGGCATTTATTCGGAGGATTTCCAATCTTTTTCCCGATACCCAAACCCCTGTACTCCAAAGGATTAGATACAACGTTCCATCCAATAAATGAGAGATCTTCATGTCACAGTCACCATTGCCGATCTCTCAGTCACCATTGCCTAACCAAAAGAAACTTTTCATATTTTTCTCCATTCACAACCCTACTTTCCTTAGTAAAACGAGAAGAGACATAAAAAATTGGAAAATTAGCAAACACCAGATTACATAAAGTCGTCCTTCCAGCTCTACAGATATAGCTTTTTCCATCTGCTAATATTACTCAAGATCTTCTCTACACCAGGATCCCAAAACTTGTTTTCCTCAGATTTCCACCCAATGGCATCCTTAAATAACTGGAGCTAAGAATATAAACATAAAAAGTTATGAACTATATTGTAAATTGTACAAAAGGATTTACGCAGGAGATGATTTGAAGGATGTCACACGGGAGATAAGTATAATGATTCAAATATTGCTGTCAGAACATTGCCATGTTCAATCAAAAATTTTTCTTATTTCAGTTCCCAAAATCTCTAAATGATACTTATGGATCAGTTTAATTTCTTTTGCAGAAAGCTTGTAGCCACTCTTTTCCTTTTAATCAAAGCAGCACACTTACAGGTCAGCAGGCAGACTTAAACAAAAGCCTCCATTCAACCCCATGAATTAAGGAGATGATGTCATTCCATCCGGATAAATAGAACCAAAAGTCCCAACATGCTAGAATAAAAATTAATTACACATGTGTACACCAAAATCATTAAATATGGACAAGAAGATAAGCCCAAACTAATAGACATTCTAAATAGAACAAGAAAATGATGAATTGAACATGGCAGTTATTCATATTTTGCCAGGAACGGTTACTTCATAAAAATAGACAGATATATTCCGAATGAGCAAACCTGATGGGCACGCTTGAAAACTGCAATGTCAGACCCATAAGCAGCAAACGTGTACTCACGGTAGGAAGCAAGAGCTCGAATCTTCTTGGGCAATTGAGGGCCTTAACATCAAGCATCAATACAAATAAGTCGAGCAAAAAACACAAGGGTGAAACCCAAAACAGAAATTTTAGAAACACCCCACATAAGAAAATTTCTAAAGACAAACAAAATGAGCATTTTTTTTTATTAAAAAAACTGATTTCATGGAGAAAAAATGAAAGAATACAATGGCATACAAAAAAAGCAAGCCCACCAAAACATTCCACCTAAAGGAAGCCAGCTAAGTAAAATGTTAGCTATAGAAACAAAATGAGCATATATCCGGATGGAAACTGAAACTAAAACAAACTTGAAAAAACAAAAAGGAAAAGAAAAGAAAAACTCACTTACCAACAAGCACCAAGTTTAACTTCGCGCACTGGAATAAGAAAAACAGAGAACATGACAACGATTAAGCTCTGAAGTGACTATTAAAAAAAAACGACAACAACAACAACAGTAAGATTGGAAAAGGCCGCAATAATGGAAATTCCGCAAGGGAAAGAAGTATTGTCAGAGAATGATCTTACGTTATAAACTTGAAAAGCTTTGCCAACACTAACGGTGACGAATGTTTCGGTACCGAGTCTCTGCACAGAGAAGGGGACGCTGTTTGTTATGTAACCAATTGCTCTGTAAGGTTCAAATATTCCCATTTTTTCTTTCACTCTCCGAGAACTCCAGAAGCTTGAGAGGCACAAAGAGTGTAAGAGGAAGAGGAACTGAGAGCAAGGTTTTAGGATTTTCCTCAGCTGTGTTCCCTTCCGGCAACGAAGAAGAAGAAGAGGGGGTGAAGCTTAGTGGCGCTGTCAGGGTTTTGTGGCCGCCGAGCAGAACGGAGGTTTAACCAATAATGTCATCTTTTGTACCAAAATGCCCTTATACCACTTATTATATATTAAAATATAAAAATATTCAAAAATAAGTTCTTGACTTTCATATTTGTTTTCAAAAAAAAAAAAAAAAAAGACGACTTTCATATTTGTATCTATTTGATCCTTAAAAGTGTCTAATTTGAACTTTTAATTTTCTATCTATTAAGTTCCTAAACTTTAAAAAGTGTTTAATTCATAAAATTTCAGTTTTGTCCTTGACTTATTCGCCATATACTTTTTTTTAATTCATGTAACTACTTAAATTTTAGAAACAGTTGGGGCTTCATTTTGGGATGGATTGAGGAGCTATAATAGTTCATTCAATATTTGGGATGGTATTAAAATAATGGAGAGTGAGGGTTATTTTATAATCCACGTTTTGCTAAAGTAAAACTATTTACAAGGAAATTTTCACAGATAGAACAAATGTCAAATTATTTATAGAAATAGCAAAAACAAAAAAACACTGATAGACTTCTATCAATTTTCTATGATTGATAGACGTTGATAGACTTCTATCAACCTCTATTAATCTCTATCAAAGAAGATTAAATTTTTGTTATTTTGTGTAAATAGTTTACCTTATTTTTCTATTTATGAAAATCCCCCTATTCACAACTATTTGGTTAAAATAACCAAATTTTCCTCTCTCCAATGTTTCCAATGAATTCATCCTCTAACAATTATTTTGCAACTAACTTTAGCAAAGACCACCTTCGACGCCCAATTTCGACCACGACCAACTCGAACGGCCAATTCTAACAAAGTCCACCTCTAACCCCCAAAGATGACCACCTATTGACATATTGTTCTCAAATTTAAAATATAAAGATAGTTTGAGTTTTAAAGGGAATAGAGGAGAGATTGATAAGGAGGAGTAAATGCTTTATATAATTTTTATTAACTCAAAGCTTGTAAGATACAAAGGTAGGAGGCTACCTTACATACACCAACTAAAAGAACAATGAAAAGGAAAAATCGCAGCTTATCAGAAGATTAGGTAGGCTAAAAGATTCAATTACCAACTAATAATAAATGCAAATAAAGTCAAGACAAGTTATCAAATACAACATAGTACAATCAATCAATCCAATCACCTCAATAATAATCATGTCATAACAACCCCCTCAAATGAGGCAAGGGAGAGGTCAAGTTTGGTCCAAAGGTCTTAAAAAAGGCAAGGAATAACGGTTTGGTCAGAGAATCGATAAATTGGTCTTATGATCGAACACGATGAATAACAAGTTACTGAGAAAGAACTTGATCGTAAATAAAGTGAATGTCGATCTCTATATGTTTAGTGTAAGTGTGGAAAACATAATCGTGAGCAAGGGCAACAACAGAGAGGTTATCACACCAAATGACATGAGGAGAAGGAGAGGTGAACACCAAGATCCTTCAACAGAGCACAAAGCCAAAGCAACTCACACGCAACATGAGAGATGGCGTAATACATTGATTCGGTACTTGGGTGAGCAACAACCACTTGTTTCTTAGAGCTTCAGGAGACAATTAAGTGGCCAAAAAAGACATAATAGCGACCAACAGACTTCTGAACCAAGATGACTGGTTACTAGTTGAATTGGCTAAGTTTATTAACTGCAAAGGCAATATAAGGTCGAGTATGTTGCAAAAAGGGAACCAAAGGGGTTGCGATAAAGTTGAAGATCGGCCATAGATCACCATCAAATTGGGAGAGTTGTTTACCTGTGAACACAGCGGAAGGTGTAGGTTTAAGATGTTGTAAGTTAAGGCGAATGAGAAAATCTTGAATGTATTTAGCTTGAGAGAGATAAGTGTTGGGTTGTACCAACACACAGCGGAAAGCGACGAGGATCGATAAGCACTCTAATTCATTAATTTTGGCAAAAATGAAAACATGCTATAGCAGAAATAAATGGGTTTCAAGATATAACTTTGAAGAACCTTTGAAATCTCGATTTCCAGCTGCAAAACCTCTCCAAATCTTTGTGCAGACCACCACAAGATCTTCCTCACTATTATCTTGGTACTCTAGATTGAGTTGTGTGACTCAAAATAAGCTGGAATCAAGGGAACTTTGAGAATTTTCACAGCAGCAACCCAATTGAAGAACACCTTCTTCACACGAATTTTCAGCTAAAATTCTATCGGTTACATTGCCTCAAAATCACTCAAATCTCTTTAATATATTGCAGACCATCATGCAAAGAGAATGGTTGCATGAGATGCAGCTCATGCTTGGAGTAATTGAAGCTTGAAGATAATGGGTTTAGTGTGAGCTACTTGTAGATGAAGATGGAAAATTTCATTTTCCATTTTGTGTTTTTCTATTTTCAAAAATCAAATTTTGATTTAAAAAATCAAAATTTATTAATTTTACAAATTAATTTTCTAATAAGATTAATAAATACCTATTTAAACAATTTAAATAATTCTAATTAATTTAATATTCAATATTAAATTAATTTACACAAATTCATCTTCATATATTTAAATCATATTTAAATCATATTTATATATATATATATATTCTTCAATTATGTTTAATTCTAATTTGAACGTTTCAAATTAACTTATCACGCTACTTTAGAGCTAATCCATTTCTGAGGTAGTAGGGAGACCTCGTGGACCTACAGATCATGGGATCCAACGATCTGAGATTAATCGGCTAAACTTATTAGACCGAACTAACCCCCATTCGTTAACTAATGGGTCACTCCACTAAAGCCAATAGTTAACTCCTGTCACTATAGATATATTATGTCTGCTTGATATAACCATGATTAGTAAGTTAACCCTTCACAGGTTGTTCATAATAATGGTTGGGTCGAATCTCTGTTTTACCCCCGAAATTATCTCTTGTTCGTTAAGTCCCACCGATCCCCTAATAAACAATTGTTTTGTGATCCAATCAATAAAACCGAGTCCCTCTCGGGCCAGTGAGAGGGCGGGACCCCTTGTTCAAGACCCAAAATCAACACTTAAGGGAACAACCTCTCTACTATCCCTAAAAGCGAGTAGGAGTGAATTCCATCTTGCACCCTACGTCCCCAGCTATCCATCCGGTCTTACTCCTGAAATGGGAGGTTATTGAGTCGCCGTTGTTGAGCCAACCCTCACTTATGCAAATATAAGAATAATCCCAAATAAATAGGAGTTCATAGTTAGCTTAGGATTAAGGTCAAGTTACCTAGGTCATCGCTTTGAAATAATCAGCCTTAAGCAATAAACAACGTTATAAAGTAAGAGTGATTAATTTTGTGGTTCGATCTTGTACAAACCCTTTTGTACAAGGACATCCCCACTCCTCATATCTCAACATGAACGAATTAGGATCACTTCGTTTGTAGCACTTTACAACTCTTTGTAATAACTACAGAGCATGCTGCATCCAATAGTGTTACCAAAATAAGGTACCAACCTTATTCATATACTATAGATCATTTTGACTATTTACTCGAACATGATCCACTTTTATGTCTCCACATAAAGTTCAAGTACTCATCCAATAGTCAAGGGACTTTTAGGTTTATTGGATTTCTATTAAGCAAAACATCTATTCAATAACACGTTATTGAATTTTCAGAATAAGTTCCATTGTTTACATACCACGAGTTTTAGGACATAAAACCCAACAATAAGACCATTGTTTGTAAAGTGTACTTAGATGCCCAAAAAGTAGTGAAGGTAGCCAAGATCTCGAATGGCAGAGGTGCCCTGTAATTTGGTAGTAAAGGTTATTGAGAATGTTCTAAACTCGCAGTTCATAAATGTTGTTAACATATTCTATTTATCAATAAATTTTTTGTTGAGTTTTTTATTCAATAAATTACTATTGATATTACGTCCTTCTATAAAAATCCAATAAATGAATCCATGGCTATAACATGAATACTTTAACTTTATATAGCGACATAAAAATAGATCAAGTTTAAAGTATGTAGCCAAAATGGTCTATAAGTATACAGATGAGATTGGGTACCTCATCTTGGTGACACTATTCGATGCGACCCATTTTTGTATACTGATAAAATGAGGTGACCCAAAAATCATTCATGTAGAGACATGTGAGTGGGGTATCCTGTGTAATGAGTTTGCATATGATTGGACTTCCAAGTAGTCACTTTTCTTTATAACAATCGTTTACTGTTAAAACTGACTATCTCAAACTTAAATGACATAGGGTAACTCAATCTTAATCCTGAGCTAACTATAAACTCCTGTTTATTCGAGATTATCCTTTGATCTGCATAGGTGAAAGTAGTCCAACATCACTGCTCAATAAGCATCCCATTTTAGGATAAGACTGGATAGATAGTAGGGGACATAGTTTTGCAATATGGAATTCACTCCTACCCGATTTTGGGTTAGCAGATGGGTTGTTCTCTTAAGCGCTGATGTCTTGTCTTGAACAACAGGGCTTTGCCCTCTCATGGAAGAGAGGGATGTGATTTATAAGTTGGATTATAAATCAATTGTTCAATGGAGGATCAGTGGGAGCTTAAGGAGCAAGATGTATTTACACGGTTAAAACGGTAATCTTTGATCCAATTGTAATTATGAACAACTTGTGAAGGATAATTATGAACAACTTGTGAAGGATTGACTTACCAATTATGGTTAAAATGGAAAGAAATATATCTACTATGAGGAGAGTGCAACTATCGAGCTATAATGGTATGTCTTGGGTAGTTAACGAATAGTAATTAATTCAGTTTAAAGAGTTTAACCAATTAATTACAAGTCGTTGGAGCTCATGATCTGTAGATCCATAAGATCCCTCTACTAGCTCATAATTTGAATTAGTAAATTGAGTAATCTTGATAAGATTTGAATTAGGGTTTAGAATTTGAAATGTTCAAATTCCATTAGAGTTTCTATTTATTGTATTCGATACACTTGAAATGTTTAATTTTATTGAAATTAAACGGAATTGGAGAAACGATTAATGTTTAAAATATTATTTAAATATTAATTTTATTATGATAGAATTGTTTTTTTATTAATTTAATATTAGATATTAAACCCTAAATAAATTAATTAAAATATTTAATTAATTAGTTTTATTTAAAAATTAATTAATTGCATTATTTTTTTATATATAAAACTAATATATCAGATTAGTTTAATTTAGAAATTGGTTTTGGAAATCATTTTTAGAAAAACTATTTTGAAAATCAAAACTGAAAGTGGAGATTTCCAAAAGTTGGAAATCTCCACTATGGTGCAAGGCACCTTATTCACTCAATTCCATTTTCTCCATGAAGTAGGAGTTGACCTTCATGCAAGCTTTGGATTTGCATGATGAAAGCTCTATAAATTGAAGTGCTACGTTGAATAATTGATTCATGCTTACAAGAACTTCTTGAAGAACTTTGCAAAAATCAATAACCTTCCAAACCCTCTTCATATCTTCTATATATCCAACTCAATTTAGTGTTTCCACCACACAATCCTTGCAAGAGAATAGTAGAGAAGATCTTCGTGGTGGTCTACTTGTAGATTGAAGTACTTTCACGTGGAATTCAGCTGGTATTAAAGAGGATTCTTCAAAGGTATTATGTTTAGCAAACCCTCTTCTGTAATAGTTACTTTGAAGCATGTTTTAAACTCAAATTAAGTATGATTAGAGTGCTTAATGATTCTGATTTTATCCACTGCACATTGATATACTTTAACAAAGGTAGCCTGAGAACTTGAGTAGAGCCAGTCAAAATGATATCACCGACATACATAAGTAGGATGATAGTGTTAGACGTATTTAAATAATATATATAATTGAAGTATGGGTTATGTAAATGGATAAATATTTTATCACAGTGGGTTATTTTATTAGAGTGGGCTCTATTATATCATCTATTTAATTAAGGTTCTAGATTCCTAATTGAGTATGGACTTAACGGGTAGAAGCTCATTCCTAGTTAATTAGGGTTTAATGAAACCCTAATTGAGAGACCTTAAGACTATGGTCCCCAATATACCAAAATAATATGCACTCAATTTTTCTTGAATCTCATCTAGAGAGAGATCCCTCAAAGGGCATTTGGAGTTTTAGTTGAAGAAGATAATAACCATCTTAAAGTTATCATCATCTTGAAGTTATCATCAATCTCTTAATGGAATACAGTATGTTATTTATTCTTAACAATTTGGCACGAATGATCATAGGGTTAATCTAATCAATATAGATTTAAAGTAATTATGCTAACAAGTGGTATCAGAGCACCAATTTCATATTAGATTGTCGGGTTTTTATTGCTTACCATCATTTTTATTCAATTTTCGGTAAAAAAAAAAGGCTTGAAATTGGTATAATAGATGTTTTTAGCTTTTTGGCATCTTAGATTTATAGTTTAATGTTGATTTGATCATTGTTTAGGCCCGTTATTTTGAGTAAATTATTTATAAATCGAGTCTTGTTAGTCTATATCGTCTGTGGCAATTTTTTATTGTGAAAAGGCTCAAAACAGAGGTGAAAAAGGGAATTCAGAGTGCACACCCGAGAAGTTTTTGTGCAAGGCGCTACTGTTATATTTTGTGCACCATTAAAAGCTTCTGACTATCTATCTATCTATCTGTCGTTGTTTGTATGTCATGGATTCCCCTAAGACCAAATCTATTTCTCCTTGGCATGATTGTTGTGGAAGTTGACCGAAAACTGAGACTTTTTAGAGTCCTAATTAGGGTTGAAAGGATTTTATTCGAAAAATTTAATAAAATTTAAATTAAATTTAAATTTGATTGATAATTTGGTGATTTAAATTTAAATTTAAATTTGATTGATAATTTGGTGGTTTAAATTTAAATTTAATCGATAATTTGGTGATTTAAGTTTGAATTTGATTGATAATTTTTTGTGATATTCACATGTTTATGTTGCTTTAACGGTATTCTGTGTATGTAGTTATTGAATGAATTTTGGTAAAGACTATTTGATGTTCTTATATTATATATATTTAAGATTATTATATTATTATGTCTCATATCTTGGATTGAATTGTTCAAAATAATATGTTACCAAAGTAGATTCTGTTATCTAGATTAGTTTAATTCTAAAATATAAGATATGCATATTCATTAATTTATGTGAATGATTATTGACCCAAAGGAAGATAATTATTTGGTCAAATTATGGGTATGCATGTGGTAATGAGTATGTGACAACTATAAGGTTTATTCATGTGAAAAATAATCGGTCCAAAATAATGCTATTTTTTTTATAGAGTTTATTGAGTACACTGATTACTACATTGAGAGTATCATTTACAATTAGTGTTTTTGCCCAAAGGCTAGGCATCAATATTGTGCTAGGTATCTTGTTAAAGAGGCCCATCATATATGTGAAATTATTTTGTCATATTTTAATTGTGAGAATATGCTTTATTGTTTTAGTTGGTCTTACTCAAATATCTAGAAATTTGAATTTAATCTCTAAGTTGAATGGATCGAACTTCGAGATTTGGAAGGAAAGTCTAGAGATACTTCTTGGGTATATAGATCTGGATCTTGCATTAAGGATCGATAAATCTACTTCTACTGAGGAACAGTCAAATATGGTTAATATTGAGAAGTGGGAACATCAAATCGCATGTGTCTGATGATCATTTGGCACTCCATTCCGTAGATTTTCGAGGAAAGATTTTATGCAAATAATATCAACCCAAAATAATCAAAAGATTGACATAAACAAATTGAAGAACAAATTGTAGCAATTAATTATATGCAATGAAATCTATTAACAAATTATTTTCAAAATAAAATAGGAGAGGGATAGAGAAATTGACATCGGTAATTTTATAGTGGTTTGACACAACCAGCCTATATCCATTTCTTAAGTTCCTCTTGGGTACTTCACCAAAACTTGTCTCTTTCCACGGTCTAGAGTCGAATTGTTACAATATTCTTTTTTCAGGAGAAAAAACGAACCTGATCCTTTCCACGGTTGAGGGTCAAACCGTTACAACCACTCTTTTTAGGAATCAAGAGCAACCCTTACAATGAATTTGGAAATGAAGAACAATATTGGAAAAATTCTCCTGAATAGGAGATTTACAAATTTAGCACTCAAGGAACCAATTCTTACAACATAAAATATCTCTCTAAAAAAGATGAAAAAAGAAAATTGATATTGGAGAGAGAGCAACATGGTGGCTTAATGAGTTATGGAGGATTAAAAATAATAAAAATTATTATTGAAAAATTGAAGAAGATGAAGTGTTTAAAAAGAGAGAGAAGTTGGTGAAAATCACCATCAATTTTGGCCATTAAATGTCGATAAAAGAAAATTGAATGATAGAGATTTAAACTCAACTAGTCGTTAGACATATAATAATATATAACTTTTAAAACATTTTCTTTTAAAAACCAACAAAAAGCAAATGTTCACCATTTGCCCAAAACTAGTCGTTAGACACAAACATAAAATAATATTAAATTTAATTTCTTTTTAAAACCAATCAAAAAATCAAAAACCCATCATATGTCACTCCTCTATTGGTCCAAGTGGCACATTCCAATGGGTCCCCTTTGATGAGAAAAATTTTGGCATGTCATCAACTCAAGAATTTTTCATTAAATTTGTTACGGTCATATCTTCTTTGTTTGAACTACGATTTGTGTGATTAAAATTGTGTTGGAGTCCTTGTTCCAAGCTCTACACAATGGATAATTTAAAACACTCAAATTGTTAATAAATAAAAGCAAGTTTGTTATCATCAAAACATTAACTAATTAATTAATTAAAATTAATTAATTTGAGATTAAGGACCAGAAAGCCAACATTTGGTACGTATATCTCTTCTTGTAAAATTCACTCAATTTAAGATAAGTTGTAATACTCAAAAGGATAAATGGAGTATTAATGAGCTTATCTCACAACGTGTATAAGAAGAAAATAAGATTAAGATAGAAAGGACAGAAAGTGCTCATTTGACAACTGGCTCTCGCGATAATAAGAAAAGAAAATCTACAAGTGTTGTAGAAGGGATATCTCGATAGAATAAGAACAAGAAGCAGACTATTAAAAATCCTTATTTTTTCTGCAAAAAAGGAAGATCATTTCAAAAAAGATTGTCCCAAATACGTCAAGTGGGGTATGAAGAAGGGTAAACTTTTGCTTTAGTTTGTTTTGAAGTTAATTTAGCTTCTATACCTACCTATACTTGGTGGATAGATTATGGTGCTACTACTCATATAACTATATCTATACAAGGTTGCTTGTGGAGTCGACTGCCAAATGATGCTGAAAGATTCATCTATGTGGGTGATACAAAACATTTTCAGTTGAAGCCACTGAGAATTGTAGATTAATTTTATAAACTAGTTGTTATTTGGATTTAAATGAGACTTTTGTTGCACCATCATTTAGACAAAATTTAGTTTCTATTCTAATTTCGATAAATTTGGTTTTTTTCTTATTCTTTTAGAAATAAAAGTTAGTCTCTTTCAAGAAGCTTATTGGTATAGCTCTTTAATTGATAATCTATATGTGCTTGATTCCTTTAACACGATCTTGTTACCTAATTTATGTAGTACAAAGCGTAAATTAAATGAGAATTTCATTATGTTATGGCACAAATGTTTAGGTCATATCTCTAAATAGAGAATTCATAGACCTGTGTTAGATGGAATTGTTGTTTCCCTTAATTTAAGTAACTTTGAATTTTGTATGGAATGTATTTAAGGAAAATACACAAACATAAGAAAATTAGGTGCCAACAGATGCTTAGAAGTCTTAGAACTAATACATACACATATTTGTTGTCCATTCTCTATGGCTTCTTGGAATTGACGACACTATTTTATTACGTTCATAGACGACTATTCAAGATATGGGTACCTATATTTAATTAATGAGAAGTCTCAATCTTTGGATGTTTTTCAAATCTTTCAAAGCTGAAGTTGAACTTCAACTTAGAAAGAAAATTAAGGTTGTCAAGTTTGATCACGGTGGTGAATACTACAACATATATGATGGATCAAGTGAAGAAAGTCCAGGGTTCTTTGCCAAATACCTAGTGGAATGTGGAATCTGAAGGATCTCAAAACGAGAATTCTATGAGCGGGTTTAGATCGCTCCGATTTCACAGTGACTGGAATATAAATGATATACATTCTATACTAACAGTTATGCATAATAAAACTCAGCAACAACATGCTCAAAATACGATAAAACATAGAGAAGGGGTTCATTACCAAAGGAAGATGATCTTCGATTATATATGAACCCACAGCAGCGGAAAACCTCCTACCGCTCTACCAGCACCCGGCGAGTATGTCGACTACAACAGCACGATCTGAATGCATACGAACAATGCCGCGGAGACGACATCGCCACAAGAGAAACCCGAGTATTCTCGGAGTCAAAAACCCAAAGAGTAGGCTCTAGTGAGTTTGATAGAGGACGGAGGAGAATACGTCGTGTAGACGATAAGCAAGTGGGAGATGAAACTCTGCTATCGTATAAAAGAGCTACACGATTGTGTAGGATTTGCTAAACGATCGTTTAGGAAAAGGTATACGATCGTTTAGCTAAATTGGCACATTATACGATCGTTTAGAGAAGCTATCCGATTGTCTAGGCAACAGTGTATGATCGTTTAGGTGCGAGGTATACGATCGTTTAGACGGAGAACACTATCGCATAGGCTCTCAAGCGATCGTTTTCAATCACCAACGCACGCTTCACGAATTCTTTTGGGCGAATGACCGACTATGCAAAAATGAAAACTTTTTTCATTTTAACCCATCGATTACTATAACCAACGCTGCCCACTAACCCACATCCGAACGTGGAAAAAATGATTAATTATCATATAATTAATCAATTAATAAATAAATAAATATAATCATATTATATTTATATCCTATAGTTTGATATCACATATCTACTATAGTATTTTTCTCCCCTACTTGATATAAATCATATTTATATCTAATTTCCTCTAAAATAATGTATCTCATACATTTAGCCAATTATATCATATATAATTAACCAGTCCAATTATATCATATATAATCGAACTTCCTCTTGTTAATTTTGAACATTTCAAATTAACCCAAACACTGGTTCTCGACTTTATCCAAGCTACCCAGGTGACCTAATGGACCTGTGGCTCGAAGCTCCAACGGTACGTGAATAGCTGACTAAACACTTTAGCCACGAGATTCACCATCCGTTAACTATCAGTGATTCCACTAAAGACCAACAGCTAAACTCTTCTTACCACATATATATTTCTGTGTCCATTGGATATAACCAATCATGAGTACGATGTCCTTTCACAGATGCTCGTAAGTACAGTTGGGCCAATTTACCCTTTTTCCCCTGTACTTACATCTCACTCCTTAAGTACCATTGATTCCTCTAATGAACAATACAACATAGTCCAACTATATGTGAACATCTCTCAGGTCAAGAGAAGGTGTGTGGCGCCACAATGTTCAAGCCCCGGAATCAGCCCTTAAGGAAGCCATCTTTCTACTTACCCCTGCCTAAGGGAAGGAATGAATTCCATCTTGTGTAGTTGAGTTCCCAGCTCCCAAACCAGACGTATCCCCAAAATGGTAGGTTTGAATCGGCGACTTGGCCACTCGCATCCATATAAATCAAAGGACCGCCTTCAATGGTAGAAGTTCCCAACTCACACAGGATTGTGGTCATGTTACCTATGGTCATCCTAGTGAAGTGAAGTCTCTGTCATGAACGGTGTTATATAACGAGACATTAACACTTTGTGGTCAAGTCTTATACAAACTCTTTGTATAGGACGCCCCCGCTCATATATCCCCAACATAAATGATCAGGATCAGACCATCTGTGACAAGTCACAACACTTGTGACCATTCCACAAAGCGGTCGCGTCCATAGCGTTATCAGGATAAGGTTTCCCTCATTTATCCATATACTACAGACCATTTTGGTTATCACTCAAGACATGATCCACTTGTATGTTACCACATACATGCTTGAGTCATATACAAATAACCAAGGATTTTATGTTTATTGGTTTGTGGTAAAGCAAATAAAACAAATAACCGAGCAAAACAACAAGATGTGAAGTAAATATCATATATTAACAATCACAGGTGTTCATATATACTGTTTACAAACTACAGGACACGAGACTTTAAGGCATCAACCTCAATAGAATGTCCTGCAATACACTATGTCTAGGCAAATCTAGCATGAATAATGTACAAAAAGGCGAATTAGAAAGTTAAAGATATAGTGAGAAGCATGATTAGTCATTTTTCTTTACCAGAATCTATCAGGGGTGGGGCACTAAAGACTGTAGCATATATCTTCAATAAAGTACCTAGTAAAGCAGTAGCTAAAACCCCTTATGAGCTATCAACAGAAAAGAAGCCTAGTATTTGACATCTTCACATTTGGGGTTATCTAGCTAAAGTTAGGCCCAACAAGCCTAACAAAAGAAAACTGGACTTAATAACTATTAGCTGCTATTTTGTTGAGTGTTCTTAGCGATCTCGAGATTTCAAGTTTTATGATCCCACTTCTAGATTATTTGTTTGAGACGGGAAATGCCAGATTCCTTGAGGATATTGAGTTTGAGGGGGAAGATAATATAAGGAGAGTGGTCTTTGAAGAGGAATTAGTTTCTTTTTCTAATGTGGTTAGAGATGATGTTTAGGCTTCAATTCCTGACTTCATTATTGAACCAATTATAGAACAAGACAACATTGAAGTTTCCATTGTTGAACCCGAAGTCCAAATTCAACAACTTCAAGAAATGTCATTAAGCAAATCCATTAGAGAAAGAAGAAGTGCAATTTCAGATGATTATGTTGTGTTTCTTTAAGAACATCAAGATAATATGGGCATAATGGAAGATAGTCCAATCAACTTCCAACAAGCTCTACAAAGTTCTAACTTTCAAAATTGGATAATGCCATGGAAGAGGAAATAACCCAAGACAGAGGAGTAATCCTTTTAAAAAATAAATACAAACTTGCTTTTACTTTACAATAGACTCCGCCTTTTACAAACTTGCTTTTTACATACTCCACACTTGACTTTTACAATACAAAATAAGAGTTTGGAAAAAAAAAAAACTTAGGCATGCAAAAATATAAGCCCAATAATATAACTCTAAGTATGCAAGTCCTTATTTCGTTGGACAAAGGACTTAAAGATGCATGAGAGATAAGAAAATTTTTTAAAACGGGTTAAAAATCATGATCATGCTTTTTAAACATAGTTTCATTCAAACCTAATCACAAAAAGGGTGCATCATTAACTACTCATCATAACAAACCAAACAAGAGAACAAGCAAGCAAATAAAGCACACAAACATTGTTCGAGTACAATGCTCAAAGACCCCAACAGTTACAACATACCCCACCCCCAACTTAAAATAATACATTGTCCCCAATGTATCTCTAATCTAAGCCCAATAAAAAATAAAATAGTCAAGGGAAAAAAAACCCTACCCTGATGATGTTTTTGCACACGTGATAGTGGTAAGAGGACTGACTAAAATTGATCTTCTTCTTCTTTAGGACAGAGGGAAAGAACCTACACAAGGAAAACAAGAAGTTAATCTAGAAAGCAGTAAAGGAAAACAATAAATTTTATCACCTGGCTCCCTCCAGGAAGAGCAAATTTTTAACGTCGATTGCTCTACGTGACCTATCCCCTATCAAGGCACAAAGAAATTCTCGTATTTCTCTAGTCCTTTCTTGGATGAGTCTATATAGCTCGGTAAGTCTATAAAGCTCTTCATCTTCTGAAGAGAACTAGGCAGGTCAAATTTTGGTTTTTTAGAATATGGCAAAAAAGGTAAAAAGAACGAATAAAAAGACTCAAGGACTGACTCAACTGAAAATAAAGACTCTGACTCAACTGACTCGTGAGCGAAGGTGAACAAAATTAAAAAATGAGAGGAATACCAGTATAAAGAACAGGACGAGGCTTGGGAGCCTCCAACTATTATACCTGGGATTCTTCCAAATTAAGCCCATACTCATACTTAATCTTACAAACTGGCAAGCATGGAGTGATGTCCGCATCATCACTGGAGTAGTAGTACTTTGCAAAGAACTCGACCTCTGAGGTATAGACGATGGTCTGCTCTGATGTGCTCTCCAGTTTTTGCGTGGTCTCCGTCAGCTGGGCAACATGGGTGATCAATCCTTGCTACTGAGCTTGAAGATCTTGATGAGATTGAAAAAAACTATTAGCAAGTTCAGAAATTGAAAATTCCAACTTCATACCTAGGCACGAATCTCTAGGAAGTAGTTCCTGCTTCTCCACCGTGTCGACGTGGACTACCTCATACCTCTGNAAATTGAAAATTCCAACTTCATACCTAGGCACGAATCTCTAGGAAGTAGTTCCTGCTTCTCCACCGTGTCGACGTGGACTACCTCATACCTCTGGGTCTCTGAAAAATCAAAGGAATGGTCTGGCAATGGCTCGTCCAGCCTCCCAACTAAAGTTGCAAGTCGAGCAACAAGGTCACTCAGACTTTGCAAATTAGTCCTAGCCTCTGCCTCGAGGCAAAGACTCTTTTATTGGATGCGTTCGAACTCTTGTTGCCTACAAAGGTTGTACTGCTTAAACTTAAAAGATCTGTAAGCAAGCTCCATAACCAAAGCCTCTAAAGACATACCTGACCTTGAAGACTGAGCATGAGTCAACTGGTGTGGTGCTGTGAAATCTTGGCCGCTAAAGCTCTGTTTCCATTATGAGTATCCATGGTCAAAAGACTCCCTCCGCCAAGAATAACGAGGCTCGTAATCCCAAGGACCATAATACCCTTCCTCAGCGAATCCACATGGTGCTGGCATCCACTACAACCTCGAGCATGCTTGTGTGGGATGCCTCGAGTAGGCAACTCCCACACACCTCTACTTGTTGTGATCTTCTTCTCACCAAGTGGCCAACTAAGGAAGTTAACTTAGCAAGCTTGTGGCGAAGGCCACTTACCTCATCATCAAAATTTGCAACTTGACCTTTGGACGTTAAAGACTGATTCAGAAATACTGCCATGCTCAACTGGAATAAAAAGAAAATAAATCAAAGCAAAAGAAACTTTAACTAAAAACTAACTAAGAAGAACTAATCGACTTTCCTGGCAACGACGCCAATTTGACAGTAGGAATTTTCTGTGTCGCTCCCAAACCTTTGCTATACAAATAATATTTATAAATCACCGAACAAACTACTTATACTAATTGGTAGTACAAGTGGCAAGTCTAAGGTCAAACCTCAGGGAAGCACGGAAGATTAGCTCATCAAGTTTGTTTTCAGTTAAAGAGATAAATAAGGGGGGATTGGTATGGTTGGATAAAGGAAAGTGCATAAAAGAAATAAAGTGCAAGAAAATAAAAGATAGCAATTCAATTAAAGAAATGATTTAGGTTAAGGGAATCGAATTTGGCCAATGTAATTTTTGTTCATCGAGTTATTTAAATGCAATTTAGTTTCTTGAATATGCCTAGCTCAATTGACTGGAATCCCAATCACTCAGTCTAATAACCTAATTAATCAACATGCATAGAAAAAGAATCCGCTCCATATAAATTAACTAATCACATTAAGTTCTAGGGATAACGCTAGGACGAGTGTTCGACTTCCAATGTCTAATCAAACATTCAATATGGTCTTTTCTCTAGGTTGATAGGAGCAGTCCTTTTTGCCTATCTAACCTATTGCTTTTAGTGGGATTAATCTATAAATATTTGTCAAATATTACAAGGTAATCACAAAGTATTAGAATCACACGAAAAATTATTGGGCGTCAATCAATAATTAAAATCATGCAATTCATAAAACACAAAGTTCAGATTAAAACCCATAAACAAGAATAAAAAGATTGCATTCCAACAAAACTCCCAAAAAACTACATTGTTCCAAATTCCCTTAAATTAGAAAATAGCTAGAACTTACCTTCCCATTGAGATGAAGAAGATAAATCCCGACATCGTTCCATTAGTTACATGAGATGATAAGAAAAAAGGAGAAAAATACAAGTGGAGAGGTAAGAAAAGGGTAAAAATCGGCTGGAGGCGGATTGTGGGTCAATGATCTGATCTAAAACGAAGAACTGGTATTTATAGAGCAGTGTCGCAGCATTGCAATGCTACAAAAATGGAAAGTGGTAGGGTTCTAACGCTACTCTGGCTTGCAACGTTGTTCTGTCTTCAATTCGTAGCATTGCAACGCTACCTTGTTTTGCACAAAATAGGTAGCTACTACCTTATAGCTTGCTCGCTCTGTCCGTCACATTTGAAGTTTGGGTGATCTTGCCACCCAGGATTGTAGGTGTAACTAAATGGGCCTCGCCATCTGTTTTGCCCATTGAAATTGTAGGCTCCAATAGCATTTACCTAGGTATTTCCTCATGTGGAGCGCTCGGACAAACGTCAGCTGTGTGTCCCGTTCCATGGTATACTTGGCAAACAACAACGGTTCAACTCTTTTTTGCCTTTGCTAACTACTTCACAATAGAAACGAGGTCAGATATCTCTTTTCACAGTTCACTTACTTCATTGGCTGATTTTACGCTAACTGAAGCCCTTGTGCCAAACTGTTGAGTGTTGGCCACTATGGTTGCTATCAATTTCATCACATCAGTAGGGGTATTGTTGACCAAGGCTCCTCTTGCAGCTACATCTATGCTGCTCTTTTCAGTTTGCATCAGCCTCTCGTAAAAGTATTGAATCAACAACTGGTCTAATTTCTGATGGTGGAGGAACTTTGCATAGGTTTTCTTGCCAATACTCGTGAGGTGTCTCTCCATCGAACTACATAATACTGTAGATCTTCTTTCTAATACTGGCAGTTTGAGATGTTGGGAAGAACTTTTCAAAAAACTGCCCCTGCAACTTCTCCCAAGATGTGATGCTCCCTGGTGGAAGGATGTAAAGCCACTCCTTGGCATCTTCCTTTAACGAGAAGGGAATGCCCTCATATTAATTTTCTCCTAAGTCACCCCATTTAGTCTCATGCCATCACATACCACATAAAATTCCTTCAAGCGCTTGTGCGAGTCTTCACCTGGTACCAGAAAAGGAAGGGAGTAAGTGATATAATCCACAGTTAAGTTCGAAATTACCTGTTGTTTATGGATAGGCAATGCAAAGAGGTTGTTGAGTGAAATTAGGTGTTGCGATCTCCCTAAGTGTTTTCTCACGTTCAACCATGATTATTGGTGCGTTTTCAGGTACACCTTATTTTGGTGTGCCTTCAACACGGATATTTCTTTCAAGCATAGCTTGCTATCTCCTTTCTCTCCTGATTCTCCGTTCCTCCCGATAAATTTCTACAAAATAGAACAATCTAGAGCCTTCAGGAGTATTGGTCATGCATCAAAAGAGAAAATCAATTAGCAAGAAAGGCACTATAAGCCTCAAAAATTAAGAAATCAGTTTGCTCCTCGACAACGATGCCAAATTTGATCGAAGCTCGAGGTTTATTGTCGTTTATAAACCCTTGCTAATCAAATAAAATTTATAAATCTCCGAACATGCAATTCATACTAACCAGTAGTACAAGTTGAAAGTCCGGGGTCGATCCATAGAGAGTCTGTTTAGATTTCTCGATTTAGAAACTTATAGGAAGTAACCAAGGGAGGTTTGTGAAAAGGATCTATGTATTTGCATGAAAATTAAAATATGCAAGTGAATTGAAATGTGTGAAGTGAGTTGAGTGAGTTTGTGTAAAAACAATCAATCGAACAAAACACTTAGCTTGGGTTGACTTCATTTATTCCATTCCCTTTCGATTCTATCATGGATTTATTTGAAAGATCAATACGAGAATTTTCAATTAAAACTTACCCTACTGGTGCGTGAAAATTGGAAGCCAATTTTTACTCGACAACCAAATCTCGTGGACGCATTATGTGATGCATGTTCCTAAGATATGCGTTGATAGTCATGTGTCGATGGTCATGCATTGGAATGAAAATTGCGTTAACGAATGTATGCAATGACCATGCGTCCTGCCACAAGTTTTCTTGCATTCATGCAAAGTATAACATGAATGCAAGTTTCTCGGGTAATCCGAGGTCGAACACAGGGACTTGTAACTATATGTTTGCGGTGATGTGCATGCGGCAGAATAAAAAAAAGAATGGAGGGGTTGTTGTTAAATTAATCCTACTCCTACTCCTATTTAATAGACAACGTAATGAGAATATGCATGAGAGGTAAAGATGCGACAAATCTTGACATGAAATAAATGTGTGGGAAAATGGATAAAATGCGGAGATGTTTTCATTGCAATCCTTAAGAGTGACCATAAGGGCAACCCTAGTCAACACAAACTAATGCGATCATACAATACTCATACAATAGTAAACCACCTCTCGGTGCGAATGCTACGGCTTCTAATGCTAGAACGCATGCGATGTATGTGCAGAGGTGTCTATAGGGCTTACACATAAGCTTCTAATTCTTGTCTATGTGATGATGCACAAACAAGGCGGCCACATATCATCATTCCTATTCCTAGGGTGCATGCGATGTAGTGCTGACAAACAGAGCTTATCTCTAAGTCCCTATCTCTTGCTTATGCCGATCTAATCTCGCTCTCTCGAGTCTAGATTCTAACCTAGCTCTCTCAAGCCATTAGGTTCTTTCTTTAGACTCTCTCTCGAGTGCTCTAAAGGGGTGTTGGGCACAACATAAGACAAGACAAACTCATGAACTTGGTTGATGCAAGGTTGTTACTATCTCTAGTGAACAACATATACATTACTTAATGCAACCAACTACTTACCCTCTTGGGCAGTTGGTTGTTGCTGACTTTACTCATAGACAAACAATGCGTTAGCCTATAGACAGACATTGCAGCAGCTTCACACTAAGCAAATAAGGTTACTCGCATACTCACGCAACGCATACCTCTCGGTAATTGGCTACATGCTTCATATCCCTAATCCATACGACTAAGTATGCAATACCCAAGCAATCCCACTAAGTGTTGCAATGAACGTAAAGATGCTAAGCAAGAAGATGGAGATGAAGTCGAAGGAAAAGAGAAATGCATTAAAAACACATTGTATTGATTTCTAAATTCCAAAATGTTATACAATACAATATGAGAAAAGAAAGGAAAAGAAATGACCGGCTGGAAGCAAATATTTGTTTCCAGCGGATGTGCGTCAAGGCTGCCGGTGGTGCCATGGATGGGCGGAGGAGCTGACTCTCTCAAGATCTAACTCAGGTCGAAGGCTCCGGTCGTCATTCGGAATGGATGAAGGAGGTGAAGAACACTCAGCGATCTTCTCACGTAGTTTGTCTGAACCACAAGGATCCGCCATAAGCGAACCTCAGGCGAAAACCTTGGGCGAAAACCCTGAGTACCATGAATTTGAGCTCATCGGCTTCTATTTATAAAGCTTGGCCGCTGACAGCATTAATTGGACTGCTCTGAGTCTGACGTTTGGTGCGTTCGTCCTTTCTGAACCTCTGTCACTAACGGCGTGGTAGGTGAAATGTCAGCATCAGCTTTGGATTTTCTCAAGGTAGATGCATTGATGCATTCATTCCACCAACTTTTCGTTGATCCCATAAGAATGCATTGTCGCATAGCCGCAATCATTCAATGGTCGCATTCACTTAACACCGCAACTCTACATGATGACCGCAATCGCTTGACGAGCGCAACTCCCATGCGATGGACGCATACGACTAATTACCACAACATCCATGCATTGATCGATGCGTTTGCCTTGCGATGGAGTGTTTCTCCGCATGCGGTCATCTATGCGATGGTTCAGTTTTCGCTTTTGTGTTCATTTCCTGCATTGGCTACAAAAATAGAACATTGAACGCACAATTAACGCAAAGTAATGAGTTAGGTGAGATTCGACATGCTGATCGACGCAAACTCTTTTTCTCATGAATTCCTAACATGATCGACACAATTTCTACCTAACAACCTTCATAATTCTAAGAAAAAGGACAAAGATGATGCATATCTGCATGTCATCATCTACTCAATTAAAATTCTAACCGGTAGTCCTTAAGAACGAGTTATTTCAAAGAATTAGTGAGAATCCTCTATTAGTCAACATATCAACAAGCATTGAGATTAAGGGAAACATTAAGCTAAACAATCGATTTCCATCGTTTAATCAATTATTTGAGCGAGATCAATCTAGGTTAGAAAGTAATGTTTATTAAATGAGATCCCAATTTAACTTCACAAACTTATTTAACCTTTGCCTCTATGTGATTAACTACCTAACGATTACAAATTAGGGCCAATCAAAGCAATCAATCAAGCCATCATAGTTAATTTGACAGATTATCCATGAAAGATAGATTGAGGAATGATTACAAGATAAAATTTAAATAAACTAGAACAATCCTACAACCAAATCTTAAGATTCAAGTAGGAATGGAAATAAACTATAAACCCAAGCTAAGTTCTTACCTCTTAGCCACAAATCATGCTCTAAATTTAGTAATCTCCTTCAATAGTGCTAAAAGTGGCAAAATATTATAGGAATCAGAGAAAACAAGAAGGAAAATCAAGCAAAAAATGGAAAATGATGTTATTGCAATTGTCGCAGCATTGTAATGCTGCTCAAGGGTGTTGCAACACTGTGTGATGCAACGCGCGCTTCTGCTTTAACTTCGTAGCATTACAACACTACACATAGCATCGCAACACTGCCCTCTTTTAGTGCCAAAGTTAGAAACTTCTGTCTTCTAGCGTGGTGCAACGCTTTTTTTTAGCATTGCAACGCTCTGACTAAGTCATATTTGTAATTCCTTGGCCTTCTTTCCCCTTTTGTGCAATTTAGCTCCTATCTTGGTCATTTTATCGTTTTTCGTCTCGAATACTCCATTTGACCTCTTGTACACTCAAAACCTACAAAATCATCAGTTAGACACATTAAATAGCCTAATGATCCCGAATTGAGAAGAGGGAGATAACACATTTTCGGTGCTATCAATGTGTCCCTAAAAAAGGCGGCATGATTGTAGTTCCCAACCAAAACAATGAACTCATGCCAATGCGTATGGTTACAAGTTGGTGAATATTTATGGACTATAGGAAGCTCAATGCACTGACAAAGAATAACCACTTTCCCTCGTCTTTTATTGATCAGATGTTGGACATATTAACAGGGAATGACTTCTTTTGTTTTCTAGACGGCTATGTAGGGTACAATCAAATCATGATTGCGTCCGAGGATCAAGAAAAGATAACTTTCACTTGTCCATATAGGACATTTGCCTTTCGGCACATGGCCTTCGGGCTATGCAACGCCCCAAGCACTTTTCAAAGGTGCATGATGGCCATCTTCTCTGATTACCTTGAAGAGTTAGTTGAAGTTTTTATGGATGATTTTTCAATATACGACAGGATATATGAAGTATTTCTAGCCAATCTTGAAAATTTTTTTAGGAGAAGTGAAGACACCAATCTAGTTGTGGTTGGGAAAAATGTCATTTCATGGTGATAGAAGAAATTGTACTTGGGAACAAGTTGTCTAAGATGAGGCTAGAGGTTGACAAAGCTAAAATTGAAGCCGTAGAAAAATTTTCACCGCCTACAAACATGAAAACACTTCAAAGCTTTCTTGGACATGTCGGGTTCTACTGTAGGTTTGTCAAAAAATTCTCTAAAATCGCATGCCTTTTAAACTTGTTGCTGGAAGTTAATAGACCTTTTGAATTCTATCATAACTGTCTAAGAGCATTTGAAACACTGAAGCAAGCACTAGTCACAATGCCTATTTTGATCGCACCGAGATAATCAAAGCCATTCGAGTTGATGTGCGATGCGAGCGATTATGCGATGGGTGCAACCTTAGCCCAAGCAAAGACAAAGTTCTTCATCCAATCGCATATAGAAGCAAAACTCTAGACAGTGCGCAAGAGAATTATCGACAACAAAGAAAGAGTTGCTCACAGTAGTTTTTGTTGTGGAGAAGTTTAAATCGTACTTATTGGGATCAAAAGTGATTAGTCATACAGTTCATTCAGTTATTAAGTATCTTATAGCCAAAAAGGACGTGAAGCCACATTTTATCAGATGGGTATTATTGTTTCAAGAGTTTGATATTGAAATTGTTGATCGCAAGAGATTAGAAAATAAGGTAGCAGATCACATATCGTTTCTTGAGAATAGTGAATGTGATCACCTCCAGCTAGAGGTGAATGCTTGTTTTCCTAATGAAATGATATTAAAAGTTGATGAATTGTTACCTTGGTATGCAGACATTGTCAATTTTCTGGTCTACAAGTAATTTCCAAAGGAGTACACTTCGCAACAAAAAAGAAGCTTATACATGAATGCAAATTTTGCTACTAGGACAAGCCACATCATTATATAAGAGGCCCAAATCATATTTTTTGGAAGTGCATTCCAGAAACTTCTTTTCAACACATCTTATATCAATGCCATGAGTCGCCATTCGATGGCCATTTTAGAGGCCAACTCACAATAGCAAAAGTACTTCAGAGTGGGTATTATTGGCCCACACTCTTTAAAGATGCCAAAGATTGCATAATGAAGTGCGATAGCTGCCAACGCATTGGGAATATTTCTGGAAGAAATGAAATTTCACTGAATGTTATTCCAGGAGTTGAACTATTTTATGTATGGGGAATTGACTTCATGGGCTCATTCTCACCTTCCAATGGCCACAACTACATTTTAGTAGTTGTTGATTATGTTTCAAATGTGTCAAAGCAATTTCATGTGCTACAAATGATATGGCAATAGTCTCAAAGTTCCTACAGAAAAATATTTCCACTCGCTTTGGCACACCGCGTGCCATCATAAGTGACGATGGCACTCATTTCATCAATCACATTATCAGTAAGCTTCTGATTAAATACAATGTCCATCACAAAATTGCGATAGCTTACGATCCTCAAACAAACAGGCAAGCTGAGGTGTTCAATAAGGAGATCAAATCCATACTTGAAAAGGTTGTTAGTTCAACACGAAAGGATTGGGCGAAAAAGTTGGATGAGGCACTATGACTTATTGAATGGAGTATAAGACGCCTATTGGAATATCCCAATATGTGCTCATATTCGGTAAAGCTTGCCACTTTCCTTTGGAACTTGAACACAAGGCATTTTGGGCCACCAAGAAGCTCAATTTTAATAATGAAGCATCAGGAGAAGCAAGGAAGTTGTAGTTGCATGACCTGGATGAGTGGAGATTACAGGCATATGAGAATGCTAAAATTTACAAAAAGTGTATGAAGTGTTGGCATGACTAATGCATTGATAAGAAAAATTTTGAAATTGGCCACAAAGTTATGCTATTTAACTCATGTCTCCATTTGTTCCAAGGGAAATTAAAATCGCGTTGGTTAGGACCCTTTGTTATTAAGGAGATCTACCCTCATGGAGCGGTAGAGCTAATGCATAAGGATGGGTCAAATGCATTTAAGGTCAATGGCCAAAGGATCAAGCCATATATATGGAGGTGATATTGATCGAGAAAAAGTCTCCATTGACCTAGAAAAACCCAAATGATGCTGATTGGAAAGTCTTTACGATATAAAAGTGTCATCTTTTTAGGGATGCATCATATCTTTTTTTTTTTTTTTATCCTTTTATGCTTTCTTTTATTTCACTTTTTCTTCTTATTATTTGCTTTCTTTACATGAACTTTTGTGAAAATGATTGTTTTATGGGATTGTATCTATTTCGAATTCATTGAGAATAGGGTTTAAAAAAAATGTTGAGTGTTGCGATGAGTTTTGGAATGCGTTGAAATCTCAACTCAATGCATCCTAGCTAAACTTATCACAGGAAAGGGAACCTTAAGCGTCAAAATCTGACCATTGGGATCACTGAAAAGAAGCTATCATGAAAGCCACTTGACACACTTTTACATCAAGTGGATCTGTTCTTGCTTTATGAGATTGGATCTGTTCTTGCTCGCCTTATGATTGGATCAACCATTCCCCTGCATCTCCAAGCTCCTTTATAATTTCTAGAGGAAAACACACCATCTTAGGAACAAAATGGCAATGATATGGACAAAAACTAAATTTGGTGGTGTTTGATTTTCATTTTCTATCTTTGTATGTTGTGCGAGGAAAATATATAATGCATGTCTTATGCTATGCGTTGATCTCCATGTGTCGATGGTCATGCGTTGGACTAAGAAATATGCAATATGCATTTAAGAATACATGCGATGACTATGCGTTCTTGCCACAAGTTTTCTTGCTTTCTCACCAAGTATAATGAGAACACAAGTTTCTCAGGATGATCTGAGGTCGAACTCAGGGACTTGTAACTAAATGTTGTGAAGCAATGCGTTTGAGGCGATGAATAAAAGAAAAAGCAAGTTAAAAGACATACGCTACTCCTACTCCTAACTAAACAAATTGAGCAATGAAAGTATGACTATGAGAATTTATAGAGACGCGACAACTGTTAACGCGTAATAAGATGCATGGAAAAATAAATAGAATGGTGGAGAGGTTTAATTCACCGCATCATTAAGTTTGATCGTAAGGGTAATCCTAGCTTGCCACACTAATACGTCGCACACCTCTCGGTGGTCAGCCATATGCTTATATCTTTATAATGCATGGTTACGTTGAGTATAAGAATATTCCTATCTCTAGGAACACTGCTTACTTTGCTTAGTGAGTTCCACTACTTACCCTCTTGGACAGTTAGTCGCGGCTAATCAACTCATAGACAAGCATTGCGATAGCCTTGCACTAAATAAAGAGGATTGGCTCGCTATACTCGCACAACATACACCTCTCGGTGGGTTGCTACCTGCGTCCTATCTCTAGGTAACGCGATTGTGTATGCGACCGCCTTTGATAACTAAACGATGAAGGTAAACAATGACAAAGAATAAGATAATGAAGATGGTGTCAAAGGAAATAAAGAGATGCATTGATTACAATGTTTTAATGTCTTAAGCCAAAATATAATACAATACAGAGATAAGAAGAGAGGTGAAGGGCTAGATATAGGCAATCTCTTGCTCCATCAGATGTATGTTAAGGCTGCTGGTGGTGCCATGGATGGGCGGTGGAGTAGTCTCTCTCGAGCTCTATCTCCAGCAAAGCTCTGGTCGTCACTCGAAATGGGTCGAAGAAATGAAGAACTTTCAAAGAATGTCTTGCTCACGCTCTCATCTGTGATCACAATGATCTACCTTAAGGTAGAAGCTCGGATGCCTTGAATTTGGGCTCTAAGGCTCTATTTATAGTGCTCAATCACCGATAACATTGATGGTTATGCTCTGAATCACTGCCACTTTTGGCACGGTAGGTGAAATGTTAACATCACCTTTTTGATACTCTCAAGGTATGCATTCATGTTTGTTTTTCCCGAAGTACCAATGCATTCCACCTACCTTGCGATTAACCTTCTATCATGGTTATTACTCTGTAGCCGCAACATCCATGCGATGAATGTATGCGATCAACCTTGCGATGGTCTGGGATCATCGCATGTGATCAACTTTGCAATAATTTGGCTTC
Source organism: Benincasa hispida (assembly GCF_009727055.1). Taxonomy (NCBI): domain Eukaryota; kingdom Viridiplantae; phylum Streptophyta; class Magnoliopsida; order Cucurbitales; family Cucurbitaceae; genus Benincasa; species Benincasa hispida. The sequence goes on from NC_052354.1 coordinate 33,078,691, forward strand.
AGCGCATGCGATTGATTCCTGCAATAGCTACAAAAATAGATATTTTGACACCGTATAGCGCATGATATAGGGTTAGCAAGGATTTTTAGTGCTGATTGATGCAAGCTCATTTTTCACATAAATTCTTAGTATTATCAACGCATATTCTGCTTGTTAGCACTCATAATTCTAAATAAAAGGCTATAATAGATTGTATTTCTACCCGCTATCAGTATGTTCGTCACTACATCTTTATAATCAATTACTATGAATTTCATTCCAAGTGTCAATTTTTCTTTGCCTTTTCTTTAAGCTTGTCCTTCGCATATCTTTATTGATTTCTTAATATTCTTCTTTGTTTGGTTGCGTTCCACAAATAACCTCATTGATGATACTTGTGCTACCAACGCAATGATTAGTATGACTAGTTTTAGTACTTAGCTTTAGGACTTTGCCTTAGGAAACATTTCTTGAAGTTAGTATGCGTGCAAGCTTTATCTCAAACCTTTTTTTTATATCTTTTTGAAGTTATCGCATAATTTGGTTTTCAGTAATGAGGACCTTGCTGCCCTCTAATTTGGAGGTGGGAGAGGTTTGAGATAAATGCATTCAAATTAGATTTTTTTTAATCTCCTTGTTATTATTGTTCAAAAAAAGGTGTTGAGATCGGAACCTGCTCGTTAATTAGATGCCCGCATGACACCCGTGTGGGTAAGCTAGAACGAAGGTAAGAATTGTGATCAACGCATAAAATCATTGATCGCAACTCTACTGCCTATGTTAAAAATTTTCAAGGCATGAGTTAGGTCCGAAAAGAGTGCCTTGCTCGTAGTTGGATGTTCGCATGACACTTGTGGGGGCAAGCCCAAATGAAGGTGAGATGCTCGGATCAACGTATGATCAAACCAAAATAAGCGCATCATGGAGAATATTTTTACTAAATTTTGAACCAAAAGCCCATTCCTTAAAACAGAATATAAGATAGCTTTGAAAATGAGTAAGAGATTTTTGAAAAATAAGCTTACCATGTCTAAAGGCTGGAAATACTTCCATACGTAAAACAAAAAAATAAAACTAAGGAAAGCACTAGTCTAACAAATCTAGAATAGGAGGCACTTTGAGAGGTCTAGGCAATGCGTCAAAACTATCAAGATATATTAGGACTAAATATATGATTGAGGACAACCATTGTTTTAAATTTAGGGGTGTGATAACTCGTAGAAATACAAGTTATTTTACCTCTTTTATGTAAAACAATTAGGAGAAATCTTGAAAAATGCAACAGCTTAGTAAGATAATCACAAAATTAATTATATCATGCGATCACATGCGTACAAAATCTCACAGTCCACGAAAGATATAAAAATTGTGCTTTTTGGATACAGAAAATTATGCGATCACAAGATATCACCGTGAAGAAATTCTTAACACCAACATTGGAATTGCATAGTTGGAAACGCATAGCCTTATACAATAGAAGGTGATATGACACATAGGCGGTGGAGGTCAAATAAAAAATCAAGTTGGTAGCTGACAAGAAAGCTTTGTGGCAGAGCCAATGAACTTCTGACGTGGAGCAGGCGACTCAACAGAGTATGAAAATTAATGTATCCTGTCAGTACAATCATTAGTGAGAGATGAAGAAGTTGCTCCTTGACGCTTATAAATACTCAACAAAATTTCCATGAAAAAAAAAAGAGAGAGAACCAAGACATTGGAAAAAAACTCTTAAAAATCCTCACTTAAAAACAATTCCCTTCGAGCCTTCATGAAATATTGAGTGAAAGCACAAGATTTCTTCCTGAAGTAAAAGGGAAAACTTCACCTTCAGCATAATCTTTATAAGGTAGTCATTTACAGAGCCGGAAGGAGCAAGGAATCGCACCCCACGAATTAATTTTCTATCTCTATATGTTTTTCTCTACTTGTCGTGGTTTATATTGTGTAAAACGTTAAAAAGCTTCTTTTTATCAATATGAATGCATCCATAGTTTAATATTTTATCCATCTCTCCATCTTCAACCATGAGCTACTAATTTCTAAATGGGTTGAGAAAATTGCAACTAACATGAACTACGTAAAGCATAATCGTGTGTTCAACTTGTTTTATGTATGCTTCATGACCTATTTTGATCAAGTCGAGAGATTGCTCTGAATAAAATGAATCTATGTTTGAAAAAGCAAAAGATTTAGACCTCATAAAACAAGAAGAGATTATCTTTAAAAATAAATAAACATCTTTTGTATCAAAGACTCATCGCATGAATCCTAGAAATAGGACATTGTGGCAAAATGCACTGAGAAGTGTAGCTTATGATTTTGAGTGATTTGCTTGAACACATGGCTTATGCATTTGCTTAGGAAGTATTAGTGAATATTTCTCTCAACCCTATTTTATTCATTAAGAATGTATATCTTTCCGCTTAGGCTATTTTATTTACGATTGTGACCCTTATTGCATCCATCATTATTTACCTACATTAGCGATAGAATTAGGTATATCAACTCATCGCATATTTAGCAACAATTCACATCAAGATCGAAACAATCGTTGTCATCACATCAATAGAATGCAATCCCTGAGTTCGACCCTAGACTTATCAGGATTCTATTTATATTTATACTTGAGTCTAATAGATAAAACAATGGGTTTATAAGGTATCACATAGCATTCATTACATCGGATAGTAAAATGCATCACCATACTTCCCACAAATCTGACAGGTGGGTCTATTTTGTTGAGGATATGGCGAGTAATGATTTCTTCCCCTATTCTTGTTGTTGTTTCCTCCTCTGGTTGGAGAGTTGCCATGATGTTGTCATGTTGATTTCCACGGTTGTTTTGAGAGGAGTTGAAGTTCTTCTTTTATCTACAACAACATAGTTCACAGATGGTTGATTTAAAGTTAAATTCCCTTTGAAGTTCCGAAGTTTCTCATGGCGTTGGTCATATGATAGAAGCTCATATTGTATTTCTTTCTAAGTGAGGTCTTGGCTGCGCAAACACAAACAATTGGATTACATTCCTCGTCAAGTCTTGTAAAAACATGTGAAATGAAGCTTCTAAAATCCATAGAAGATCCGACAAGCAGGGGGCTGTCATAATATCTCTTCATGATAGCCAAATAATCTTCCATTTTCACGCTTCCCTATCTGGTTCGTTACATCATTTGCCGATAGTAGTCTTCTTGAGACTTTGATTGAATCCCAAAATATTCTTGAATGGCATCCTATAGGGGTTTTTCTTCGTCATAACCCATAACTTGTGCTGCTACTTCTAGTGTCATAGAGTCGTATAGCCATCCAATTGAAAGCTGATCAGAAACCAACCATATGTCAAATTCGGGATTTGGTAACAACAAACCTTTTGGTTCGTCCCCACATGGAGGAATGATAATTGATTGTTGGGGTTGGAGTTTTGCCTGTGAAATGACCTTCTAATTTAGCTTCTCAGGATTGGAAGAACAATGTTTTCCTAAGGTAAGAAATTTCCTCTATCCAACTTAATGGATACATGCCACTTAATTCAGCAGATTCGTGAAAGAGGGATTGTCAACAAGGCATGTGCCAGAACATACTTGATATCATTCCATCGTAGGGACTGAATCACTAGTGAATGAAGAGTTCTTTTGCAAGGAAGGCGGAGTCACCATGTTGGAGACTTCAGATTCGTTAACCTTCTTGCTAAGTTCAAGATCAGTAAGGGTGTTAGCCATGATGGTGCTCTGATACCAAGTTTGAGTTTTAAAGGGAAGAGATGAGAGATTGACAAGGAAGAGTAAATGCTCTATATAATTTTTATTAACTTAAAGCTTGTAAAATACAAAGGCAGATGCTACCATAAATACACCAACTAAAAGAACAATGAGAAAGAAAAATCACAGCTTATCAAGAGAATAGGTAGGTTAAAAGATTTAACTACCAACTAATAACAAATACAAATAAAGTCAACACAAGTTATCAAGTATAACAGAGTACAATCAGTTAATCCAGTCACCTCAACAGTAATCATGTCGTAACAAGACTTATTCAACACAAATTGAAAGTTCAATGACCTAATAAACACATTTCAAAATTTAGAGACCAAATAAATATAATACCTAGAAGTTGAAAGACTATATTTATAATTTAACCTAAAAAATAGACTATCACTACTCCTATTTTAATTATTAAGTATTGTTTAATAGCTTAAACAATTTTTTTTTGTTAAATTACAAAATTAGTCTTATGATTAAAAAATTTAATCATGTGATTTTAATAGTTAGAATATTATTTATATAGTTTGATAAAATTACATAAATAGTCCATTTCCTCTCCCTTTACCTTTTGCCTCCCCCGGGCCATTCCTCTCACTTCAATTATGCACTCATAACAATTTCTAGATACATATTTTTATAGTTCAACTTGAGAGGTGGAAATTGAGTTTAGAGATACATATATTTACCAGTTCAGTATACTCAAAGTAGCCCATAACAATTTCTACTATATTCTTTTTAATTTTTATATCTACGAGTGTTTAGGCCAACTTTTACTTACATGCACATCAAGTAATCTCACAAGACAATCAACTTTTTCTTAGTACAATGATTGTGAGAATGAGAAATCAAACCTCCAACCTCAAAGAAAGAAGTGCATGCCAATTGTGACCAAGCTAATATCACTTTGGCCACACAGACAATCAAATAACCCTATTAAATTTGTTAGGAAACCTTGTAGAATAGGAAATCTTAGGTAGATCCAACATTACATTACTTGGAACTCATTTTCTTTGAACCCTTTATTATAATTATAGCATAGAGCTATTTTGGGTGCATATTTGGTTATTATATAATTTATGGGGTTATAATAGTTTGTAAAGTTTAGTAATTTTTATGTTGGGGTGTAGACTATTTTAGTATAAGATCATATAATTTGTGTTTGAAGTACATGCTATTTTAGTATAAGTTTATAAAGTCCATGTTTGGTATGCAAACTATTCTAGCTTTGGTGTTTGAGGAGTCTGTGTTTGGATATTATTTTGGTTCAAGTTTAGGGTATATGTGTTTTCGGTTGTTGATTTGTTTAATATAACTTTATGGGTTTAGGGTTTAAAATTGTTTTTGATTTTTTTATATTGTATTATACAAATACTAGTACCTTAAATATCGTATTTTGTATATAGAAACAAAAGTTTTGTTCCACCAATTTTTAGATTTTAAGTTTCGTTATTCTCCATCCATTTGGTCATTCTGGAGATTTACCAATAACGTTGAACATGTACAAGATATATAAGAATATGCAAAAAAAAAAAAAAACATTAATTAAGGAAATTTTCATATTTGGAGGCCACCAAATCTCTAACTCCATAAGATTGCACAAAAACGTATATCTAGGAGTGATACTTGGCAAGTATAAGCCACCACCACGATGAACACAAATATTCTTAACTTAGATATATGATTAAAAAAGAATGATGGTAGGTTATCATTGAAGAAGGATTGATTAAACATGTTTTTAGATGAGGAGCTTGCAATACTAAAAATAATTTATTGTATTATATGAATTGAATTAAAACGTAAAGCAGTTCAAGATTTTTAGGGATTCCTTATCTTATTCCCTAGTTCGATTTTAAATTAATGACTTTTTTCTCCACACATATCCAGTTTTCTTGCATTAAACGTTGATAAGACCCATAAATTAAGTTATAAATTAGGTAGGACATGTTTGGATTGCTTGGAAAACAAATATTTTTTAAAAAGTTATTCATTTAAACACTATATATAAATTGTTTTGGACATGCAAGTTTATACACAAGTTTATTTATCTATAATGGTGCAGTCTTTGTTGCACCAATTAAAATTTAACGTAAGTATTGCCTTTTAGCCAATATGAACTTAGTAATTATTATTATTATTATTATATACCTAAAAAAAATCGTTAGTCTAATCCGTCGGTTCAGAAAAAGCCATGCCAAAGAGAAATTTCTTGAAGGGGATTTGCTTCTTCCGCTAAGCGTTTGTGACGGTGGGATACACGGCCAAATTTTCCGGCGAAGTGGTCGCTCTTCTTCATTACCTCGGCACTTTTTTCCCAACAGAAAATCCTTTCCACATTTTGAAGGTGAAATTTCTCTCTCTGACCTTGCTTGAATCATAATGAAGCTTCATCTTGCTTTCATTTCCACTACTATTTTTTTTTTAATTATTATTATTATTATTTTTTTATTTTTAATTTTACTAATTTCATTTTGGATATGCTTTGTCACTTCCATGGCCGGAATTTTTTGTCAAGTTGTTTTGAAATGGAGATAATTTACATTCCTACTTGTACCTTTGATCTTGTTTGACATTCTTGTTCTCTGCAATCCACTGTATCGTGTAATAGTTTAATTATTAAGTATTGAAATGACTATCTTTCCAACTTGCCAATTCATTCTCACAAAATCAAACTCATCAAACTCCACCTTTTCCAAGAATGTGTTCATAAATCAACCCCACACCCTTTCTCTTTTGTCCAAATATACATCAAGGGAGCTCAAGCAAATTCAAGCCTGTACTATCAAAACCAATCTTCAGAATCACATCTCTGTTCTCACCAAGTTCATTAATTTCTGACGTTATGACCACCATCTGTTCGATCAAATTCCTGAAAAGGATATTGTTCTATTTAACATAATGGTACGTGCTTATGCTCGCTGTAATTCTCCATATCTTGCCTTTTCTCGTTTTGCACAAGTCATGTGGTCTGGCCTTCTTCCTGATGACTGCACATTACACCATATGCCACGGGAGCTTAGCTCAGTGGTAATTAGTATATCTTCATTTTCTTGAAGTCATAGGTTAAAATCTTCATATCCCACATTAACCATCGGATGAACATATTTCTACATTATCAACTGATGAAGTGTTTTGCTTCCGGATATACTTATTTTCTTAAAGAATATATTATATCACTTTTATTATTATTCAATATGAAGAGGGAGAGAGAACCTCTAATATTGAGATTGATAATACATTCAGTTAAGGTATACTCATTTTGACATCTCACAATTTATTTTATTTTACCAAATTTTGATTTGGTCGATGATAATTTCACTCAGAACTGCAGGAATGAAATAATGAATATTCAAAAGGATTTTCCGCCGAAGATGTGGGGGTGGTTTTCGTCATATTTCCAGCCGTTTGAACTGAGAATCATTTCATCATGAAGATGGACTCTCTTGTCGCAATGGTGGCAAATCCATACTGCTTTCCGAGAAATTTCAAACAGGAACGCCCAATTTTTCCCCATCAGAGATACTCTGCATGTCAAGCTTCGGCTTGTAAGGTATGCCTCAATCACTGAAAAGTATATGAAAAGGTTTGAATTCAGATTCTGCTGATGAACTCTTTTTTTTTTCATCATCATTTGTTCGTCTTTTAGGAAATAAGACATTTCATTGATAAAATGACAAAAGTCATCAAAGGATAAAATTGTGACTGTGAGAGATACATGAACATTACCTTATCATTTTTTGCGAGAATTTGAATGAGAATATGGCATGCATGTATGTGCTGTTGTTATGATTGATTGTTAATGTGTTGATTATGCCTGCGTTCAGAAGAATAGGTTCTGAATGTGATGTCATGAAGCTCGGTGATGATTAATTAATTACGTGGAGAATTTTTAATTATTTTGATCATGTACTTTGATGTTACTAGGGATTTTTCTTGTTACTAAATTTGAACGCAAAAGGTCCTCTTTGAACTGGTTTGCTCATTTCCCTTTTTTAATTCTCTTTTCCTGTTCATATGCTAGTTTGATGTAGCAGAGATAATTTTGAAGTCAGTTAGATGACTTATCATCGCTGGAAGATGTATAATGGATGATTTTTTTTTCCAAATTGATTATGCGTAATGAAAATATGATGAAATGAAGGTTGGAGGCAGTGGGTGGATACCATGTTAAATCACCTTTAGGACCATGTTAGGCTAGCAGCCTAGATGTTAGTTACAATTGACCGGGCCAGACGTGGACTATTAAGATATATAAAATGAGGAGGAACCGATATTATAAGAATTTGAAATTTCACCTACTTTAATATGATTTAAACTAAACCCAAATGTTTAATACGTCGGGTTAGAGTACATTTAGCCCTTTTGATATCTTCCTGATGTGTCCAGGTGCCCTAATGTTTCTCTCTGCAAGAACTTAAGAGGGCTTAGTTTAGGCAATATCAATAGAGAATAAAAGTCAAGCCCTATGGAAAAAGTGATTCGACAAGGAAGCATACGTTTCCGGTGTTCTTTCATCTTAACCAAGTAAGATCTAGATCAGTTTGGGTGATTCATTAATAACATTCTAAAAATAGAGAGACAAAATAGGAAAATATGAAGACAGAGATGCAGGAGAAAGCCCTTTGTTTTCCATATATTATTGAGTTAGGGTATCGATGAATATATAGAAAATCTGGGGATAAAAACTCCCACAATACGCATGAATACACTAGATAAAAACCTCAATATTACAGCTCAATACACGAGCAACATCAGCACAAAACAACCCACAATATAATGGGCCAAGGACCAAAGAGAATGAAAAAAGGGCTTGGAAATAAAACAGACAAGTGGTCTGTCTTAACATTCTTGATGATGTTTAGAGGGAGGAAATCACGACCCTTGGAGAGACCTCACTAATTGGCTTCCGTTATTAACCTGAAAAGTACTTTTGAAGTTGGAGATGGGTCAAGTGACTGATCTGTTTCTGGAAGAACAATGTGTATATGCCCCTTGTGGAGGTTCTCTAGAATGTACTTATTGATATTACTCATCATTGACCTATGGCTATGGTTTTTACTAGGAAAACTGTCGCTTGAAATGCAAGGCAGGATATTCGTGAATGGACAGATATAGCATACTCAATTTGATGGAAATGCTCTAAGAAAAAGGTCTATTAACAAAAACAAGAAAACAACGCCGCTGTACATCTGACAACTATTGGATCCTTAAAATGATAAAATGGAAATAGACTGATTTCTTTACTGATGTTTGCGTTGAATATATTCTCACTACCTTCATTTTTACTTATTCTGTATGCAATGTACCTATGATAGATACTCCGGAAACACAAAGAAGGAAGCTTTGCTGATGATGGTTTTAATATCAACGATACTCAATTGATTCAAAAATTGAGCCGAAGAAGAATACCAGTTTTAGCAAAAGAGATTTTCTTGGAGCTGAAGTCTGAAGGTTTTCCTCTAAACAACTCTACGTTGTCCACTCTTATGGTACACTACATAGATGGCGATCTTCCCCTCCAAGCGCAAGTACTTTGGGAAGAAATGTTAAACAGTAGTTTTGAACCTTCTGTTCAAGTAATTTCAAAATTCTTTAACGCTTATGGAAAGATGGGACACTTTGATGATATAACTAAAGTTCTGGATCAGGTAAAGTTAAGGTATTCACACTTACTGCCTGAGGCATATTCACTAGCCATATCTTGTTTTGGGAAGAACAAACAACTAGAATTGATGGAAAGTACTTTGAGGGAAATGGTTTCTAGTGGTTTTCCAGTTAATTCTGCTACTGGCAATTCTTTTATTATATACTACAGCATGTTTGGTTCTTTGATAGAGATGGAAACTGCCTACGGTCGCCTTAAGCGGTCTAGATTTCTAATCGAGAAGAAAGGAATCATGGCAATGGCATTTGCCTACATAAGGCAAAGAAAATTTTACAGATTAGGTGAATTCCTCAGGGATGTTGGTCTTGGAAGGAAAAATGTGGGGAATCTTTTATGGAATCTTCTACTTCTATCTTATGCTGCCAATTTTAAAATGAAAAGTTTGCAGAGAGAATTTCTGCAAATGGTTGAAGCTGGATTTAATCCAGATCTTACAACATTTAATATTAGAGCTCTAGCATTTTCAAGAATGGATTTGTTATGGGATCTTCATCTTAGCCTTGAACATATGACGCATATGAAGATTAAACCCGATGTCGTGACCTATGGTTGTGTTGTTGATGCTTATGTCGATCGAAGACTTGGAAGAAATTTGGAATTCGTTTTGAGCAAAATGAATCCAAATCAACCTCCAGTATTATTAACAGATCCTTTCGTTTTCGAGGCATTGGGTAAAGGAGACTTCCACATGAGCTCCGAGGCGTTCATGCAATTCCAGAGGCAGAAGAAATGGACTTATAGAGAGTTAATATCATTGTATCTGAAAAAGCAACACAGGAGAGATCAAGTCTTCTGGAATTACTAACCCAAAACGATATTCGATAACAAATGGCTATGCCCAGCAATGACTTGAAGATTGTTTTTTGTACCTGAGTTTGGGGAATTTAAATGTACTGTACTGATTAAGTTGATTCTTAGAAGTAGATGGCTCTATTTCTACCTGTGTTATTCATCCGTATCTCAGCTGGGTTATGTAGAGTGTAATTTAAAAGATGTTTTTGAGATTTATTATATATTTTAAACTTTCATCCTTTCCTAGCTCAAATTTTGATTTGGTTGACTCCTGGTAAGTGTCTTACATCTTTTTTAACATTCAACATGAGGGCTATACAATGATCTCCGAACACGGATGAAAATTTCATTCCCTGACTCCGTTAAAATCTCTACACATACGCTAATGTCTGGATCAATATACTCAGGGATAGCTTGGTTGGAGGGTTTTCTATATGAGAATTGATACAGATATTCAAATCTTATATTTATTTCACAATTTTCAATCTTTGTCTGGGAATACATCCTCATTTTCCACAAAGGTTTTCAATTTCTTTTCAAAACCGTGTGTTTTTTTTTTTTTTTTAATCTTCATTTGTTTTTCATTTTAGATGTAATTTCATTTGGAATATAGTTAATTGATTAATATTAATTTAACAAAATTAATATAACTATGTATGGTAAAATCAATAATAATCTATTACAATATTTACTTATTTTTATAAAAAATATTAAATGAATGCAATTATTTTTTTACATAAATTATTAATTAATTTGTTAACATTGTCTTAAATATATTTAATTAGTAAACTAAAATTAGTTAAATTGAGTTAGTATAAAAATTCTTCTTTCAATAATAATAATAATAATTTATTACTTTATTATTTTTTTTAATAATCAAATAATTATTTATTGGGATCAAATTTAATTTTATCCTTCATTATAAACATATAATCATTATGGATTATTTATAGTTAGCTAATTATTTATTGTGATTATGATTACTTCATTAATTATTAACATATTATATTTATGACTTTTTTTATATGCTTTATAAATATATCATATTTTTATCTCATTTTTCACCTTTTTTTATATAATATTATTTATTAAAATATATTTTCTTATATTATTTAGCTAAAATTGAAATTATTAATGTTGAACTTAATTAATTATAAAGTTGATTAAGTATTAGATTATAGTTCATCTAAAGTTCATTAAATATATAATTATAAATTGGTCAATTTTAATTATAAATTACTCCATATTTAAATATTTATAATTAAAATTATTATTATTCTTTGTTAATTAATTTTATCAATATATTGGATGATATTTAATTTTTAATTAATTAATATATTATAATTATATAAGATTTCCATGCTTAATTTTATAAATTAAATACAAACATAATTTTTGTTCATAAAATTCTAATAGCATTTCTTATGCACAATCAAACACAGTATCTTTAAATTCTAGACATCCTATTCCCAAGTTGAAATATTTTTTTTCTAGGGATCTATAAAACCTTAAACCAAACGACCCCTAAGGGAGCGTTTGGGGTAAGGAACGAGTTATTATAGTCATAGGTTATTCTAGTTAGGTTATAATAGTTTGTGTTTGGGGCGTAGATTATTTTAGTTTGGGTTATAATATGTGTTTGAGGTGTAAACTATTTTAGTTTGAGAAATAAATAGTAAACGTTGTTGCAAAGAATAAATAAATGATGAATGTAAAATAGTAAAAGCTGTAGGAAATAATCATTACAAGAAAAATAACTTTTAGTGACAAGTAAAACACATTGATAAAAACAAAAAAAGGCGCTAAAAGTATTAGCAACGCATAGAGGTGTGTCGCTGTGAATGTCGTGGTAATCGCATAATCGAAAGTTTTAAAGAGATACTCGCTGCACCACTAAAACGTGACTTTTACTAACGCTAACGTGCTAAAAGTGTACTTTTAGCAGCATATGTTTTGTCGATATTTGTGTTATACAATGACGTTGAAAATTCATCTCTATAAAAGTTAAGTTTTAGCAACATATAAGATTGTTGCTAAATATGGATCAATGGTCATTGCAAATATCTTTTGCAACATATGTAAACGTTGGTAAAAGATTTCATTAATTAAAAAAATAATATTCAATTTAATATATAAACCTATTATCACTAATACAAAACTAGGCTATAATGTCAATCGAAAACCGACATCAAAAGCGTACTGACCGACATCAAAGGTTGACTAACAAATATTTATATGGATATAATAAAAGCAATAAGATATTTGTATACACAACTTTCAACAAACATAACAATAACCAATTCACTTCAACAAAATTAATATAACTATTCGTTCCTTCACAAGCTATATTCAACTTACAAAGATAAACAAAATCGGTAACTATAATAAGTACTTGTTGATCCTAAATAATTGTCTTTTTAAGCTTAAATATTTTATGAAGTCCCATCGTCAATTCCACCACACTTAACTTTTTTCTAATGAAGTCGTCGACATCACCACACCCAACTTGAACGGAAGCAAGCAACTTAAGCCTCTAATTCTTTAGCCTTTTAGTAACTTACTTCATGGCTAGAATATTTTGTTCTTAGTCCCCAAAAGAATAAAAACACTATTTAAAATTAATGAGTAAATAAAACCAAATCATTACTTTAAAGATCAATATAACGAAGGTAGCATAGTCAATATTCTCAAAGAAGGAAGCATAATCACCAAGTGGAGAAAACTTTTCTGTAAAAGTAGAGAAAAAATCTTCATGTGGAATTCAATCAACTTTGAAAGGTAATATTGGACTCAAGTTAATCACATATATACAGCTAAGAAGTTATTTGAAACCAAAAATACTTTAAATTGTAACAACCTTTTGAACAAATTAAGAATCAATGAGTCATTTTATATTTGATAGTAAGGTACAACACAACCATTAGAGAAACCAAACAAAGAGAACTTTGTTGAGTGAATTTTTAATGAAGAGTTCTTAGAGGAGGAAGGAGAAAATGGTGCAAGCATAACAAAATGACAGAGGAAAAGAGAAGGCTGAGTAATAGATCCCTTCTCTTCTAAGAACAAAAAAAGGCAAATCGCAAAGTAACGCACAAACATGAAATGCAAATCGTAAATCACACACAAACGTGAAATATATTTCTATCGTAAATAACACACAAATGTGAAATATCATCTTACAAGAAAACCAATCCTCATGCTAATATGTTTTAGAAAATGTGAAATGCAATTCTATTTAAAGAAATAAACACATTAATAACTACAGAGATTGCAAAACCTGTTAGAAAACTTTTCAATCCGCACGTGAACAATGGAATTAGAGACTATTTTGAAAGCATAAATTTGCAAAATCTACATAGAACAACAGCAATAAAGGCAACATTCAACACAATACACAAAGAAGTGAGTCCAATGCAAAGGAAATGATAGGCCTTCACACATACAAGCAAGAAACCAAATTATTGTTCAATAAGAACAAAATACAAGCATATAGATACTCAAATATATTTTATCCTACTAACTGATCAACAATGGGAAGATTTAGTCAGGAAAAATACTGAATTAATTGTAAAGCATATAATCTCAAGCATTATGTTATGTCTTAAACACATCTAACAATAAGAGAACCAATTCATATGATCATTCACTCGACCGTTAGTTGAACAAGCACAATGATATATCATTCCCTCATTTCTATTCTACTCCCCACGGTTGCTACAGAATTTGGGCTGATAAATGAAACAATATCACATGATTTATAACATCTTGTACATCAGTTTGTTGGCCCCTCTCACCCAAGTCTAAAATTCTTTAGCATATACACACGTATATCTAGATAATCATCGCTAACTTGATTAGAACATCCAGAATTCAAATAATAAAATCGTAGTATTTTGGTCATCCACAATTCAAAGAATCAACCAAACGCAATCATGTAATGTAACAAGACATTTGTACATCCACTAGGAGAGACGAATGCAAGATGCATCCATAAGGCATGCAAGAAAAAAGAGAAAAGAGAGATTTGATTGTATCTCCTCAACACAAGAGAAAAGAGAGATTTGATTGTATCTCCTCAACACAAAATTTCTTTATACATATACATATAGTTCAATTTGAATTTCATTTGAGCATATTGATTGGCATCAGCTCCTTCTGGACTGTCCATTACAATGCTGAAAATTGCATATGATTAATTACTCAAAAGACCCATTTTAAAGGTTCAAAACGACAAATGACCTAGTTTTTGAAAAAAAAATGTCAAATGCCCCTTTGCTGATGTCATGACCATGTGAAGTTACGTTATTGTCCTTCTTTTTTTATTTTTTCTCCGATGCGAGAAATCTTCCTCTGCAAGTCTTCTTCTTCGGTTTCTTTTCCTCAGTACATCTTCTTCTTCTCTGGCACGATAAGTCCACGCAAGCAGTTCCGATGCGACCAACTCTCATGTGCAAGAGACAAGAGAGAGGAGTGATTTTACGAGTGAGAAAATGAAGAGAGAGCGAGATGAGCTAGGGCGAGACGAGCTAATGATTTGTGAGTGAAAAAAAGAGGAGAGAGCGAGACGAGCTAGTGATTTGTGAGTGAAAAAGAATAGAGAGTGAGACGAGAGAGAACGAGACGGGCGAGACTACTTTTCTGGGTGCGACCAAGTATATTTTGGTAATTTCACCCGAATTTGACATCAACAAATGATCATTCGACATTTTTCTTTCAAAAATCGAGTAATTTCACAATTTTTTTTTCTTGTCTAATTTTTGGGTCATCTATCCGGCGTACCCAAATTGCATATGAACCCGTGGAGATCAATTAGAAATTTTAGCTCGAAATTGCAAACATAAGAATTCAAAATTAACATCTTAAAAGAAACAAAAAATAAGAAACGTACCTTAATAGAGTCAACAATAGAGTATTTAAAACGTGGTAAAGAAAGCCATGATAAATCCGAAGTGACATAAGGAGGAAGAACAGGAAGAGAGAAATCAGGGCGGAAAGGGAGTAGTGGATGGAGGAAGCATCAAATAGAATGAGGAATGTTTGGAAGAAAGCATAACTTGAAAGCGGCAGTGGAGAAACCCCATTCATGGGTAACGTAGTGTGGAAAAACTCAGACTAAGAGAGAGAGAGAGAGACTTATCCATAATGAATCGGTAGCAGCACGCGTCGGTCGACGACTGGAAGCGGAGGTGCGAGTGACTCCGACGACCCATGGCGAGCGTCGTCTCGTACAAGCTGCGCGACATCTGGCTACATATGGATGGAATCGAAAATGAGAGATATATAAACAGAAGAGAGGGAAAGAGAGAAATACGCTGGATTCACCTTCAACGATGGCGATTAACAACGACTGTTGACCCAATGGTGGCAGTGCGACGAACCGCTGCAGGCGAACAACGGCGGACCCTTGACGGAGATGGTGAGTGGCGCGTCCTTAGTGTCTTACAAAGCAGATGGAAAATGAATGAGGAGTGGGAACTATTTGGAGTATGATTTTGTTTTTTTGACCTCTAATCATGAAAATGATGTAAGCATAGAAAAGATTTACTGTACAATTACTCTTATGCCCCTTACTAAATTCTCACTCTCAATTTCAACTATCAATCTACCAAATTAATTCAAAAAAATTCTTCACTTCAAAGATTTATTCACAAAAAAAATTATTTTATCCAAAAATAATTGGTAAAAAAATTATTTTTCACATTCCAACACTAAAAATTCCTCCACCATATTTAATTTATTTACAACCCCACAAAAAGTTATCTACACCAAATTATTTCCAGAATGATATTTTATATTAAAAAAAATGAAAAAATAGTTAGACGATCGTATAGCAATGTGAATAAAAGTTAGATGAATATTCACCGAAGCTAAGCGATTATTGGGACAGGGTATGGGGAGGGCACCAGGTAGAGAGGGGGCGAGTATTGGACTAAACGATCAGTTAGTAGTACTAAACGATCGCTTAGCTATGATCGATAAGAATGGGAGGATACTGAGTAGAGAGGGGGCGAGTATGGGATTAAACGATCGCTTAGTCGTACTAAACGATCGCTAAGCTATGATCGATGGGAACGGGCTGTCTCTTATACACATCTAGATGTGTATAAGAGACAGTAGTAGGACTAAACGATCGCTTAGTCGTACTAAACGATCGCTAAGCTATGATCGATGGGAACGAGAGGGCACCAGGTAGAGAGGGAGCGTAATTCGTAATGATGAAGATCTACACACATTCCTTACATGGGAAGAAGTCTCAGTAATACCTCTTTATGTATCCACGTTTCCAAAGTGTTCAACAAATCATAGATTTCATCCAAATAATTCATATGTTCGACGAACTGAAGAAATCCCTTCAACATCTAGGGTAGTACTGTGGAAGATGGAGTCGATAGTCAATTTTCTCCCACATATTTTAACCCATCACTTACTTCGTCGCCTAGTAATTTGGCAACTCATAACTTAGGGGATGATGCAGGCCAAGGTAAATATTTCAATGATTGGTCTTGGAGGGAGAATGGCGATGAAGAAAAACCCAAGATTAACACCCACCAAACACATCATGCAGAAGAACGAACAATCGAAGACTACGGCGGCTCGTCACATGCAACGGGTCGTGACTTGTCACATTTCTAGTAGCACAATCACCATGCCAGGTCAGTCTTATTCTTCTGAAGATGTGCAAATTGGTGACATATTTCTATCTAAGAAGGATTTAAAGATGCGGTTATCTATGTTAGCAATTAGAGGTAACTTTCAGTTTAGGTTGAAGAAGTCGACCACAACATTATACAAAGTTATATGTTTAGTTGAAGAATGCAAATGGAGAATTCGAGCCGTTAAATTGAAAATTTGTGAAATATTTAAGATCTTTAAGTATGACAATGTCCACACATGTAGAAATGAAATATTGACTAACGATCATAGACAAGCTTCTAGTTGGGTTCTTGGACATCTAATTTCGTCGAAGTTTGAAGATGTTAGTTGTTCATATAGACCGAAAGACATTGTCAAGGATATAAAACAAGAGTATGGTGTGAGTTTAAGTAATGACAAGGCATGGAGGGCAAGGGAAGAAGCGTTAGTGCTTGTTTGGGAGTCACCAGAAGAATCGTACAAGAAGTTACCTAAATTTGGTGAAGCCTTACAAATTGAAAATCCTGGTTCAACCTTTAAATATGATTTGCAAGAAGATAAATATTTCAAGCACGTCTTTATGGCTCTTAGTGTTTCCATAAGGGGGTTTCTGAACTGCATTCACCCTATTTTAATTGTAGATGGAACACATTTAAGGGGTAAATATAGTGGTAAACTCCTGCTTGCGATTGGGGTCAATGGAAATATCAAATATACCCAGTCGCATTCGGTATATCTAGTGGAAAAACTGATGAATCTTAGGTGTGGTTCCTTCAGCAATTAAGATGTGCAATTGGGCAAGTTCATGATTTGGTTATAGTATCAGATAGACACCCTAGCATAAAAAAGGTAATTATCATAGTCTTCCCAGAAGCATTTCATGGTATCTGCATCCATCATTTGAAAGCTAATTTATTAGTGAATTTTAAGAATAAAGATATTTTGGATATTTTCGATAAAGGAGCGAAGGCAAGTCGTGAGTCTGTGTTCAAGTACCATTGGAGTCAATTTGCAGGGTATCCAGGTACACGCAAATACCTAGAGGATATCGGTCTTGAGCGATGGGCTAGGGTGTACCAATGTAATAGAAGATACAATCGGATGACAACAAATCTCGCTGGATGAAAGGGCCGCAGAAAAATGGTCATTAGGATGTACCTTCATATCTAGTTCCATTATAACCTACATTTTTCATGAAATAGATAAATTAGAAGACAACACACCATGATAATCAATGCATACTTAAAAAAAAAAAAATTATATATAAATATAAAATTAAATAAAAAAATGGTCTGCCCATACCCGGCCAGGTACGATGCTGGGCAAAAAAAAAAAAAAAAAAATACCCTACCCGGTCTAATACCCGGCCGGGCCAAGCCAAATTCCAGAAGCACCCCCCACGACCTGCCCCCTCTACCAGTCCAATACCCGCAGAGCGATCGTGTAGTGCCATCGTTTGGAAAATCTAACGTATCGTTTAGTTCCCATGCCACGATCGCTTAGGTCTACATCTAAACGATCGCTCAGTTCTATCGCTTAGCACTTCATCGCATCGCTTAGCGCACGTCATAGCTAAACGATTGTGTAGTGCCATCATTTAGAAAATCCAATGTATCGTTTAGTTCCCACGCCACAATCGCTTAGGTCTACATCTAAACGAGTGCTCAGTTCTATCGCGGTAGCATTTCATCGCATCGTTTAGCGAGATCGTGTAGTGCCATCGTTTAGAAAATCCAAACGTATTGTTTAGTTCCCATCGATCATAGCTAAGCGATCTTTTTAGTACTAGATGATGGTACTAAGCGATCGTTTAGTCCCAATACTCGCGCCCTTCTCTACCCGGTGCCCTCCCATTCCCATCGATCATAGCTAAGTGATTGTTTAGTACTACTAAGCAATCGTTTAGTCCAATACCCGCCCTTTCTTCTACCCGTGCACATCCCATTCCCATCGATATAGCTAAGCGATCGTTTAGTCCCATACCCGCCCCCTCTTTGCGCGCCCCTTCTCTATCTGGTGCCCTCCCCTTACCCAGTCCAATACCCGGCTGAGCTGAGACCGGGTGCCACCTACTCCTACCCGGTTTTGCCCCATTCTCCCTCGTCCTTTCCTATCTTTCCCGCCCATACCCGATCGAAATTACTTACGGCTCGACTAGTCTACCACCGGGCACAATCCCTCTTCCCCAAATCTATCAGAATGCATTGGGCTTTTTCATTAACTGCTATAAATATAAGTAAGTTAGTCTACCATATTTTTTCTTGACAGAAAGAAAGGGAAATGGTTCCATGTGCTCTGATTCATTCTTTTGATTCGAATCTCGGAGCACTACCAAAGTGTTTCAAAGAAGGGTTATCCTGACGTAGGTATGCTTAATAGTAACTTGGTCCCGAGCCTCTACCATTATACCCATAATGATTGGGCATACTATTGATATTCATAATGGAAAGGACCATTTGCCTATTTATATCACGGATCGCATGGTAGGTCATAAATTGGGAGAATTTGCACCCACTCGAAATTTCCGGGGGCATGTAAAAAACGATAATAGATCTCATTAAGCAACCTCAAACTTGCCCGCCCTATCACATACCTGGTCACAATGTTATGAAGCCCGACTGGATAAGACCGATTTTTAGAAACGCATTTTAGGCTCAAATTTATTTAGAAAATGCCGAACATGATGTTTATAGGAAAAAAATAACATTCAACATAGATCTAACATAGATTTCAAATATTCACACAAGAACACTTAACATAAACTAACACATTGAGTGAAACAAAATGAAAATCCATACCTTAGTTGAAAAACCCAATGATCTTTAATGAAAAGGAGAATGACAAGGAAATGTGGAATGGAAAGAGTGAAATGGAGTGAGATTGAGCTTTTGAAATGGAGAAGAGTGAAAATGGACAAGAAAAGTGAGGGTTTGGAAGGTTTGAGTGAGTTTTGAAATGTGAAGGGTTTTAGGGTAATTTTCATTCATTTTCAAAATTGTGGGGGTCAAAAAAACTTATTTTTTAAAAAGGGTCCAAAAAATTATAAAACTTGAAAAAGGTCATTTTTGTCATTGTTCTTTGTTTTTTTCCTTTTTTTTTAAACAGGGGGGGGGGGGGTTGGGTAAGAGGGAAAAACGAAATATAGGTGTTTTTATTTTATTTTTTAAAATTATATTTCATTCTTTTTTTTTTTTTTTAAAAAAAAACAAATCTTTTAGTGACACAGTAATATTTTGCTAAAAACTATGAATTTTTTATGATACGAGTTAACATGTCACAAAAACTCTTAGGGGATGTTTGACAATCAAGGACAGTTGGGTTGAGTCGGTATTTTTTACCAACTCAATGTTTGACAACCAACTTTAAATGTTGGTGGGGTTGAGTTGGTTATTTTATTAACTCACCCTAACTCTCCCCAATTCTCTCTCTCCCATGTTTTTAATGGTTCTACCCATTGGTCTCCGTTGGCGATTACCGCTACCACATTCTGACGACATACTCCGATGACCACCTTCGGGTGGCCAACTTCGATGACCAACTCTGAGCTTCGGCAACCACCTCTAACTACACTCCGACAACCACCTTGGTACAAAAGAACTCTGACTTCCACATTCGCACGACCAACTTCGACGAAGAACTCTGGGCTCCACCAACCACCTCCGACGACAACTCTAGCGACTAACTCCAAAGACTACTTTTGCACAAGCAACTTCGATGATATACTTTGCCTAACACCTTCGTCTGCCCAACTTCGATGAGCACTGATAAAAATAAAACGGTGGGTTTAATTACCCACCATTTTATCACTCTCACTCTCACCCGTTTTTCCATTCGTTTTCACTACTCTAATAACTCCCTCAATTACTTTGTCATTTCTCTCTCTCATGCTCTCTTCACATTTACTCCCCTTCTCTCATCTTCGCTCTTCTTTCGCCATTTAGTTTGTCTTTCTCTATCTGGCTCGTATGAGTTTTATTTTTCCTTTTCTTTCTCAACTCCTCCTTTCTCTTTTTTGATTTTCTTTCTATGATTGTTCTTTTAAATCTAATTATTCTTCTTCTATTTCATTTTTTTCTTAGATCTAAAAAATATTACATACGACATCCTATTATTGTTTCACTAAACAAAAGTTCAACAATATGTTTTAAACAATCTATCCCTTGATGTTTTCAAATATTACATAATTGTAATGAAATAGTGGAATTAAAAATTATGACTCAAGTTTTTTTTAAAGATAGTTTGTACACTGATACAACATAATAGTATAAAAAATAGACATCAATATTTCTACATTTCATTGATTTTAAAAAAAGGTAAATCTATATTCCAGAAATCGATAAAAAAAGACTATCTAATAGTTGGTTTTATGATTTAAATTGTAAGACTTTGGTTTTTTTTAAGATTAACATTTAAGTATCATCCCTTCTATCTAAAACAATGTCAATAGTTTCATTTGATGACACTAACCCTTTAAGTTCTTTTTAATTTTTATGGTAGTTAATGATTAAGTTGAGTTTTTGAATGGAATAATCACTTCTATTTGAGTATTTAAAAAATTGAATTTAAAATTTTGTGTTATGTATATGAATATTTTGTAGAGAATTTTTTATGTTTTGATAATGGAAAAGAATTAGAAGTTTTTTTTTTGTTTTTATGTTAAAAAAGTTAGAAAATATGTGTATAGTTAAAAATTAAAATCAACAATAGCAAAAAAAAAAAAAAAAAAAAAAAAAAAGACAAAATCAATTTCATTTATAAAAACAGCACCAGATACCCCAACTCAACTCAACTCTGCATCCAAACACAGACAATAATTACTAACTCAACTCAATTCTACACACCATACACAGACAATGTAACTCTCCAGATAATAATTACCAACTCAACTCAACTCTCTGCTTTTATCGCGCGTCAAACACCCCCTTAGTGACATTGATTTAGATTTTTCTACTAATAATAGTTTTTTGTGACATGTTTTCTAACACGTCGCTATAAATTAGCTTTTTGCGACAAGTTTTGGCTGTGTCACTAAAAATTTGTCATTAAAAGTGATTTTTTTTGTAGTGAGTAAATACTGTAGCAAACGAGGTTTTGAAATAGTGTTGATTGCAGCTAATTGGATAATACAAAATAGTATTTAATGTAACAAGAGGTGGTTATTATAGTTCTAGATAGTCTTTGCCCCAAACGCACCATAAATATTTTCATATACTTGCTTGTGGCTGACTTAATTTCCTCTTGCAAATTTCAACTCATCAATTCTTTACACAGCTGTATCAACACTCATCAATTAAGGAGTAATTGAGCAATTTGTCGATTAAAACCTATTTTAGTTCACTATTTGGATTTTACAGAGAATTCTTAATGTATCGTTAACATTTGATTCATAATAAGATTTTGACTTGATTATTGATGAGAAAAGTTCTCCTTTTGTTTCTTTGGCTCTACTAACTTTGTATTGGAGTTGTTGCCTCAACCAACGTTAGTTGTCACTAGTGGAAGATCAAGAAATTTTTAGTGACGTCGATCATAATAGGTAATTTCATGAGTTGTGCTCCTTTTTAAACAACCCACATTAATTTACAAGGAAGTAAGTACCTCTAGAATATTCTCTTCAAGATTAAAGAAGAAATTTTAAGAATTTTCAACCAATGGAGTACTACACCACTAAATGAAATTCAAAGCTAAAAATCAGAATTTGAATTTTGATTGCAGCCAATGGAGACAAAAAAATCTACATTTGGGAAGTGATTTGGATTAATTTAACAAAAAAAAAAAGAGTATCAGAGAGAAAAGTTACTCACTCAAGCAAAGTCAACATTCAATTATTTAAACAAGAGTAAAATGATAATTTGACATAGCTGTAGTTATGAGCAATTCGTGAAAGGTCGACTTACTGTTGATTGGTTATATCCATGAATACAAAAATATATCTACAATGTAAAGAGTGCAACTGTGGGTCTTTGGTGGAGTGACCTGCAGTTAGATGAATGTTGATTAATTAATTAAAGTTCTTAATTAATTAATCTCGTATCATTGAAGCTTTTAATATGTAGGTCTATTAGGTCCTCTTACTAGCTCACTAATGATGAAACAAGAAATATATAGTTTTGGAATAATTTCAATTATTCAAATTATTTAAGGAAAATTTTATATTAATGTGATTAATATAAAGTATAATATATATTGATACATTATAATGCATAATTAATTATAAATATGATTTGTAAATAATATAATGTATAAGAGAGATAAATATTTGATTAAGATTCAAATTAATATAATGTATATTGATACATTATAGTTTAGTTAATTATAAATATGATTTATAATTAATATGAGAGTCATATATTTGAATAAGATTCAAATAGTAATTATATGAATGTGATTCTTATAAATACTATAGGCTAAAATTTATATGAATGAGATTTATATTAAAACTATAGGTTATGTGAGAGGATATCATTTGAATATGATTCAATTAAAATTAAATATATGATATTTAATTCTTAAATAATTGATATCATTAATTATATA
>NC_052354.1:33102056-33230991 GCF_009727055.1 Benincasa hispida
TATATAATAAAAATAATAAAATAACTTACAAAATAAAGTTATTATACGTTAAGGGGAAGAGAATTATAATTCCCTCCCATAATTATTACTTTCACTTTTTTTTTTTTTTTTTTTCTAATCTTAGAGGTACTCATTGTTGGGCTAGATGCCCTAAATCTCATGGTCTTGTTGTTATAATTTGTATTTTATTTGACATTTAGTTGCATTAACCAAAAAACAAATATATTAAGATCTAAGGTTCTTAAGTGTACTTAAACATGTATGTGGAGACATACAAGTGATTATGTTTAGTGATAACCTGAACGATCTGTAGTAGATGGATAAGGCTAGGTACCTTATCTTAGTGATACTATAAATACAACCCACTTTGTTGTTATTTACAATTGTTGTAAAGTGCTACAAATGACCTAATTATGATCATTCATGTGGAGACATGTAAGTGGAGATATTCTATAGAAAGAGTTTGTATAAGACCGGACTATGAAATGAATAGTCTCTCTTTATAAGACCGTTGCTAGAAGAGACTTATATTTCACCAAGATGACTATAAGTGACTTGACTTTAATCCTGAGTGAGTTATGAATTTCCTACCTAAGAGGGTGATCATTTGATTTGTATGGGTGAGAGTGGCCAGATTCGTCGACTCAATAGACCTACCATTTTGTAGATTCGATTGATTGGGGAGTTGGGAACACAACTATACAAAGATAGAATTCATTCATTCCATATTGTTAGAATAAATAGATAAATTGCTCTCTTAAGGGCTGATTATGAGACTTGAACAATGTAGCACCACATTCTCTCCTAACCCGAGAGAGGTTCGGTTATAGTTGGACTATAACTAATTGTTCATTAGAGGGATCAGTGGTACTTAAGAAGTTAAATGTAACTACAGGGGTAAAACGGTAATTTTGACCCAATTATACTTACGAGCAATTTGTTGAGGGTCAATTCTCTATTGATTAGTTATATCTAATGGACACAGAGATATATCTATAGTGCGAAGAGTGCAACTGTCGGCCTTTAGTGGAGTGACCGATAGTTAATGAAGGTTGATTAATTTAATTAAAGAGTTTAATTAATTAATCAGGTATCATTGGAGCTTCAATCTATAGGTTTATAAAGTCCTTTTGTTAGCTCAATAAGAATTAATGAGAATCAAATTAATTTTGGATTAATTTGAATTGTTCAAATTAATTAAAAGAAATTAATTATATAAATTATAGTCAATATAATGTATATGATACATTACAATATAAAGTTTTTAGTGAGAGAAATAAATATTTGAGTGTGAATCATATAAAAACTATAGGTTAAAATTAATATGAATATGATTCATATTAATACCATAGCTTATATGAGAGTATAATAAACTATAGGTTATATTATATGTAGTATAATAAACTTTAGGTTATATATTATATGAGATATAATATATAGTTTAATTATATTAGTTAGTTAATATAATTAAATTAAAATTGATTTTAAATTTTGAATTTAAAATCAATAACTCCTTGGGGGTTATTTTAAATAAAGAGTGGGAAGTTATTTTCCCTAACCTCTCGTATATGTGAAAACACAGGAAAGAGTGTGATATGCTTCATCTTCATGATCTATCTCTTTACAAGAACTTTATGTGGAAACGTTTCTCTCACAAACAAATCCTCCCTACCAAATTTAAGAAATAGAAGCCCACACACTTTCTATTATTCTCATCCTTGAGTATAACAAGAAAGATTTTTTGTGGTGTACTTTTTGGGCAAATGTTGTTGTTCATGTTGACGAGTTTAGGAGATCAAGAAGGTGAAATTCGAGTTCGTGCTGTGAACGGGAGAGGAAGCGAGAAGACAGTGTACTTCAAGGGTGAATCTCTCTCTTTTCCCTTTTTCCTTTATGTCTTCATTATAGAAAACGCATGCTTGATTAGTTTTAATTCATCAAAGTTTATGTTCCTCTGTATTTTATGTTCTGTAAAACAAAAATGGGACATAACAACATTCCATTGCTTCTACTTCGGGGTATTCTAAACCCTTCAATTAGTATCAGAGCCAGGTTGTGTCTCTGATTTTCATTTTCGAACATCAACTCAGAGTTGGTGGATGTATAATCTGCATTTTGAATGTTGATGGTTTTATTATTGGATATTTGCTCATTGGATGTTTCGAAATTGACATAGTTATTATTGTTTTATTCAGTTGGTGTGCAAGGGCCTGGTGTAATTTTGGGCATTTAATTCTTACAATCGAGTCTGTATTTAGTCTGTGTCGTTCGTGGAGAGGTTTTGACAGTTAGGTTGTATGTCCAGAAACTCGTGGTTTATAAACATTAAACATATTCTATTTGACAATAAAGTTATTGAGGTTATTCAGTAAAAATGTTATTGATTATGTGAAGTGCACCTATTGAACTCTAAATCAAATAAACTAAAGAAACCCTGGCTATAGCACGAATACTTGAATTATATGTGGAGACATAAAAGAAGATCAAGTTCGAGTATATAGTCAAAATGGTCTATAATATAGAGATAAGGCTGGGTACCTTAACTTGGGGACACCATGGATGCAACTACTTTGTATTTGATACAAATGATGTGATCCTGAATCGTTCATGTAGAGACATGAAAGTTGGGACATCCTATGTAATGAGTTTGTATAAGATCAGATCACGAAATAGTTACTTTTACTTTATAACGCCATTTACTGTTAAGATTGATTATTTCAATTCAATGACCTTATGTAACTCGATCTTAATCCTGAGCTAACTATGAACTCCTATTTATTCGAAATTATCTTTTAATCTGCATGGGTGAGAGTGACTCAACATCACCGACTCATTAAATCTTCCATTTTAGGGGTAAGATTGGGTAGATAGCTAGAGACATAGTCCTACAAGATGGAATTCGCTTTTACCGATTCTAGGGATAGTAGATAGGTTGTATTTGAAGAAACAGTGAGGTTCGAATGTGAAAGCGGGATTGTCCCAATTTTAACATTACACAGAATTGAAAATTTACAGAACAAGAATTTATACATAAACAATAATTTACAACATGCTTAAAAAAGGAAAAGGGAGAAGGTTACATACCCTTGTAGAACAATTTCTTCACGAATTTAATATTTTTCAGTCACGATTAAACACACACCAAAAGGTCGTAATGAGGACACCACCACAAATGTTTCCCCTGTATTCTCTGTAGGGAAAGAGAATTTTTAGGAGTGTGTGGGCCTTGAGTTTTGGAAGCGGGAGAGAGTTTAGATAGACAGAAGTATTTTCTCTTTTTGTCTATGTGTATCTTTTGAAAGAACTAGAGAGCCTCTTCTACATAAAGAAACAAAAGAGAAGAAGATACTAAATCTTCGGCCAGCTCCCACACACACGTTCTACTGAGAGAAAAGATGGGGAGGAAGTTACAACTCCGTCCCATATTAATTTCAAAAATTAATATAAAATTCAAAACAGTTTAATAAAATAATTTAACAAATTCTTTGTAATAAATTATTTAATATATATATTTATATGATAACTACCTTATCATATAATATATATTAAACTATATGTTATATCAAATATAACACATAATCTATAGTTTTTATATTGTATCAAATACAATATAATCAATAGTTTGTTTCTCTCTCAATAATGCATGACATTTAATATAAATCACATTTGTACTAGATTTAATTATATGTTTCTCATCCATATAATTAATATTTGAATCATATTCAAATACTTAATTCTTCTCAAATAAACTTTATATTATAATGTATCAAATACATTATATTAATTATATCATATATAATTAAGTTAATTAATTATATCACATATAATTAATTTCCTCAATTAATTTGAACAATTCAAATTAATCTCAAATCAATTCTCAATAATTCCTGTTGAGCTATAGAGGGGACCTTATGGACCTGTAGATTGAAGCTCCAATGGTACTTGAATAATTAATTAAACTTCTTTAATTAAATTACTCAACATTCATTAACTGTTAATCATTTCATTAAAGACCAAAAACTGCACTCTTCGCATTACATATATATTTCCGTGTCCATTGGATATAATCAGTTAACAGTGCGATGACCCTTCACAAATTGCTCATAAGTATAGTTAAGCTAAAACTACCGTTTTTCCTCTGTAGTTACATTTAATTTCTTAAGTATCACTGATCCCTCTAATGAATAATAAGTCATAATCCAATTATGACCAAACCCCTCTCGGGCCAAGAGAGGGTGTGGCGCCACATTGTTCAAGCCCCGGAATCAGCCTTTAAGGAAGCAATTTATCTACTTACCCTAATATTAGAGAATGAGTGAATTTCGTCTTGTGTAGCTGTATTTTTAGCTCCCAAATCAGATGAATCCCCAAAATGGCAAGCTTATTGAGTCGACGATCTAACCACTCTCACCCATAAAAATTAAAGAATCGCTAGGATTCAGGTTATGTCATCTATGGTCATCCTGGTGAAATGTAAGTCTCTACTATTAACGATGCTATATAATGAGACTATTCATTTTGTGGTCTGGTCTTATATAAAAGCGGGTTGTATTCGTAGTCACCAGGTGAAGGTATCCAAACTTATCCATCTTCTACAGACCTTTTAGGTTATCACTTAAACATGATCCATTTATATGTCTCTACATACATGTTTAAGCTACATAAGATAACCTTGGATGTTAGTTTATTGATTTTGTGGGTTAATACTACTAAATGACGAATAAAATACCTCAGGATTTTACTAAATAAATAAATTGTTTGTACATTACAATTACAAA
Organism: Benincasa hispida; assembly: GCF_009727055.1. NCBI lineage: Eukaryota > Viridiplantae > Streptophyta > Magnoliopsida > Cucurbitales > Cucurbitaceae > Benincasa > Benincasa hispida. The sequence goes on from NC_052354.1 coordinate 33,106,835, forward strand.
CTATATGACCCACGAAATTTAGGGCATCAATCCCAACAATCTCCCACTTGTCCTAAAGCTAGTGAGGTGTACATCATAAAAGTCACAGTAATATAAAAGTACAAAATAGTAAACTAGGGCATAATATGCGCCCAGTACAAAATTTTTCACTTATCTTAGACTAGATGTGGTCTATCTCGTAGACCCATAGTTTATAATTGTAATGTACAAACATTTTATTTATGTAATAAAATATGTGATGTTTTATTTCAAAATTAGTTGCATTAACCATAAACCAACAAACTAACATCTAGGGTTATCTTGTAGCTTACACATATATGTAGAGACATACGGGTGGATCATGTTTAAGTGATAACCTAAATGGTTTGTAGTAGATGGATAAGGCTGAAGACTTTATCCTGGTGACACTGCGAGTATGACCTACTTTGTAGATGCTACAAATATTGTAAAGTGCTACAAATGATCTGATCCTGATCATTGGTGTGGAGACATGTGAGCAGGAATATTCTATACAAAGGAGTTTTTATAAGACCGGACCATGAAATGTTTAGTCTCATTATATAATGCCGTTCATAATAGAGACTTACATTTAACTAGGATGACCATAGGTAACATGACCTGAATCTTGAGTTAGTTGTGATTCCTGCCTATAAGGGTAGTTCTTTAATTTTTATGGGTGAGAATGGTTAGATCGCTGACTCAACAAGCCTACCATTTTGGGGATTCGTCTGATTGAAGAGTTAGGAACATCTCTACACAAGAAGGAATTTACTCATTCTCCAATGTCGGGGCAAGTAGATAAATTGCTCCCTTAAGGGCTGATTCCGGAGCTTAACAATATGGCGCCACATCCTTTCCTAGCTCGAGAGAGGTTTGGTCATATTTGGACTATGATTTATTGTTCATTAGAGGGATCAATGGTACTTAAGGAGTTGGATGTAACTACAAGGGCAAAACGGTAATTTGGGCCTAACTGTACTTACAAGCAATTTGTGAAGGGTCATCGTATGATTGAATGGTTATATCCAATGGAAACAGAAATATACATATAGTGCGAAAAGTGCAACTGTCGGTCTTTAGTGGAGTGCCTGATAGTTAACAGATGGTAAAGACTTTAATTAATTATTCACGTACCATTGGAGCTTTAAGCTACAGGTCCATGAGGTCCACTTGGTAGCTCAACGAGAATAAATGAGAATTAGTTTTTTAATTAATTTGAATTGTTCAAATTAATTATATATGATATAATTAATTTGATTTTGATTATATATGATATAATTACTATAATGTATTTAATACATTATATTATTTATGAGAATAAATAAATATTTGAATATGCTTCAAATATTAATTATGTGAATTGGATTCATATTGTTAAATCTAATGTAAATATGATTTATATTAAATGTCATTAGTGAGAAAAAAGAAACTATAGGTTATATTGTATATGAAAAGTATAGGTTATATGTTACATTTGATATAACATATAGTTTAATATATATTATATGATAAGATAGTTATCATATTAATATATATTAAATAAATAAATTATATTTAATTATTTAATTTAATTAATTTTTAAAATTAATTAATGGGAGGGAGTCAACTCCCTCCGTCCTCTTTTCTCTCCAAAGTGGGAAAAACTGTTCTAGTAGGCTTTATCCTGAATAGATACAAAGGTATCTCTCAGTATTTTTGAAATTTTTTCCCCTGTTGCTCATCTCTTCATCTCTCTATTTCCCTCCCCTCACCAAATTCACTATAGCACCACAAACTTCTAGATTCTCATTAGAAAATACCGAGGCCATCTTGTGGTCATGCCCTTTCCGGTTTTAGGATTTCGTTTGAAGAACGTCTTCAAAGGTAAGGGTTTTCTGAACACATTTTAATTTTTTGCAATTTCATTATTAGCATGCTATAATTGTTTGGGTTAAATGCATATGTATGTTTCTCTATAAAAAAAATTATGAATTCTATAAAAATGGGATTTGGGACAATCCACTTCCGGTCATGGATCTCCTCATCAAGGATCCTTCATCTTATGAACTTACAAATTAGAAGCACCAATAATACGAGATTAATCAATTAAATTCTTTAACTAGATTAATCAATGTTCATTAACTGTCGATCACTTCACTAAAGACCAACAGCAGAACTCGTTGCACTGTAGATATATTTCATGTATTCATAGATTTAACCAATCAATAGTAAGTTGACCCTTCATAAATTGCTCATAACTACAGTTGGTTCAAATTACCGTTTTACCCTTGTAATTACATCTAACTCCTTATGTATCATTGATCCCTTTAATGAACAAACAGTCTATAGTCCAACTATAAACTAACTCCTCTCAGACTAGTGAAAGAGTCTAGACCTCATTGTTCAAGACCTGGAATCAACTATTAAAGAAGCAATTCATCTACTTTTCCACGAAGGAAATGAGTGAATTTCATCTTGCATAGCTATGTTCCCAACTCTCTACTCGAAAAAATCCCCAAAATGGTAGGCATATTGAGTCGGCAAAATTGGCCATTCCCACCCAAATAAATCAAAGGAATGTCCTCATAGACAGGAGTTCACAATTCACCCAGGATTAAGGTCAAGTTACTTATGGTCATCCTAGTGAAATGTTAGTTTCTTCAGGTAATGGTATTATAGAAACCAATCATTTCGTGGTCTGATCTTATATAAACTCTTTATACATGATACTTCCACTCACATGTCTCCACATGACTAATATGGATCATATCGTCTGTAACATGTACAACTCATGTAACAGTTATAAAGTGGGTCACTCCACTAAACTCTTTAATTAAATATTCATTAACTATCGGTCACTCCACTAAAGACCGACAACTGCAGTCTTTATACTCTAATGTCCGTGGATATAACCAATCAACTATGAATTGACCCTTCACAAATTGCTCGTAACTATAGTTAGGTGAAAATTACCATTTTACTTACATCTAACTCTTTAAGTACCACTGATCCCTCTAATGAACAATTAGTTATAGTTCAACTATAAACCAGACCCCTCTCTGACTAGTGAGAGGGTGAGGTGCCTCATTGTTCAAGACTCGAAATTAGTTTTTAAGGGTGTATTTCCTTTAAATGAGCAATTCATCTGTTTACTCTCAAGATGGGAATGAGTGAATTGAGTAGCTATGTTCCCAGCTCCCCATTTAGACAAATCTCCAAAATGGTAGACGTATTAAGTTAGCTAATCTGACCATTCGTATGCATACTGATCAAAGGATTACCCTCACAGGCAGGAGTTCACAACTCACTAAGGATTAAAGTCAAGTTACCTATGGTCGTCATAGTGAAATATAAGTCTCTTCAAGTAACAGCGTTATAAAGAAAGACTAATCATTTCGCATTCCGATTTTATATAAACTCTTTGTGTACGATACCCTCCATTTATATGTCTCCACATGAATGATTAGGATCAAGTCATTTGTAACACTTTACAACCATCGTAACATTCACAAGATGAGTCACATCCATAGTATCACCAAGATAAGACACACAACCTTATCCATATATCATAGACCATTTAGGTTATTACTTAAACATTATCCACTTGTATGTCAACCACATATATGTTTAAGTTACATAAAATAACATTGGATCTTAATTTATTGGATTTTGGGTTAATGTGAACTAAATATCGAATAAAATAACACTTTATTTTATTAAATAAATAATTTATGTACAAATAATTTATGAACTACAAAATCCACGTGATTTAGGACATCAACCTTAATATTTTCACTTCGATTTTAAAAGATTTAAACATCAAGATCCAAATATTGTTGTGAAATGAAAATGACAAAGGTTTCAGTTCATGTTCTTAACCTTAAACACAAGCTCAACCTCTCAATGAGTAAGTCACATTTGTCATATATCTATGAAGATGCATGCTTTAGGTTACTTGGATGCAGGGTTGTCTTTATCTCTAAAGATACTACCTACTTTTTTTTTTTCTTTCTTTTTAATGAAATCCACAATCACTTACCTTATCGAAAAGTTAACAATTACTAATTGATTCGATTAGCTAGATGGAACCAAGATTAAGAACACATTCAAATTAAGCACAATGAACCTATACCTAAGTTATATTCATCGGAATGATGATATATTCACCCCAACCTAGTAGAGATTTAGCTACTCATAACTAAAGAAAAAGTGAAAGTGGAGAAGATAAACGGGAGATAAAGTTCATGATATATGTAATACCCCACACATTTTTTTAGTAATAATGTAATTTCAACAACTTTATTATTTGGAATTTCAGTAATTTTCGTTAGTTGGAGGGTTTTTTTTTTTTTTTTTGAAATTTTGGACATTTAAGAATAATTACTGGAATTTAATTATTTAAAGTTGGAAAATTATATTGAAAATTGATTTCAGTAATTTTCGTTAGTTGGAGGGTTTTTTTTTTTTTTTTTTGAAATTTTGGACATTTAAGAATAATTACTATAATTTGATTATTGAAGTTGAAAATTTATGGTAGGAATTAATTCCAAATTGGAAAATGAGAAAATTTAAGAAAATAATGGGGATTAGGAAAGAATAAAATAAAATAAATAAAATATATTATTTTATTTAATCATTCCCTTTTCTTTCTTTCTTTTCTTTCTCTCTTTTCTTTTCTTTCTCTCCCCTCTTTCTTCTAGCAACCACCTAGACCCCCTCCCCGACCTCCATTGCTCCGCCGCCGCCTCAGTCACCCAGCCTCGTCAGCCGCTAGATCTGAGTCAAAACTCTCTCAGCCACACTACCCAGCCTTCAGTCGCCGCTCAGATCGGAAATCGGATGTCTACCGTGTGTTGTGCTTCTGCATAAACCCAGTCACTCACGTCTGTGCCATATGTCGAATTGTTAAGTCAAGCGGTAAGATTAAATACACACCTAAGCACTTGATCGTGGGTTTAAATACTCATGCGGTAAGTATGCCCACAAAACTGGTGGATCCCGAAGGAAACACAAAACTAGTGGATCCTGGAGGAAACAAAAAACTGGTGGATCCCGAAGGAAACACAAAACTAGTGGATCCTGGAGGAAACAAAAAACTGGTGGATCCCGAAGGAAACACAAAACTGGTGAATCCCGAAGGAAACACAAACTGATGAATCCCGAAGGAAACACAAAACTGGTGAGCATCTAACTAATCAATAAGGATATTCACACAATCTCAACGTTCAAAGAATCAACACCGTACAATTCTAAAACATACATGAAATCCTTGGTACCATGGCTCCATCACATACACATAATCCTCAACAACATAATATACAACATTCATGTAAACCTTACATCATAATTCTACAACATACAAGTATGCCTCAACACCAGCAGGTCAGATGTCGATATATGAAAACACATACCATCACATACTAACGATCAAGTGCTTAGATGTGTATTTAAACAATTCAAAACTCGTGCCAGAACATACTTTGATTCAGGTCATAATCAGATCCACCAGTTTGTGTTTCCTTCGAGATCCACCAATTTTGTGTTTCCTTCGGGATCCACCAGTTTTGTGTTTCCTCAAGGATCCACTAGTTTTGTGTTTCCTTTGGGATCCACCAGGGCATACTTATCTACAATGGGATAGGACTCAGTCTCTTGTCTGTTTCATGTATTTATGTGCCATAGCGGGTATCTAGAGGACATAGATGCCTAGCCTGACCCCAGTGGTGGGGCTACTTATTGAGTATTTCATACTCATTCTTTCTTATGTTGATGTTTCAGGTAAGGGTAGAGATGCACCGGCGATGGCGCAGCGAAATTCGTGATTGTGTCACTGGGACTAGACCTTTTCGCTTCCGCATTTTGAAATCTGTTATTTGGTTTTATATTTAAAATTTATTATTAAGGATTATTTTTTTATATACCTTTGATTAGCCTTTAAGAATTTTGGGTACCCTATTAGCCGTTTTAACAATTGCATTTAATAAATGCCTTTTGAAATTCTCTTATTTAATTAGCATTTATTTCAAATAACTGAGCGTCGTTTTTAAATTCTGTGCATGCATTTATTTTAGTAACAGCCTTACCTAAATCCTAGGGGGTCGGGTCGTTACAATATATATTAATAGATGAAACTGTACTACAAGAAGCTTATGGGACAAAATAAAATAGAGATAAAAGAGGATGATAGGTGAAGAATGAAAGAACAATCTGCCAGTAACAATGTCTTGCTTCCTGTTTGCTTAAGCTTGTAGGTCCTTCTTCAACCATGCAATTGTTGTGATGGAAAGGAGGAAGACAACTCTCTCGAGCGCTCTGAAATCCCCTCATGGGCACGGTATGAATTTTGATATCTTCTATCTTTCAGGGTTAGATAGGCGGATGCGGGGACATCCTGTCATTGAGAACCACAACAGACGCATCAAACAGTTTTTTTGCGTTGCTGCTCTCTGCGTTTGATGTAGCTAGTTTCACTGCATACCATGCTCACTCGTACTTCTCGCATCCCTTGCTGGTGCATGGTCACTTCAACGCAAGATCATTCCTCTTTTTTTTTTTCACATGTTTTCCTGCATTTTCACTAGATTAATGATTGAAATCACGTAGATCTTAGTTTTGCATTAGGCCAATGCAAGGAAGGTAACTTTGCCCTCTTTCTTTTAAAGTTTCCAAAGACAACCGATTATTTTAATTCTAAGCCACAATAGCTCATATTTCTATAACTTATCATTGCCTCAACCAACATTGGTTGCCTGTAGCAGAAGAACGAGAAATTCTCATTGACGTCGATCATAAAAGGTAACTTTAAGCGTTGTGCTCCTTTTTGAACAACCTAATTTACAAGGGAGTACCTAGAAAACACCTAAAAAGTGTTTTTATTTACATTTTATTTAGAGAGAAGTTCACTTGATTTTATTAGATTTGATGTTGTTGGTTAGTGATTTCCAGAATATGAGCAAAGAGACAAGATTTAGAGCTAAAACGAGTCAAAATGGTCCAAAATTGCAAAATCAAGACAAACCGAGAATAAAGGATCAAATGAGGGAAGAAAAGAGGAGAGAAATTGAGGTGTGTCCAGCGTCACGACGTTACCTCAGTGCTTTTTCCAGAAGAGAAGAATTTTTAAGATGCACAACATCTAGGCGCTACACAAGCAGTGCCGAGGTGCTAGGTCGGTGCTGCATTACGATAGGCATCCATCATACATGCTACACAGGTGGCATTGCAACATTGTCCTATAGTGCCGTGGTAATAGACAGTTATTTTAGGAATTTTTTTTTTTTGTTGGAAAACTGTCTATTTAACTTAGGATTTTTGGCCAACCACCCAATCGAATTTTAGAGTTTTTTAGGCTTAAAGAGATGGTTTATCCGAGAGTGATTGAAGATCGTTGGAAGGCCAAATCCTTCCTAGAGACATGATTGGAAGCCGGATAACTTTTCTTTCCCTTTTGTATTCTTGAATTAATTTATGTATTTGTGCATTCTTGATATGGTCCCTTGAATAAAATTGTATTCCTCAGATTTTTCATAGCCAAGGTCTTTGGGTCTAGGGCAATAAAGAGTTCCGATTGGTAATACATATGACCCGAAAGGCATCTTTTCAAAAGGTAAAGAGATTCCGTCCTGCCTTAAATCGAGAGACTCAGCCATCGGGCGGGATGTGATTCACCATCAGTGATCCTTGCTTTATATCCGACATGAGTTCTTTCTCCCTACCGGTCTTTCTGAGAGGTATATATGAAGAGTTCCATTTCAATCTCAACAAACGAGGAAGAGAAAGAATCTTTGAATAGTTAAAAGAATATCAATCTGATTTTCGGAGGACATTACTCAACTAAGGCTATTTTATTATATTATAACTTAACTCGTGCACTTGTGCATCTCTCATAATACTCTTTTCAAGATTAGAATAGAAATTTCAAGAATTGTCAACTAATGTAGTACTACAACATTAAATGAAATTCAAAGCAAGAAAATCAACTTTCAAATTTTGGAAAAAAAATTCAACGATTTGGATTGATTTGATCAAAAATTTAATACGAGAGGGAAAACTCACCCGAGCAAAGTCAACATTCAGATATTTAAAAATATTAACCACAACAAATGAAGACCCATGATGTGATGGTAAAGGCACATACAAATCTTTGCAGAGAGGAAGAAGAAGAGTTTAAGTGACCGACCAAACGCTTGCAGAACATGATCTAAAGGAATTGGATACCCTAAAGTTTCATTGAAGAAAATGAAGAGGAGGACGAAGACATGACTGATATGAATATATGAATGATGAAAAAGATGAACTAATAGGTACGATTCATTTACAGCCATTATTGGAACAACATGCATTATTAAAGAAAGAATAATCCTACCAACTTCATTTGTTTCTAAGAATAAACCCTACCCATTTCTGAAGGAATTTTGATCACAACCCAAAATAAAGCCTACTTGGGATATCATCACGATTTCTAATGAGGGTCTTTTTATATCTACCTAGTTATAATATAAAAAAATATGTTAAGGTTGGCATACATATAAATCCAACAAGAATTTTTTGTCATAAACATAGGCTAATTTTTGTTGTTTGATTTAAAATAAAAGTTCAATGTTTATACTATGAATGAATTATTCATTCTTAAAAGTTCTGAGATGGCAATATTTATTACTTTATTTTCTATGTGGGTTTCTTCTCAATTATTGTCATTTGTTAGTGTGTAACAATCGTTGATTATGTAAGAAAAAATAAGTCAAGATAGTCAAATGAAAGGGATCTTGTAGAATAATAAATTTTATTCAAGAGTTAGAATTGTTGCACAATCTTATATTGAGAAGCCAAAATATTTCTCTTTGTTTGATCAAATATTGCAATAACAATCTTTTTCACTAGAAAGATTAGGTAGCTTTGGGTAATAAAATCCAGCACCATTATTCTTTCGGACACAATTGTTATAACATGACTCGTCGTCATAAGTGTCAGAACATGGTCGAGCACAATGCACGTTCAACATGTCTCCTTTTCCTGTCATGTCACCAAAGGTTACATTGTTTAAAAAAATTTAACAAAAAAAGGTATTATGAAATTAGAGGTAATGAGTTGAGAACATACTTGTTGATAACAAACATGCGAATATCATCAAGATGACAACCGATATTGTAACAAGCTTTTGAGTTGCCATGTCTCTTAAATGATTTCGATATTTATGCTTCTATAAGATCATTAATTAAGATGGATATGTTTTTTTATAAAATATGAAGTGATGTGTATTTAAAGTGTTACTTTTTAAGAATTCCAAAACAACATAGTGTTAAACCAGCCATAAAAAAGGTAAAACTGTTGTGCCAATTTAGTTTCCAAAAACTAATACTTCTATAGGAAGCATTGTTCAAAATAGTAAAGGAATAATAATATAGATACTAATTTTAGACATTTTTTTTTTTAAAAAAACTATGCTAGAAAAACATGAAACAACACTATACGAAAATTCATTATGTACAAAATTTTATCAAAACTGTGAAGAAAAAAAATGAAAGACATCAACATAGTGTTAAACTTATAATTGTATACTACTACAAAATTGGGCTTTAATGTCGGTTTAAAACTGACATTATACGGGTACAATGTCGATTAAAAACTGACATCAAAAATCGTATTATAAAAGGTTTTAATGTCGATTGTTTTTAATGTTCGATTTTAAACCGACATAAATAACCAAGATTTCAATGTCAGTTATCTTCAATGTCAGTTTTCAATAACGGTTCAATGTCAGTTATCTTCAATGTCAGTTTTCAATAACTGACATTGAATACTATTTTCAATAACGGTTTTCAATCGACATTGAACATTATCTTCAATGTCGATTTTCACCTACTTTTTGTTAGTAATTGTCCAATATTAAATGTTAATCATCAATTTGTCATTGAATATATATATATATATATATATATATATATGTTGCTTACGCACTTGCAAATCAACAATATTTTTCTTTTACCTATACATGCACAATATAAAATCTTTTTTGCTTTCATAAATCCCCAATAAGTCACAAAAAAAAAAAAAAAGGTGATAATTAGCTCCAAAACCAAGATAAAATATATTTTTCATCCAAATCAACTCCATATTTTTTTTATAGCAAATTCCCATGTATCAACCATGAAATATATATATATATTCTACATTAAATAAGTAGAGTATACATGCTAAGTTACACACAAGAATAAAATTCTAAATAAATTAATTACAAAATGGTTAAAATGACTAGAAATGAGTTGAAGATAAATGAGGTGTGTTCAACGATATCTTCTCAAATTTCTCTGATGTCAATTTTTGAAACCTAGAGACTATTCTCCCACCTACAAAGTATATAAAACAACAATTTGAAGAAATAAGTTAAAAACATAACACAATATTACCCTCGGTGAAGAGTAAACAAAAAAACTAGTGAGATAACAAATAAATGCAAGCTTACTAAATATAAAACTATGATGATAATGTAAAATAAATATCGAAATCTCATGTAATTTAAGCATAAAATACAAATGAGCCTTAGAGTAACATTCTCCCAATATTAGAACTTAGTTTGAAATCTAACTTAGAGACTCAAGAAGTATTTGGAATGGGTAATCTTACCCAAAACAACTTTAAACCTTAATTCATACACCTCGAACCAAGTCTAAAATGTAATTAAAGCATATTTATAAGTTAATGACTAATTTACAAAACATAAATCTAATCCGAAAGAGTCCAAAAAGAGTTTTCAACAACTAAAACTCACCAAAACAGGACCCACATCCATTGCTTTCTTCTTAATTCAAATTGAACAGTGTAAATAAACACTTCAAGCTACAAGAGAAAGGAAGCCAACACCAATCAATCTAAATACATCATCACGACATAAGCTTAAATAGAGTAAAAAATATGTACAAAAAGAATTCTCTGAGTTTTGAAACTTACATTTTTTCCATTCTTTTAGTTCACTATAATATAGAAACTTGAGACTACATAAACATTTAACCTTCACTAAAAGAAATACAATATGCTAAACATAGTATATGAGATGGGAAAAGTCAGAAAAGAAAATCTGTATATGAATATAATTATGGATAACGAGATTCATAGATGGTATTAATCAAACTCACGCAATACAACATACAAGTAAGTCTTAAAAGTTACTAACAAGCAAGAAATGACTTTATTTTGCTTTTACAAATCCAAGTTTGCGAACAGACTTAACATCGTCTTAAGTGACATAAAACTCACAAAAATACACGTAATTAATAAATTAATCAAGATTTTAACATACCATTAATTTTAATGTTGAAATCATGAAAGAGTTAAAGGCATATGATCAAGAAGAAAACTAAAATCAAAACTCTCACTCAAAAAGGTGTTAATAGCAGGAAATCTCTTATGAGCACTAACATGAATTGACCAAGAAACACACATGTCATTATAATTGAACTTACCACTTCTTTTACAAGAGGAAAGAAGATTGTTACTTTCTTTAAATGGGTATGACAGAAGCATTCTTGTTTGGCTTGAGATTCTGGTTTCTTTTTAAAAGTGAAGCAACAATCAAGCATTACAAGGCGTGAAAATAGAAATCTATAGTTAAAATAAGTTACATCAACTTCAGTTGTTAATCCATGATAATCTAGACTGAAAAGAAGCCACTATCATTGAGAGTACACATCAACACCTTATAAATTCAACATTTTTCTAGAACAACATTTGATTTAAGAAGAGTTCATAAAACATAAAAGTAAAATGCAGAATGTAAATTCATTGTAGTTAGTACAGGTAATGGAGTCACTAGCTAGTAGAATGTACACTGGTAATAAATTTCACTTAGGTTCCTCTACACATGGTTTGTTGTTTGAACTTAAAAATTAAGACAACAAAATCCATCAACTTTTTATTTCAGTTCTTCAGTAAAAGAGGTAAATCAAATCTAAGAGAGAATAAAACTCAAAGGTGGGTTTGGGATTTGGATTCCATCTTGATTCTTCAATTTTCTAATTCATTCAATTTTTATATGCATAACTCAAGATGCCCTTTTGAAATTTCATAAAATCTGTTTTCTGTTTTTGTTGGTAATTTTTTCTTTGTACTACACCAAACAGACATCTCATATGATCTATTTTCAAACATTGTATGTGTATTTCAAAGCACAAATCCAGTGTGGTGTTTTCGCTATAGAAATCAAACGGCAAGAGTCCATATTATATTTTAAACGATATTCATATGCAAAACAGAAAAAGAAAAATCCATCAAATAAGTACGAGCCAAAGATTAAGATTACAACGAACAAAGTCATCCTGCAAATAATTTTATTTTATTATGAAAAAAAAAAGGTGTTTGAGAATCACAAAGGAAAACAATAGAATCAAGCGATGATGTTCAAATTTGAGGTCAATTGTGAAACCCGAACCCTACTTTTCCTATTTAAATATGTTTATTATTGAGATTGTAAAATGAGGGGTTTAATATTTGAATTAATGTGGACCGTAGGGAAATGGATAAAGGATAAGGAAATGAAGAAGGAAAATGGTTAAGTATTGGAGACTTGGCTCTCGAGTGTTTTTAAGTCAGCCTAGCAAGAAGAAAATTTTGGCTAAGTGTTGGCCGTGAAAATAGTGGGTGAGCATCGAGTAAACACTAGGCGAGCATCGAGTAAACATTAGGCGAACATCGAGTAAAAGCCATGCATGAGTGAGGAAAGGATCATGCATCAAGTATGCATGAGCGAGAAAAGGATCGTGGATCGAGTATGCATGAGCGAGGAAGAGATCGAGCATCGAGTTTAGGCCATGCATGAGCGAGGAAGAGATCGAGCATCGAGTTTAGNGTTTAGGCCATGCATGAGCGAGGAAGAGATCGAGCATCGAGTTTAGGACATGCATGAGCGAGGAAGGGATCGTGCATCAAGTATGCGTGAGCGACAAAGGGGTCAGGCATCGAGTTTGCCAACGAGTATCATCGAGTAATTACCAAAATGTCATCAAGTAAATGCCATCGTGCATCGAGTAAATTCCATCGTGCATCGAGCATCGAGTATGCCATCGAGCATTGAATTTTTCATGAGCGATCAACTTTAAACACCGTTTAAGAAGGCCAGCTGGATTGGTTGAGTGGATTCAGCCCACTAAGTGGTGGTTGTGGCAGCCTATTAAGGTTGAATGGCTAGCATGAGTACAAAAGGAGAAAGTTGACTTCAAAAAATTGTTTTGAACAAACCACTCGAGCATTTGAAAAGATTCCAAAGCCATCTGAAATCTAAAGAAGTCTAGTTGATGGTGGAGGGCTGTTAGAAGAAGAAACCATCAGGAACTTGCTGAAAATTTTGAAGAAAGTATAAGAAGGTCAAGCTCTCGGGTAAACCAGGGCCAGAGCTAGATTTTTTAAGATTTCGGCCAAACTACAAAAATTTCTAAGCTCAAATTTTGAGGTAAGTATCTTAAGACATTTTGTAGAAGGAAGTTTCTTGAGAAAGGCTCTAGAAAATAAGTTATTAAATGAGTAAATTGAATCTGGAATTCTTTGAACAAGCAGACAGCTGCTTGAGTTGAATAAGCTAGCAGCTCGAGGTTGGTCATGTACATTCGAGCCAGAGCAATGCGTTGGACCTGTGAGTAGGGTTGTGTGAACATTTGCTAAGATTTGGACGCAAAGGAGTAGTCTGTGCATTGAGGTGTGGCAGAAAGAACACCTAGGCTATACGTTTGAAGCATGGTATGCGGTAGTGATTTGTGAAGACTGCCGCCTAGCCAAAGCTTAAAACTTAGGAATTTACCTAAGTACTCAACGCATAGGGAAACTTGCTTTGGAAGGTAAGACTTAGTTTTAAGAAAGAAATTAGTTTAAGTATGAAAGCTAGTCTCAAAAGAGAGACTAAGTTTAGAAAGAATGCCAATGTATGCTAGTTTCAAAAAGAGAATTTCTAACATATGTTAAATTAATGATGTACTAAGTGATATAAGGTGCTCGTTAGTTGTTATATGCTATATGACTTAAGTAAGCTTGTCAATGGAGTGGTTTACTTAAAAGTTATGAAGAGCTCGACACATGCTAGGTTATAAAGATATAAAGTACGAATTCAGTTAATGAGCTTTTAATGTTTATGAGCATGCGTTAGGAGCAAAGTTCTCATGAATGCTATATCTATGACACCATGTTTTCAGTAAGTCTTTCTATGAAAGTATTTTCTTATGATGAATGAGCAGCTCAATACTGAAGTACTAGGAGAAATTATCTGAGCTTAGTTTTAGTTATGATCCTTGATGTTAGGATTCAGGTTAGCTATATGTGCACGTATGTCAAGTATAAAGGTTTAGGATAGAGGGTCGAGCAAAAGGATCTCTCCTTCATATGAAGATCAGTGAATATTTGTACAAGAGTTATTATAAGACTTCACACCTTAGCCTAAGTTATTATAAGAGTTGGACAAAAAGGTTTCCTCTCCCAACCTAGTACCAATTCAGTTATGTTTTCAGGTATGATATGTTTTTAAAAGGTTTTAAGTAAAGGCCAGATTTATTGTTGGGAATCGAACAAAGGGGTTCTTTATCAACTAAGGATCAGACCAGCTATGTTCCAGAAGTATTATGTTTTTAAAAGATATGCACGAATGTTTACTTGGCTAGTTTTCAATTTCAGTTTTCAATTACCAGTTTCTAGTTCAAGCATGAGATTTATGTTTTAAATTTAGTCACTCATTGGGCTAGTAGCTCACCTTGTTTTAAATGTTTTCTTTTCCAGGTAGCGGTCATCTCCCCAAAGGTTAACTGCGCTACTGCTATGCCACTTAAAGATAAATTGAAGGAAACTTAGGTGGTTACTTTGTAAATATTTGTACACATGTTGCATATTAGGGACTAGTTCTGAATCTGCGAGACCCATTAAACCTTGCTTCTGGATGTACATATTGTATATTATTATGAATGGTACCCTGAGGTTGTTTTTAAGTTCGAAGTTTAGTTAGTTCTTGAATGACATTTGTGATGATCAGGGTTCCTAAACAGGTCAGTTAGGCAGTAAGTGCCACATAAGGGTTGGTAATTGTTGAAGTTACATTTTCTTCTAGGTTAAGAGGGTAAACTGGGAGGGGGTGTGACAAGTTGGTATCAGAGCATAAGGTATTGGGACAAGGGAAGAGAGTTCATACATTAGTATAGATCCCTAAAGTGAGTCCCTAACATGTATACTGTTTGCCGTGAAATAGATGTCGTTAATTATATCTTACCCAAAACAAATGAAATTTACAATACTCTAACTACAACTAAAACTAACACGTAGTAATAGTGGAGTAAAAGGTCGATCCCAAGAGAATCGCTATTAATTGGCCTAAAATAGACTACTTGAATTCCAAAATGCAAAAGATTAAATGGGGAGTTTGTTTGTTTTAAGAACTAGAAACTAACTAAAAGAAAAAGACAAGAATTTATAGAAGAAATTTATTGATGAGAGAAATAAGAGAGATTGTGAGATAAGATTCAATTGAAATGAAATCTTGAGGATTTTATGTAAACTAGGCAATTCTATCATTTACTTAACAAAGATTCATGCAATTAGATTATTCAATAGTTCATTAAGAATAAATTCCTAATGCCCTAATTAGCTAATTTGACAATTATCCCTAATCTAGGTCTTAATTGCTTCCTAAAGACATTTCACAATTAATCCCTAAATTGCATTAAACTCATGGGTTTTCTTAACTAATTCAAGATTGATTGCATGAATGTTTTGAATTAATAGATTCTTTAAAGAAAAGAGGAAAAGAAGTCCACATTTTCTATTAAGACTACAATTCTTGCGACCATAATTATAATTTTATTATAGAACCATGTAATTTTTGCATATAAAAATTGATTAATCTTGAGTCGTCAATTCAATCCTAATCAATTTTATTTTAAATCTGAACAAGAACATTCAAAAGAAAGTAATTACATGAAAGAAAATTCAAGGAAAGTCTCAAGAAAATGTCTATATAATTCCCAAAGAAAAAGGATTACCTATTCACGGAGGATGAAATTCTTCAAGAAATCTATTGATAGTAGCATATTGATACAAAGTCTGAATACAAATTGACTGAATCTCATAAAAAATTACAAGAATCGCTCTGTAAATTCGAAACATCTCTCTAAAAAATATGGGTTTTTCTTCTCTTCGAAGTTTCTCTCTAGAATTATTTGATATATTCTATTCTATATATTTTGCTGAAGAACTAAACCAAAATTTATACCAGCAACAAAGCGTAATGAGGCGCGGGGATGAATCACGTCAGAATTTGGAAAAAAGAATAAACACATCGAGTTTTTGCAGTTTAAAAAACGAGCTTCCTGACTTATACTCGATCCTTGATGCACGATGATGCTTTACTCAATGCTTGACGCTCGATGGCCTTTACTTGATAGCAGATTCTCGGTTAGAGGAGAGAATTTTTTATAAGATTGCCCAGAGGTTGGTGGTGAGTGTGGGTTCGATTCAGGCAGACCTAAAAAAGAAGTATGGCATCGAGAGGCTAAAGGCCTTAAGTGCAACGACGTTTGATGGTGCCACAGATCCAACAGATGCTAAGGTTTGGTTACACCTGATTGAGAAATGTTTCAACATAATGAGATGCCCACATGACCGTAAGGTTGAGCTAGCAGTATTTCTACTACATAAAGGAGCTGAGAAATGGTGGAAGATTGTAGATGCCAGGAGAAGTCGATCTGAGCCCTTGTCGTGGCTAGAATTTAGAGAAATTTTTTAGGAAAAGTAATAGAATTTTTTTAGGAAAAGTACTATCCTAGCTCATACAAGGAGCGAAGAGAGATGAGTTTCTCAAGTTAGTTCAGGGATCGATGACGGTTGCTAAATACGAGCAGAAATTCATGGAACTATTTCAGTATGCACATTTGATTATAGCTGAAGAAAAAGATAGATGCAGAAGGTTTGAAAATGGATTAAGGAAGGAAATATGAACTTTAGTTACTTCTATGGCTAATTGAAGGGATTTTACTCAATTATTTGAAATAACTAATAGAGTTGAGAAGAATCTAGCTTAGGAATAACAGCTACAGAAAGGGAATGAGGATCAGCCAAGAATTTCAGAAGAGGCGAGTTTGAGTAAGAAGAGGTCTAGACAGTTAGATACTACAGTTGAAGTATCTGAAACACGACGTATTGGCGAGTCTATGGTCAGTACAATTAGGAAACCTCTATGTGCGAACTGTGGGATGTATCATTTGGGAATATGTTACAGTGGAAAGAACATCTATTTCCAGTGTGGACAGACATGTCATATCAAGAGGAACTGTCCTCAGTTAGTTCGAGAAGTTCAAACTGTTGAACAACTAATTAAATTGAAGAAAGAGAAGAAGGTTCTAGTGGTGCCAAGCATAAAGGAATAACAAAGCAACCACAACAATAGGGCAGAATGTGTGCAGTGACTCAACAGGAGTTCGAGGAACCACCAGATAATGTAACAGGTAAAGTAACTCCGAATGAGTAGATTGTCTTTATGTTAATAAGTTCTGATATTATATGTTGTCTCTTTCGAGCATGTTCACTTGTATTTTGTTAATGTTAGGAAGTATGTAGGATGAACTATGTTAGTTTGCAATGGTTGAGGATGTGGTAATAGTAAGAGTATATCATAACCACTGTAAGTAATGTTAGAAGAATAGTAACTAAAGGATGAGTGTAGCTAAAGGAACCACGAAGCTGAGGAAGCAAATATCAAAATGGCGCAGCATAAGCGTAGTGCTAAAAAAAGGGGCGTTATGAAGTTTTGATGTGGAGCCTTCACCTGGAGTAGGTTCAGAAAAATTTCAAAGATGAAATTTCAGAAGGGGGAAGTAATTGTGAAACCCGAACCCTACTTTCCCTATTTAAATATGTTTATTGTTGAGACTAGTAAAATGAAAAGTTTAATATTTTAGCTAATATGGAACTGTAGGGAAATGGTTAAAGGATAAGGAAATTAAGAAGGAAAATGCTTAAGTATTGGAGACTTGACTCTCGAGTGTTTCTAAGTTAGCCTAGCAAGAAGAAAATTTTGGCTAAGTGTTGGTCGTGAAAATGGTAGGCAAGCATCGAGTAAACACTAGACGAGCATCAAGTAAACATTAGGCGAGCATTGAGTAAAAACCATGCATGAGCGAGGAAAGGATTGTGCATCGAGTTTGCATGAGCGAGGGATCGTGCATCGAGTATGCATGAGCAAGAAAAGGATTTTGCATCGAGTATGCTGAAAGAGGAAGAGATCAAGCATCGAGTTTAGGCCATGTGTGAGTGAGGAAGGGATCGTGCATCGAGTATGCATGAGCGATGAAGGGGTTAGGCATTGAGTTTTACATCGAGTTGTTGGGGTTGATGCCCTAAATCTCGTAGGGTCCTATAGTTTGTAAACTTTTTATGAACAAAAATTTCTGTGATTAATAATATTTGATATTTTATTATTCACTTTGTCTATGAAATATATGATATTTTAGTTGCATTAACCACAAACCAATAAACTAGCATCCAAGGTTATCATTGTAACTTAAACTTGTATGTGGAGACATACAGATGGATCATGTTTAAGTGATAACCTAAATGGTCTGTAGTATATGGATAAGGTTGGATACTCTATCCTAGTGACATTACGAGTATGGTCCGCTTTATAGGTGTTACAAATGTTGTAAAGTACTACAAATGATTTGATCCTAATCATTCATGTATTAGACATGCAAGCGGGGATATTCTATACAAATGATTTAGTATAAGACCGAACCATGAAATGTTTAGTCTCATTATATAACGCCGTTCATAATAGAGACTTTCATTTCACTAGGATGACCATAGGTAACATGACCTTAATCCTGAGTGAGTAGTGAACTCCAGTCTATAAAGGCGATCCTTTGATTTGTATGGGTGAAAATGGCTAAATCGCTGACTCAACAAGCCTACCATTTTGGGGATATTTGATTGGGGAGCTGGGAACTTAGCTACACAAGATGGACTTCACTCCTTCCCCCAAGCAGGGGTAAGTAGATAAATTGCTCACTTAAGGGCTGATTCAGGGTCTTGAACAATGTGGCGCCACACCCTTTCTTGGCCGGAGAGGGGTTTAGTCATAGTGGAACTATGATCTATCGTTCATTAGAGGGATCAGTGGTACTTAAGGAGTTAGATGTAAATATAAGGGCAAAACGATAATTTGGCCCATCTATACTTACGAGCAATTTGTGAAGGTTCATCGTACTATTGATTGGTTATATCTAATGGATACAAAAATATATTTATAGTGTGAAGAGTACAACTGTCAGTCTTTAGTGAAGTGTCTGACAGTTAACGAATGGTGGATAAAGTAATTAAAAGAGTTTAATTATTTATTCACATACCGTTGGAGCTTCAAGCTACCGGTCCATAAGGTCCAATTGGTAGCTCAAAAGAATTTAGTTGAGAATCAGTTTTTGGGTTAATTTAAAATGTTCAAATTAATAAGAGGGGATTTAATTATATATGATATAATTAAATTAATTAAATTATATATGATATAATTGACATAATGTATTTGATACATTATTGTTTAATTGGAGGAATAAATATTTGAATATGATTCAAATATATTTTCTATGAATAAGATTCATAGTTGTTAAATTAATATAAATATGATTTATATTAAGTGCCATAAAATAGAAAAAAAGAACTATAGTTTATATTGTATACGATGCGATATTAAAACTATAGGTTATAAATAAAATATGATAAGTTGGTTATCATATTTATTTATAATATTTCATTCTTTGATAATTAATTCCTTTCTTCTCTAGTTAATCAGTTTTTGTAACAAATTGGGATAAATAAAATATGATTTTATTTTTCCATAATGTGTGTTATGAAGGAAATTGATCACGAAGATTTCCATGAGCAGTGGAAAAGATCATTCCAAATTACAATCATGTATGAACATTACAATTACAGCCGTGAACAGAAACAAACGATTATGCATTCATTATAGAAATTATAGCATGATACAACAAGAAATCAAGGAGAATTCTCTAGCACGTTTGTAGACTTGTCTCCACGCTCCTTGATCACGAATGCTTGAACACAGCAACCTCGAACGCTCGAACAACACGACCGCTACACAGCACGAACACCGTGCACTCATCCTCTGCGATCGCCTTGGTCACAAACACCTCAACAGCACGAATAGCCTCCATAGAACCTCGACGGTGTCGAGTTGAGTATGATACCACCAAGAAGGCTACCTTGATATTCTCGATGTGAAAATCCAGAGGGTGGGCTCTGTATGGACTTTGATTGAGGCAGAAGAAGGAGGATACAACAATCGTGTAAATGATTGAGCAAGTGGGAGATAGCTGAAACCTATCGTATAGGTCGATGCCCAATCGTTTAGAAAAAGCTAAGTGATCGTCTAGTAAAAGCTAAGTGATCGTTTAGTTCTGTGTCTATTGCTTACAAACACTACACGATCGTTTACCTAGATCAAGTTTTCGCTTGGTAAATACTACACGATCGTTTAGCTCGCCCAAGTTGTCGCTTAGTAAATCTTATTTACTTGACAACTTCCATTTCGTGAGATTCCGATTGAGAAAAATCTCCAAAACAATTTTTGACAAAAACTTACTAAAATTAGGAAAACAAATTTCCTTTTAATCTCACGGTTACCATGAACCACCAATAGCCTCCCACTTAATTGTTTAGTAGAGAAAAAGAATTAATTATCCAATAATTAATATTATTATAAATATAAATGTTAACCAACTTATCATACTATATTTATAACCTATAGTTTTAATATTTCATCTCATGAACATACAAACCATAACTTTTTTTCTATTTAATCTCTTTACTTTAATCCTCCACTAGATGTATCTCATACATCATACCGATCATATCATATATAATCGACTTACCTCTTCTCAATTTGAACATTTCAAATCAACACCAAGAACTGATCCTCAACTGAATCCATTGAGCTACCAAGGGGTCCTTATGGACCTGTAGTTTGAAGCTCCAACGGTACGTGAATAACTGACTAAACTCTTTAGTCACGATATCCATTATCCGTTAACTACTAGGCACTCCACTAAAGACCGATAGCTGAACTCTCCTTACCACAAATATATTATGTGTCCATCTTAACCAATCAAAACTGCGACAACCCTTCACAGATGGCTCGTAAATACAGCTAGGCCAATAACCGTTATGCCCCTATAGTTACATCTAACTCCTTAACTACCACTGATCCCTCTAATGAACATAAGTCATAGTCCTACTATGATTGAGTCCTCTCTTCCAAAGAGAAGTTGTGGCCACTATGTTCAAGCCCCGGAATCAGCCCTTAAGGGAGAAATCTCTCTACTTATCCATGCATCGGGAAAAGAGTGAATTCCATCTTATGGATTGAGTTCCCAGCTCCCAGATCAGACAAGTCCCTAAAAAGGTAGGCCTGTTGAGTTGGAAATATGACCACTCTCACCCATACTAATCAAATGACTGCCCTCAAAGGCAGGAGTACCCAAAACACTCAGGATTGAGGTCGTGTCACCTATGGTCGTTTAGGTGAGATGTAAGTCTCTAGTATCAACGACGTTATATACAAAGTCTAGTCATCTAGTGGTTTGGGTCTTATACAAACTCTTTGTATAGGACACCCCCACTCGCACGTCTCCACATGAATGGTTAGGATTTACCATCTGTAGTAGTTAACAATACTTGCAAGCCTCTACAAAGTGTGTCGTATCCGTAGAGTCACCAGGATCAGGTATCCCACCTTAATCTTTATACTACAGACTTATTTAGGTTATCACTTAAGGCATGATCTACTTGTATATCACATATACATGCTTAAGTTCACATAAGATAACCAAGGAGCTTTGTTTATTGGATATGAGTAAATGCAAGAATGAAATAACATTTATTTTATTCATCAAACAATGTGTATCTTTACAAACAATGAGACTCCGGGTGAATTAGGGCACGATAGAGAGTTACACGAATAGTGTAAAGCCTATGTGATAGACTTGATTCACTAAACGATTGAGAAATCTTTCTATGCGATAGAGGTGTTTTTCTTCAATCATCTTCCTCCTCCAAACCACAAACTCCCTCCTAACCAAAATAGCCAGAGCCCAGCACTTCTGGGTTCTCACCCTGAGAATACCAAGGTCACCAAGTGGTAGTATCCTCTCTTTTGGTTCGAGTTCTTGCTGCTATTTGGAGTGTTCGTGCTTGTTCGAAGTGTTTGAGTTGGTTCGAGGGATTAACGCAAAGAAGAGTTCTTCAAAGATATAATCTCTAAAGACTTGCTTCTTATTCAAAAGCATGTTGTAATTTATGTTTTGATGCATAATCTGTACTGTTTATTATAAATATTTGTTTCAATCGAAATGGGATTTGGACGATCCACTTCCGCTCAAAGGTTCTCTGTAAATCGAGTTCCTTCACGAGTATCATCGAGTAATTATGAAAATGTCATCGAGTAAATGCCATCGTGCATCGAGTAAAATGCCATCGAGTATCGAGTTTTTCATGAGCAATCAGATTTAAGCACTGTTTAAGAAGGCCAACGGGGTCGGTTTAGTGGAGGTAGCCCACTAAGTGGTTGTTGTGACAGCTTATTAAGGATGAATGGCTAGCAGGAGTACAAAAGAGAAAAGCTAATTTCAAAAAGTTGTTTTGAACAAACCACTCGAGCATTTGAAGAGATTTCAAAGCCATCTGAAATATAAAGAAGTCTAGTTGATGGTGAAGGGCTGCCAGAAGAAGAAACTATCAGGAAATTGCTGAAAATTTTGAAGAAAGCATAAGAAGGTTAAGCTCTCGGGTAAACCAAGGCTAGAGCTAGAATTTTGAAGATTATGGGAAAATTACGAATAATTCTAAGCTCAAATTTTGAGTTAAGCATCCTAAGACATATTTGAGCAAGTTTATAGAAGGAAGTTTTTTTAGAAAATCTCTAGAAAATAAGTTATTAAACGAGTAAATTGAATCTGGAATTCTTTAAACAAGCAGGCTGCTACTTGAGTTGAACAAGCTAGCAACTCGAGGTTGGTGTGTACGTTCGAGCAAGAGAAAGCCTCAATATGCCTTGGTGCTATGAGTAAGGTTGTGTGAACATTTTCTGAAGACTTGGACGTAAAGGAGCAATCTGTGCATTGAGGTGTGGCTGAGAGAATGCCTAGGCTATACGTTTGAAGCATGGTATGTGGTGGTGATGCGTGAAAACCGCCGCCTAGCCAAAGCTTAAAACATAGGAATTTACCTATGTACTCAACGCATAGGGAAACTTTTGTTGGAAGATAAGACTTAAGTTTTAAGAAAGAAATGAGTTTAAGTATGAAAGCTGGTCTCAAAAGAGAGACCATAGCTAATAGCTAAAATATGTTGTTATGATTACAAGGTTGACACCAATAGGAGAAGCTTATCAACCCTAGAAGGATTGACCAAGGTTGTGAGTGACTATAAACGTTTTATAAATGTTTTGAATGTTTTAATTAAAGTTTATTCTCATGCTAGCTTATTTTAAAGCACGTTTTCCAAGCAAACCAAGTTTAGAAAGAATTCCAACACATGCTAGTTTTAAAAAGAGAATTTCTAGCATATGTTTAAAGTAATGATGTACTAAGTGATATAAGGCGTGCGTTAGTTGTTATGTGCTATATGACTTAAGTAAGCTTATTAATGAAATGGTTTACTTAAAAGTTATGAAGAGCTCAACACATGCTAGGTTATAAAGATATAAAGTACGAATTTAGTTAATGAGCTTTTAATGTTTATGAGCATGCGTTAGAAGCAAAATTCTCATTAATGCTATATTTATGACACCATGCTTTCAGTAAGTCTTTCTATGAAAGTATTTTCTTATGATGAATGAGCAGCTCAATACTGAAGTACTAAGAAAAGTTATCTGAGTTTAGTTTTAGTTATGATCCTTGATGTTAAGATCCACGTTAGCTATACATGCACGTATGTCAAGTATAAAGGTTTAGGATAGAGGGCTGAGCAAAAGGGTCTCTCCCTTACATGAAGACCAGTGAATAGGTGATGGCAAAAAGGTTCACACCTTAGCCTAAGTTATTATAAGAGTTGGACAAAAGGGTTCCCTCTCTCAACCTAGTACCAGTTTAGTTATGTTTTTAGGTATGATATGTTTTAAAAAGGTTTTAAGTAAAGGTTAGGTTTATGGTTGGGAATCGAACAAAAGGATTCTTTCTCAACTAAGGATCAGACCAACTATATTCCATAAGTATTATGTTTTTAAAAGTTATGCACGAATGTTTGCTTGGCTAGTTTTCAGTTTCAGTTTTCAATTACCAGTTTCCAATTCAAGCATGAGATTCATGTTTAAATTTAGTCACTCATTGGGCTAGTAGCTCACCTTGTTTTAAATGTATTTTTTTCTAGATAGCGGTCATCTCCCCAAAGGTTAACTGCGCTACTGCTTTGCCACTTATAGATAAATTAAAGGAAACTTAGGTGGTTACTTTGTAAATATTTGTACACATGTTGCATATTAGGGGACTAGTTCTGAATCTGTGGGACCCATTAAACCTTGCTTATTTATGTACATATTGTAAATTACTATGAATGGTACGCTAAGGTTGTCTTTAAGTACGAAGTTCAGTTAGTTCTTGAATGACATTTGTGATGTTCAGGGTTCCTAAACAGGTCAGCTAGGCAGTAAGTACCACATAAGGATTGGTAACTGCTGCAGTCACATTTTTTTCTAGGTTAAGAGGGTAAACTGGGAGGGGGTGTGATATTAACAAAGGTGATAACTTATAGGAATACAAGTTATTTTTCTTTCAAAGTTAGAATAATTAGGATTAAAATGCTGTAAATGCATTCATAATAAAGGAAAAACGCATGGAATTTTATATATGTGATAAACTCATGCAAAAGTAACCTCTAAGTAAAAATTGCATCATTAACACACTTTAATGCAGGAATTAGGAGAATTTACTAAGTGTTGCAGACAAAGCCAATGTAAGGAGCATGTGTCCAGCTAATCTGACGCATGGTAGATACATTTGGCTCGTGTAATTAACGTCAAATCACAACTTGCAAGTGTGGGCAACTGATTGGCAATGTCTGATCTAGGTAGAATGACAGGCAGCTGACTCAGGGTAATTTGAAGATTAAATATATTGACATCCATTGAAGAACTAGAAGATTCTTCCATATAAAAAAGTATTAGGGTGTCTTGTTCTTGAGAGATTAATTATCAAAATCTCGCTAGCTAAAATTGAAATTAAATATCTCCTATTTTTTGAACGAATTCGTGGTTTTATATCCGAATTTATTAATCTACCAAGTGAACTATTTCAATATTTTATGATTTTTGTTGGTGCATCCAGTTGATGGTCACATATATACTTATTATTTCATTTTGATAATGTTAGTGAGTTCGCTTCCCATATATTTCGTAATAGATTGGGATAAGTGAGCATCTTCTAGCTTATGTTCAAATAGTAAAGCTTCTAAATTTGTATGAGAACATGTTATTGTGTATGTCATAAGCCAATGGCTTATAAGCTTATAGCCAAAAGACAAATATATTTAATGCACAATAAATGTTAATTAATTGTTCCACAACAACAATTAAGATGATGAAACAATTAAAATTAATCCTCAAAAGAGGTTATAAATCTATGTTGAAGCTAATTTCACATTAATCAATAAATACATTGAACCCGGGTGACGTATTTACTATACAATTTTTTATTTGTTATTAATGAGACAAATTTTCCAACATTAGGGGAGAAATGACGAAAAAGTTGGAAAAATAAGTTGAATGAAAAATATAAATATTGTCTTATTTTGATCATCATACAAATAAGTTTGAATTGGAAGTTCAACAGATAATTCATTTGCAAAATATTGCAAATCAAATGTTAAATGCATTTATAGAATATTTACTGCGGTAAGAAAGTGACTAAGTTATATATAATAGTTGCAAATACATCATCTAAAATCGATATCCCAATACAACAAGTTGTCAATACTAATGAGTTTGCAACATGTCTAAAACATGATAAACATATAGGTTTCAAAGATAAAGATCCTCAAAAAAAAAAAGTAGTCAATAATCAAAATGACTTAGTTAAGAATATGGACATTTTAGAAGAAATCCTAAATATGAGTACTCAAAAGAATCTTGAAGTAAATGAGGATAATAAAGAGATATCAATAAATTATGAATTGACAACATTTTTGCATACAATGTTGCTCACGATATTATGTATGAAAATGAATATTATATACTCAGATATACTGAAAATATGTTGCGACATGGAAAGGATTGATTTATGTGGAAAGAAACAATCGAATAGAAATAAACTTATTTTTCAAATCGTGAGAACTAATCGTTCAAACATTAGAGAATGTCAAATATGAGGGACACAAGTGAATTTTGTAAGAAAAACAAATAGAATGGAGTCACAATATATAACATGAGATAAGTTTCACAATAATTCTCGCAAAGAAATGGTATTGATTATTAATGAGAATATTCTCCTATAGTGGATACAATACCATGAGATATCTAATTTATGAATTTGTGTATGAAAAGCTTAACATACATTTTATGAATGTTATTATACATTTATATGAATCTCTTAACAACTATATCCATGAAAGATTAAAGGTACCAAATTTATAATTCAAATATTAAAGAATTATATATATAGAGATTCTTTTAAAACACTCCTGAGGAATGTGATATGATCATTTTATTAAATATTTGTTGATATTAGGGTATAAAAATAACTCATATTTGTCCATATGCTTTTGCAAAGAAATCATAACATAAGATTTACTATATATTATTTTTATATATGTTGATAATTTGAGCATAAACTCCTAATGACCTATTTGGTTCATGGAAATAAGAGGTGAGAATGGGAAATTATATTTTTATCACTATGTTTAGTATAAGTTTTCACCTTTGGGAATGGGAATATCTTATTCTAAGGCATTTCATATTCTCATTCATAGAGGTTTTTCATAACCACCAAATAGGTGAGTTTTTTCCATTTCCAATGGTTTTTCTCTTTCTTTTTATCTTTTCATTTTATTTATTTTTCTTCTTTGTTGATATTGATTAATTTATTTAATTTTTATAAATATGCTTAAATTAAATTTATAATTGACATATATAATTAATTTTATTAATAATAATGCTAATATAATAATTTATTCTATTATTATGAGTTAATATGAAAAACCATAATCTTTTTTAAAAACAAATATGGATAACCATAATTATATTTGCTTAAATCTCATTTTATTGGTAAAATATATTAACATCATAAATTATTTATTAAAATTATTAATTAGTCTTTAAAAAATATTAATTAATTAACTAATGATAAAATAAGTTAATTTCAATTAAACAACCTTGTACACTTGTACTTCTAGTTTTAATCTATAATCATAGTTATTTTTTTAAATTAAAAACATTGTTTGATGATTTAAAATCAATTAGTTTATATCAACTTCTTTTGTATATATATGACTTATAATTGACATAAAACAATTAGCTAATTAACTTTTCAATTAACAAAACTACAGGAAAAAAAATAGATATTTAAATTAATTACCAATAGTTTTTAATAAAAATTGATAATATAAAGGTGCAATATAAAAAATTCAATTGATAATAAATATATTAAATTGAAGGGTGAGCAGGTAAATTTAATTAAATTTTAATGACTTAAAATTGATTAATGTAATAAAAAAATTAAAAAACAAAAAAAAAATTATTGAAATTAATTTTTATTAATTTTTACTTTATAATTGGATAAAAAAGTATAAAACCTTAAACCAAATGGTCAGATTTCAAAGACAAATAGAGTTTCTCTAAGAAATAAATTGAGATGATAAGTTTTGTTTTAGCTTGACAATAAAACACAAAGCAGATGGAAGTGTATCAATTTATGCATATAAGATCTTATATGGATTAGTTCCACCATTGAACATTCCTATGATGATTCATGCACTTGGTGTGAAAATTTATATCATCTGATATCATAAAGATAATAAAGAATATTAGGTCTCGAAGAACCATAATTTTTAGGAAATAAGAGCACTTATATCTTTACTAGTTTATACCCTACCTGCGTAGCATAAATATAATATTCCTCCGAAGAAAAATATTGGAGTAGAGTTGAACATATGTTATGTTTTTATTTGAGAATTAGTTTACATAAATTTATTTTATTCTCATAAATCTGATTGTGATCTAATTGATTGTAAAGATGCATGTTACTTATCTAACCCTATAAAAACTAGATCTTAAACAGGTTACTTAGTACATAGAGAAGAATTTTTATATCATGACAACTTATGAAGCAAATCAATTTTTATATCATGACAGCTTATGAAACAAATCATAACAACTACTTTAAATCATGTTAAAATCTTAATGATATACGAGGCTAGTCAATAGTGTTCTTATATGAATATGAGAAAGCATAAAGTACCGACATTACTATTTGATGCATTACTTCAAAAGACGACTTGGAAGACTTATTGACGAAGGTGTTACCTGCAACAACATTTTAAAAGTTAACACACAACATTTGTATGTGACAACCAAGAGTATTAAGTGATGTTTTCATGAGGGGGAGTAAACATGTTGCACTCTTTTGCCTTGACTATGGTTTTGTCGCATTGGATTTTCCTTGCAAGGTTTTTAATGAGGTAGTTATTAAAGTATATGAACGATGTACTCTTTTTCCTTCACTAGGTTTTTATCTCATTGGGTTTTTCCTAGTAAGGTTTTAATGAGATATTTATTTTACATACTATAGATATCTAAAAAGAGTATTATAAATGTAATATTGTCGATATCCACAACTTACTTATGTTACATCAATCCCATAACCTTCATAGGTTACCCAATCTTAAAACCTCCACCATTAATTTTTACCTTGTAACATACCGTCCACCATGCCCTATAAATAAGGTTGTAAGGTGCCTTAGTACATGACACCTCAATTTAGAATAATACATTTATTCTCTATATTTTTTTCTCTCCATCTCTCTTATGTTCTAATGATTGTTCTTCTTTTCTATCTGTTTTATAACAATTTGGAATGTATTATTTGTAATATTTATACATTTCTCAAGTTTCGTTTCTAGAAATCAATTTTGACTCTTAAATTTGGGAAGTTTATTAATTTTAATCCTAAACTTTCAATTTCATCTAATTACACTACATCTTTAGATAATTATTACAATCAATAAATAATAAAAACCCACAAAGTTCATAAAATTATAGAGAAAAAAAAGGCATTAAAGCCAGTTTTCATTTTTGTTAAGATTTATAAATTCAATGATTAATTTTTGCATAAGCTAGTTTTATGCAAAACTTTGTGTGATTGAATTCAATGAGTTTATGAAAGATGCTTAAATGGATTTTTTTTTTTTTAATACACTAGTGGACGTGTTAGCAAAAATTGAATCTAGGGGTAAACATTGTAACATTTAATTAAGTATAGAATCCAATTTGACAAAACTGAATGTGTGTGGTCCAAATTAATATAATAAAAACCAATTTTTTCCCAATGTCTAACGACTTGATACCATCAAGTAATTTCATCACAATTTTTTTTCAACCACATTGAAAAATCCAAATCTTTAATCAATTAGTTCGAGGATACATGTCTAAACCAGTTATATTATGATTGACCAATTTAATCGTGGTTTTACATGTATCATTTCTGACAAAAGTTTACTATCAGTGTAACTAGGAAAGTCAATTTTCTAATCTTATTTTCATTTACGCTTCTAAAACCTCCAGATGGTAAAAAAGAAAAATCAAAATTAAAGACCAATAACGAAAATAAGTAATGAAACTACACTTTTTTTTTTGTCAATATACAATTAAATTCTCCAAAAAAAAAACTTACAACGAGATTGATAATATGAAACTAAGATTATTGTCACATCAAATATAAAGAATCCAGATAAATCTAAATTTAAAATTTAAAAAAAAAAAAAAAAAAAAAAAAAAAAAAATCCTCAACTTTGGTTCCTCGAGCAATTTTAGTTCCTCTCTAAGGTATACAAGAAATACAGAAACTGTCAAAACACTTCTCTTTGCCAATAACAAAACAATGAGATTGGTAACTGATTAGCAAACATAGAATCAGAATATCTCTTTCCTACTATTATTCATCCATCGAGTCGCTACGATTGAAGGATTGAGAACATACATCCTCATTATCCTGCCCCAGCTCGGAACCTGACGTTTTCGAAACAGAATCCTCAAGGGCCTCGAGAAAAGACAATACTGTAAATTTGTCTGCAAGAAACCAGAGAATTATCTTTGAATGCCACCCATACATTTTTTATAACAGAATGAATGGGACTGATAACCAAGGTTGTAAACACTATATCTTGTAGAGATGAACTCGATATTCCTCGGGAGGCTTCAACCATCCATGACGAACTCCAACAAACAAAGTGTTTCGAAGTACGTTTAGCAATATCAATATGTTCAGAAACAATAAAAAATTAGAATTACCAACTAAATATTTAGGTCAATCTACATTATTATTGATGAATTTATCCACACATTTTATGTTTTTCTTTAACTTTATTATTTTACAATACTATATCTACTTATAATATATCATGTTACACCTATTTTACTTTAACAAAAACAAGTTTATAATATGAAAGTGTTTTGTGTAATTCTTCATCTTCCAAATATCAAAGAGAAAGAAATACCTTTTTGGTCCCTAGATTTCAAAATGTTACACTTTTAGTCTTTAAGTTTTGAGTTTGATTTCAATTTCACCTTTGACATTTTAGTTTTATTTCAATTTGGTCCCTAGGTTTCAAAATATATACTTTACACTTTTAATTATTCATTAAATATTCACTTCCAATCTTTGGCGTTAATGTCTAGTAGTTTTTTAAAATAATTCTAAAGTCAAATTTTAAATTTAATTTAATAATGATGAGAAGTAGCGAAAAATAATTGTAATTCTATTAAATTAATTAACAGACATTAATACTAATTACTGAGAATGAGTATCTAATGAAAATTTGAAGTTAAAAGTGTAAATTTTGCAACTTATGGGTCAAATTGAAACAAAACTCATATCTCAAGGGTAAATTGTTACATTTTGAAACATATGGACTAAAATGAACAAAACTCAAAACTTGAACTAAAAGCTTAACATTTTGAAACCTAGGAACCAAATAGTAACCAATCCCCAGACTTAGAGACCAAAAGGATATTTTTTCCAATATAAAATTTAAATTTCTAATCTTCGGATCAGATAATCCAAAACCAGTTTTAAAAAGCAAAAATTTCAATAAATCTATTTCATTCATTTGCGTATACCAAAGGGACCAACGTTCCCAACCTACTAACACCGCTCAAGTTCACTATTACTATAGCTTCCCGAAAAGAACCGAGTGAACCTTTAGGACACCAAGATATAGCAAGTAGCAACATGACATTTATTGGAAAACCAAAAGGCCTTCAAAGCAAACTCTACTTACTTTTCACACACATACACACACGCAAAAAGGAGGAAAGAAAAATGCAAAATCTACTTACATTTGCTCGGGTCTATCCCAAACTGAGACAAATCTATCTGTCCAGTCCGAAGAACCTGGGAAAACATCAACACCAAAAGACGGTGACATCAGATCAGAAAATTTGAAGCGCCAATTTATTCATTATAAAAGACACCAAAATCCCGAGCTTAGATTATTACATAAGTAAACGAATCTACTTGTTGACGGAAAGGCGGGCTTTGTAACAGCTCCAATATATCCTCTGGAGACCATGGACCCTGCAATCAGAGCACAATTATTATGAGAAATAAATAAAAATATCACAAGGGATCAAATACCAAACTGGAATATACCTCAGGTAAATACGAAGCTAAACTCTGTTCCAATGGTAACGTTTCCAGCAATGGCATTATCAAATCAGGCTTCAATAAATCTCCTAATCCAAAACCTACATCATCAAGGAAGTGTAAGCATAAAACCATAAATTTGTACGGGAAGGAAGAATACAAAAAATGTAGAACTAAGATTACGCCTACTTTTTAAGGTAAGGCCAAGATTCTCTGGTTGAAGTTGAATGGTATTAGTTGCACTCAGGAGACTTGACAGGAGAGGAGAAGAATTTTCTTTTTTCTTTTTAACCATACTAAGATTTATACCTATAGAAAAACTTCTCCATTAATTATTATGTAGCTATGGTCTTGTAAATTTTATTTATTAATGAAATAGTTTTCTCATCTTAAAAAAAAGATAAATGTTAATTGAATAGTTATAATTAAAATAAATAAAAATAAATAAATAAAATAAAATAAAATCTGCCATAAAGAAGAATTCTCCAAGATAAATATTACTACTTATACATGACGCAAGAAACGTGAAAGAAGTTTCATATGTAATTTATTACCTGCATCTGGATCAACATCAATATCTGCAGAGTTCAAAAGCAGCACAAAATTATTAGAATCTGGAGTGATCAAAAGGAACAAAAGAGAATCAAAACATGTTTGAGGGGAACCTCGTACCAGACGGTTCAATGTTACTTAAAATTCTTTGAAGGTCTTCCAACTTCACTGGCTGTCGTGAGGAGCTTCAATGTCATGACATAACAAATGATTACCAAAAGTTTTAGCTAATGGGGAAAGAAATGAAAAAGGAAGACAGCAAGGGAAAATATCCAGCGAAGTAAACAGTAGGGAAATCTTCATACAATACATCATAAAGTTCTAATCACACGAAGACCTTTGCCCTTGGAGGCTTAAAAAATAGGTTTCAAATTTCTCCAACTGTATATGTATATATAAGCAAAAATTTCATTGAGGAAAAAGACAAAGCCATAAAGGGATAAAAGGCCCCACAGCACCTAAAACTAAAAGGAGCTATAGTCCAACACAATGAGACCTAAGAAATACTTAGAAAACTTCTCAACCACCAAAACCTAAAGAGCACAATTAATCCTAACAAGGGCCGAACCTTCTCCCAGGACTCCACAACCCCTTTGAAAAAAACTACAACCGTTTTATTAGGCCAAAACTCCAGGAAAAAGCACAAACACCCACAAGCCACAAAAATGTGAATCTTAGCATGAAAGGGCGACAGAAGAAGAAACTCCATCATAAAACTGTACACATCTGCAGGTCGAGCCAAACATACGTTATGTATGAAAAAAATAGTCCCAAACTAATGAAGAAATATTGTTCAAACTCATTAGTCATCTTAATTATCTTCTGAAAAACTATGAGATTGTTGTTTTCTAATAGTTCTTTGTTTTTTGAACAAAAATGCAGCAATAATGGATAAATGTTTCTTGGATTTTGTTTTGTTTTTTGTTGTGTATTTTTTTTTACCAAAGTAATAATGGATAAATGTTTCCAGATATTTTTTTCATTTTTCTCAGTGCATCTGTATTCTTACCAATGACATTTTTTTAATAAGAATGTTCATTGAAAATTATGAGTTTATGAATTGATGGCATTGGCAGGTGCATTCAATGGGTAGAAAAGCACATTTCAATTTTTTTAAAAATTCACATTACTTAAGCCCCGTTTAACAAACATTTGGTTTTTAATTTTTGTTGTTTGAAAATAAAGTCTTATCGTCTCAAATTCTTATAATAGTTTACATCTTTCTTGAGTAAAAGAGTTGAATTTTAGCCAAATTCTAAATTTCAAAAACTACTTTTTAAAAACTCTTTTTTAGTTTTCAAAACTTAGCTAGTTTTTTTAAAATATTGGTAAAAAGTAGATATCGCAAGAAATTTAGAGGTGGAAGAGGTATTTATAGGCTAAACTTTCAAAAACTAAAAACCAAAAACCAAATGGTTGGCAAAGGAAGCCTTAGTTACACAATCAAGCAACTTTAGGAACACTTGAATCCTCGTTTCATTAATACTTCCTTCCTAAAGTACTCATTAAAAAATATTTTACAAAAAAACACTATTCTCAAAACTCAAACTCAGTCTTGTTCTACAAAGTAATCTTTCCACCTGAGTACTCCCACTTGAGATTAGATTTGAATTGAAACCCTAGAGATCAGGAAGTCCTTTCCCATTATTAGAAAAATGTTTTTAGAGAAGCTTCCTCTATCAAATTTTTTAAATGATTTTCTTCAACGTTTAAAAATGATTTGAAGGTGCAGCTAGGGCTAGTACCACCCAACCCATTTGAAGACTCAAAGGATCATCATTAGTGAAATGCAGGTCATTGCTCTACTTTGATGGGATATTTTTCTTCAACTGTGCTACACTTGAAAGTGCAGCTAGGTAATATCAGCCAAAGAAAACCCATTTGAAGCGTCAAAAGGGTTTTAAAAAAGTCCAATAAAACCAAAAAAAGAAGTGGGTCCTCGTGATACCTCGATGGGATATTTTCTTCAACTGTGCCTTCTGAAACTTCTAGAGGAGTGGAAACAACAGGTTGTTCTTCTTCCTCAAGGAACTCTGAAACGATATAAACAAAAATAAAGGTGATGGGGTGGGCCAACAAGTATAAAGCAATTCCTTTGTGATCTAGTGCAGTCAAAACCAAACAATTAAATCCAGCACAAATCATCAACCCAAAAAAAAAATAAAAAAAAATAATAATAATAATAAAAAAATAATCCAGCACACATGCCACTAGGTACCATCATGGATGAAACTGCTACATCATATTTTAATGCCAGCATTAATATTTCACACTCCATATGCAATGAGGATGACCTTCAGTGAAAGATAATTTCCACAATATATTTATGCGGTTTCTTTTTCATTTAGCATGTTTACTTTGGTTCACATTTATTAATGATAATCGTTAAAAGATCAAGACACTTTGTAAAAAGTAAATTTTAAGTCAAATATTTCACTAATATAAGCATGTGTTGTGTGAACGTATGCACGTAAGGCAAGCACGTCACAGAAACCACAAATCAAGCCTGCATCTGACGCAGCATAATTCCTTAGGAAGTTATTACTATAAGCTTCATCCAGCAGATAAACAAATAAAATAGTTAGAAAGTACCCAGTGGCCGATTAATGTAGTCATTAACAGAGATGCACAACTGCTGGTCATCTTCAGCTTTGGGCTCCTGGTTACAGTTTGTCTAACGTTGGTCAGAATCGTGAAAATAGTAGAATATAAATCAACTCTCTTAAACTATAAGAAGTAATTATAGAGATGCTGACCTGCATCCAAAAGAAGAACTTCCTGTCATCTGTTTTAAACTTCAATAAGTAAACTCTTCCTGATGCTTGATTAACCTGAAGCAGACAAACAATTTTAACCATGAGAAAATGTAAACGAAGAATTTTTGTATTTTTATAATTATCACTTGTCAGTTTCTCGAGCTTTTGTCAAGTCAGTTTCTTGAGCATTTTGTAATTTTCAATCAGGTTTTATTCTTTTGAATTAGAGTATTTTTCTATAGTTACGGTCCTTTTCTTGTGCTATTTGGGTGTATTTTTTCGTTATGTTCAATGAGAGCCCAGTTTACCCGAAAAATTCATTTATTGATTTCATGATCGTCAAGAACGTTGTGTGAACATTTATATGGTAAGATGACTTGAAATACCTTAGAAGTGCTGGATTAATTATTTAAATTTATTCATATTGGAGATTCCTTAAAGAAAGTACTAATGTGAAACTGTCATTGCCAATGGTTGGAGTACCAAAGTTAGAAAGAAGTCTCAATGACTGGAGTTTTATTTCACGAACTAGCACCCTTCCTATTTTACATAACTAACAAAACATTAATTGGTACAATGGAACATGCAAAGTCTGAAGTCCAAAAAAGGAATTACAAACCCCTCTACTATCGTCACAAATGTAGCTAATCCACTAAATCTTCTTCGATTCAGACTCAGCTCTCTGGAATAGAGATAATCACAATCTTGGAGTTTTGAGTTTTTAAAGAAATATGAATGAGAGGATAGATGAGGTTACAGCCCTTCGATTCAGACTCAGCTCTCTGGAATAAAGATAATCACAATCTTGGAGTTTTGAGTTTCTAAATAAATATGAATGAGGCGATAGCCGAAGATGCAGCCCTTGATTCTAATAATCTAGGAAAGGGTAGACTACTTCACTCCAGGCATGACCTTTTTCTTTTTTCTTTTTTCTTTTTTTTTTTTTCCTTTTTAATGAAAACAACTATTTTCATTGAGAAAAAATGAAATAATACAAGGACATACAAGAAAAATCAAGCCCAGAAAACAAGTGAGCATCCTCAAAAGAAAAGAACTCCAACTATGCGAAAGTTGAGATTATGGTTGTTAGAAGCATCAAGTTTGTTTTAGCGTAAATCATTCTTCTAATAAAAACTTGGTATTGGGCATAGCATCGATTTATTACCCCTGCGCTAATCTGCAGATTAGAAATCCAAAGCCCCCAAAAAGATTGAATTTCTTTGTTAGGTCATTGTGTTCTTCAGAGATCACAATGCTAACTAACAAGTAGATTCAAAGTCAAAGATACCCCACCTTGTTCAATCAGTGCATGTGTGTTTGTGTAACGGCCCCAGCCTAGGATTCAGACCAGGATTCAAAATCCGGTTTCGACACCTAATGGCCCCGACATTCCCCTACATCACTTGCAATCCCTGCAACCTGGCAATGTCATCATTTACTTTCCTTAAGTGGTTTCAAAGGATGAAGACTATTCCCCATAAACCAACATGGGTTCTTTCGACATGTTTTGTCCTCTTTCACATGCTTCCTAGGAAAATTCCCAGGAGGTCACCCAACATAAGATTGCTCCAAGTTAAGCATGCTTAACTTTGGAGTTTCTACAATTGAGCTACCGAAAAGGAAGGTACATCTTGTTAGTATAGGTAGTGACTTTCAATTTTTTTAAGTCTTTCTTAACTATAATTTCATATCCTTAGAATCCCTCTCATTCAGATATAATCTCGGTTCATTCATGTCCCCCTCCTAAACTCGGGGGATTACAGGTTGTATAAAAGAGGAAAATATTGACCCCCTCTTTGTTCAGTGCTTGCAACCATAGAAGTGGGAGATTAGTTGACTTTTTTTCATAGAATCAACAACTTTCATTGAGAAAAATTTGAAAAAACACAACTTTTCAACATAAATTATAGGGTAATTGTAATTGGTAATACTTTCTTTTAAAGATAATAATTAAGTGTATAACAACATTTTTAAAGAATTGTAAATATAGAAAAATTTATCATTGATAGACTCTATAGCTGACAGACTTCTATCAGCAATAGACTATATTATGGATAGACTCCGATAGTTGTATCTAAATTTTGCTACATTCGCAAATTCTTTGGACCCGATTGCTAGATTTAAAACTACCCCTAAATTAGAAAGGCAAAGTTCGTTATGCCAGTATTGTCAAAGGAATTTGCAGAGACTAGAGGGATGCAAGAATTGTTTGCCACAAACATAAGAGGGGGCATTGAAACATGTGTTTTAATGTATCTCTAGCATCTAACTGCAGAAAAGTAAGCTAACTTTCTTCCTTTCCAATTACCGCTTGATCGGATACCCTTAGCCTCTTTAGTTAGGATGCACTTTTAGTTCTCCCTTTTTCCTCTTAATATAGTTCTTCCAATTTCTTCGGTATAAGTACTTTTTTAGAAGAGAGAGAGTAGTACACACCTTCTCAAAAACTGCTTCATCAGGAAAAATAATCTGATCCTTTATACCTTGTATTAAGGAAAATAAAGAAAAACATCTAGCCAGTAAAATGGTAACAGCAGAAAAAAGTCATATCTGTGGAATAGAAAGACTCCAATGCAAAAACATAATAGATATGATCTTATTAATTTTTGGCATCCTTGCATTTGGGAAAAAGAATATACTGTCCATCGACAAATAAACTTTAATGAATATACTAATAAAGAGAGACCATGCTGTAAACACAAAAACCATTGTCAATGGAATGTATCAACCGCTCCATGAAAAGACACAAACAAAAAATTAAGAAATTAAAATTAAAATCATTTTCATTGCTTGCAGAAAGAGACAGCCATTATCTACTTCCATTAACAAGAGTTTGTTTTCTATAATGGACCAGCTTAGTTCATTGTCATTCTATTGCGTTTGAATTTCAACTATAACATATCAGAAATCATAATATTGGATCATAAATTTAACTTTACCGGGGAAGAAAAAGAAAAAATCCCATCATAAGGGCTAAAAAAAGTAGGTGAACTTTCCTATATACAATTAATTCTCCCTCTCTTTTTTTGTATGATCAACTTGCCTTTATCTTTTGACATTCTTTACTTTTAGTACAATTGGGATAGGGGGGATTTAGACCAGACCTCATGGTCACTAATATGCTCATATACCAGTTGAACTATGCTCGTTTTGGTTCTTTTATCCTTTTTTATAATGAGGCCGAGCCTTTAAAAGTAAAGTGAATCAAATATTAGAGTTAGAACCATACATTAAATTATTTTAATAACCAATGGAAATAATTGACAGAGGATCTTTAAAAGGTATATGCATTAGCCAAACACAAAGAATTGACGATTGAGACACAATAATGATCAGGATACATCTTCAATTACATTTTGTGTCCGATCAAGCCATTGAATGTGTAGCAATCCCTCCTCACCCTGACATAGAAAAGATAAAAACAAGGTTCAAAATTTAATTTTATTTGATGAAGGATTAACAAGGGTAAGGCAAATAATAACTTTATTAAAAATGACTGAAGGAAAAATCAGAAACTCTGAAAGTGTATCTCCCCTCCCTTTTTTTTTGGAAAGGAAAGGGTTCATTATATTAATAAATAGAGAAGAGTTAAGGCTCATAGTACAAGAGAGTTATACAATGAGAAAAACGGAAATATAAGTGCTTCTAAAAGGATCAGGAGGTGCACCCAGACGTCTCAACTAGGTTGACACTCCCTTAGCACCCTCATCACCTCCAATTCAAACCCATAACTGGGAGAGACATTAACAAGATTACAAAATGAGGGGACAATAACCAAAGTACAATCGAAAATGAAAATCTAATAAAAGAACCAAAACAGTGGCCTAAAACTTATGGAAGTAAATAAAAAGTTCAATGTAAAAAGAAGGGGCGGGGGGAGTAGTGTTGAAATCCGGTAGTGTTTAATGCTGTCCGAAGGGGGTGTGGAAAAATGAAGGCCCCCCAGTTGAGGTTGAAATCTGAAAGACTATAGGCAAGGAAGGGATCAGAGAGGATGCACCAGGATGAGGCTTGACGGCGAGCGGCTTCAAAACGGTCTTGGCATCTAGTAGCTTTGTTATGGAAAATCCTTTGATTTCTTTCAAACCAAAGGTTTGTCAATAGGGCTTTTATTGCATTACACCATAGCAGACGGGTGGAATTGTGGAGAATAGGGCCGGCTAGGAGTTGTAACACATTACTTTTGAAATCATTGCACAAGATCCATGAAAAGTTGAAAAGACACAGTAGTTTCTTCCAACGCCAATCTAAATAGGGGCATGTAAAGAAGAGGTGAAGGGAGTCCTCATTATGTTGTAAACAAAACGGGCAAATTGAGGGAGAAAGGGAGGATGCTGGTTGCTTTCTTTGAAGAACTTCGGCTACATTCAGCTGACCGAAAAGCATAATCCAAATGAGAATGTTGACTCTTCTTGGACTCTTTGTTTTCCAAATAGCTGAGAAGAGGGGCTTTTCCAAAGGGGAGAATGGTGTTAGGTGAACTTTAAGGGATTTAACGGTGTAGAGGTCAGTGGTTGAGATGGACCACACTCTTTTATCAAAAGAGTGAGAAGGACTTCTACTTACAATTTTCTCCAACAAGTCTTGGAAGGCCAACACTTCTTCATCTTTGAGTAACCTTCGGAAGGTGATGGACCAAGAAGCTATGCTACTGTCCCAATGATCGGCAATTGAGCCATTGGGAAGCATGGTGATTCTGAATAAACTTGGATAAAGGGTGCTGAAGGGAGAAGATCCTTCCCAGGTGTCTAACCAAAAAGCAATTTGGCTGCCATTACCAAGTTTGAAAGTGGCCAAGGATTCCAACTTAAGTCAAGTCTTTGAGATGCTAATCCATGGACTTTTCAAGCTTCTACCACCTTTTCCTGCTGTATGCCAATCAAATGCATCTTTAACATGAATACTTCTAATAACTTTGCCCAAAGAGAGTTTTCCTTATTGAAAAATCTCCATCCCCATTTAACAAGGAGTGCAATGTTCATAGATCTGAAACCACCAAGGCCTAGACCACCATCTGCTATAGGTTTTTGAACCAATTCCCATTTAACCAAGTGATTTTGCTTGCTGCCCTTGTTGCCTTCCCAAAAGAAGCCCTTTCCATTTTAGATACTACTCCTTCAGACATAAGGAAGATGGCCAAGTAATGAATTGGAAGGTTTGAGAGGACTGAGGTGCATAGAGTGGCTCTTCCTCCCCTAGATAGATTAAATCTCCTCCATTTGTCAAGTTTAACTTGTACTTTGTCTAGGACCGGCTGCCAAAAGGAGGCTCTTTTCGGGTAACCTCCCTAGAGGCAACCCTAGGTAATAAAAAGGAAGATGGTCAGCCGAACAATTCAAAGATGCTGCTGTATTATAGAGGTCACTATCGTCCACATTAATGCCATAGAGGACTGATTTATCCCAATTTACCTTCTGCCCTAAACACCATTCAAAAAGCTCCACTGTATGTTTAAGTTTTAAAAGCATAGAGCTGTCATATTTGCAAAACAGTAAGGTATCATCCGCGAATTGGAGTATGGAGACTTGAACTTGCTTTTTACCTACTATAAAACCTTCAATAATGCCGGATTGGTTGAGTCTAGAAATTACAACACTCAATACTTCACTGACTAGAAGATAAAGGAAAGGGGAGAGGGGATCACCTTGCCTTAGCCCTCTTGAAGCAACCACTCTTCCCCTTGGTCTCCCATTAACGAAGATCGAGTAAAGTGGGTTTTTGACACATCCCAAGATCCATTCTATTCATTTCTGAATGAAATTCTTGGCTCGTAGCACTTTTTCTAGAAAATCCTAATCAACTCGGTCAAATGCTTTCTCCATATCAAGTTTAAGGATCCATCCCTTCTTCTTTTTTGCTCTATACTCTTCAACAGCTTCATTGGCTATAAGGATGGGATCCAAAATTTGTCTTCCTTCTATGAATGCACATTGGGAGGGAGCAATAATGCTGGGCATAATCCCTTTCAATCTCTCAGCTAGCACCTTAGTAATGACTTTGTATATTAAGGAGGTTAAGCTAATGGGTCAATAATCATTGACCTTGATTGCTACTTTCTTCTTTTGAATTAAGCATATGAAGTTCTCCTTTATGCAAGCATTGATCTTACCATTCTTGTGGAAGTCATTAAAGGTATCTTGGAAGCTTGACTTTAGAAT
Source organism: Benincasa hispida (assembly GCF_009727055.1). NCBI lineage: Eukaryota > Viridiplantae > Streptophyta > Magnoliopsida > Cucurbitales > Cucurbitaceae > Benincasa > Benincasa hispida. Next base: position 33,148,157 of record NC_052354.1, read on the forward strand.
AGACCAAAATTTCATCAAGAATTCTGAGGTGAAGCCATCGGAGTCTGAGGCTTTGCTTTTGCCAAGGGTTTTTATGGCTGAGAAGATTTTTGTGGCTGAAAATTTATTTTGCAAGAGGAGATTCTGATTTAAATTCACACAAGGCTAGTCTAGGTTTAATGGAAGATGTCTCTGCCCTGGGGATTTTAGAAAAAGACTGCTGTAATAATTGATTATTAGGCTTTCAATTTCTGCACTCGACTTTGTTGGCACTCCTTGCTCATCAACTAACTCATTTATAAAGTTTTTCCTCTTTTTTGCTGCTAAGAATCTGTGGAAAAAGCTTGTATTCTCATCTCCCTGCTTGAGCCAATTTAACTTACTTTTCTGCAATAGGTTGATTTCTTCCAGCCTATATAAGGCCATGAGTTCTGATTTTGACGAAGACCAAACTGCAGTCATTGCTGGAAAGGGGGGAAATTTCGGCAAGAGTGTCCCATTTTTCTATTTCTGCTAGCAGACTCTCCTCTTTCTGTTTTAGTTCTTCCTTATTACTGCGATGCCACTTTTTTACTGTTGTTTTCACTTCTTTCAGCTTCTGAATTAGTACAAATTCAGCCCATCCATGCACTTTACTGTCAAACCATGCTTTCTCTATAACTTTGGTGCATATCTTCATGTTGAGTAACCAGCTATTGCAAAACCGTAAAAGTGTGAGGACGCAGCCAGCTGAAAGAAACCGGCTTCTAGTAAAATTGGTAGTGATTATGAAAAAACTTCCGGGCTTGTCTATTGGATTCTTATGAATGTATCAATAACTTGCATCCCATTCTTTTATGATATAAAAAATCGGTCCTAGTAAGGATCTTGAACAGTGAACCTTCCTGACTCAAGTAAAGAGTTCCCATTACTCAATTGCCGGATTTCCATGAGGTTTTGCTTGCTCAATGAGACTAAATTATATTGTTCTAATACCTCTAGTACTTCGACCCAAGGGGAATCTCTCATGTGCCCATCTTGTGATATTAAAATCACCACCCATGCACCATGCCTCTTCACAGTAAGCTACCAAGGAAAGTAGTTCTTCCCACACAAATTTTCTTTCTTTGTAATCGGTTGGCCCATATACATTAGTGACCCAACAAGTCTTTTTACAAATAGTGGTGCATTTTATTGAAAGGGAGTAACCACCTTTGAGGGTTTCTAATACCGAAATCAAATTTGTGTCCCATATTGTCAACAACCCGCCAGAAGCACCAAAAGATTCAACAAATTCCCATCCAACATCTTCAGAACTCCATATAGATTTAATAAAACTTGCATCAAAATTTTCTTTTTTGGATTCTTGAATTAGCACTATTGAGGGGTTAATTTTCTTTAAGAATCATTTAAGGGTCAATCTTTTATTACTATCTTTGAGGCCTCTTGTATTCCAAGATACTATCTTCATCTTTTTCGAAAACAGGGTTCAGTGTCAACCAAAGTTCAGTCCAATATTAGGCTACAATCAGTGACTATGCTCAGTAGATGTGCTGGGAGGTCAGAAGAGGTTGAAGGGGGGGCTGGATGGGCCGGGCTAAGGGCTTTTATCTTAGAAATAAAATCCTCCTCTGTTTGAAACAGAGTAATTAGGTCAACAAGCAAGGGTGCTTCTGTATTTGGCTCTTCTTGATCTCTGAATTGTTGAACCAATCATTTTCCTCACTACTAATACTGAAAGGGGAATCAGGACGGCAATCCTTCTCTATAATTGCTGGAGGTTTTGGGGGAAAATTGGGAGTTCCTTTCAGGAATGGCCCAGCCGAGTTGGATGGGAGGAGAGAAATTTGATTTTCTGACCTGGTAATAAGAGGGTGTTCTGGAAATGAAGGAATCCTGGCTTCTTGGAGCTGACCAAACATTGAATTAAGGGTGAAGCCAAGGCTTTTGGGGTGTTCCTTCATATACTTTCTTCTGATAAAGTGCTTGGGAAAAGTCTTGAAGAGGCAAGAGGGATGGCGTGCTCTGTGCAGCCGCTTATGGTTTTCTTTGCAGGGTTTATGGGGTGGTTCAGTGCTAAAGGGAGGAGGAAGAGGCTTGAGGGATGCAAAGGCAGAGGAAAAGGCTGCTCTGTTGGGACAGGGAAGGGCAGGGTAAGAGGAGGAGTTATGGCTGCTTGAGGGTAGTAATGGCAGAGAAATTGGGTGATCTGGTAAAGCAAGGAGGGGCAGGGGAGATGTGCTGATGCAGGGGACTGGGGAAGAAGAGGGCTTGAGGGTCGTTTGGGTTTCGGACTTGGTTAAGGCATGCTCAGAAGAGGAAGAGGCTGAAGGGAGCACCATGCTGCAAGGGAGAAATAACTTTGCTTTCTTTTTTTCTTTTTGGCACGAGGGACTTTTCATATTCAAAAAGGGAGAGGTCGATTGGCACTCCTTTCTCTTTCTTCTTAATGGCAGAAATCGGGTTAAAGTCGGGCCGTGGAACACGAGGGGCCTTAGCATTTACACTAGGTGCCTTAACTGGTGATGCATTTAAGTCAGAAGACTTTTCGACTTCCTTTAGTTTACAAAAATTCCTCTCGGAGGACTGCGGCTGCAAGGCAGAGGGGGGCTTTTCGACTTCTTTAGTTTAAAAAAATTCCTCTCGGAGGACTGCGGCTGCAGGGCAGGGGGACTTTTCAACTTCCATCCTTAACAGATTTCCTTCGTCAGGGCTTGAAGTGGTGGTTTAACTCCTTTTGAGGATGAACTTTTGAAATTCTGAATTATTACAGACTAACCCCAAAGGTGGTGACTTTTCGACTTCCCCTGCTTCTCCCCTATTGAAATTCGAAGTCGGTGGCTTGTGGAACTCTTTCTTCTTTTCTGCTCTTGAGCTTGGACTTCTTGAGAACTTAGGCTTGGATTTGGTTGACAATAAGAAAGACCAATTGGATAAATCAATCAAATCAATTTGGGAAGCGGCATCTTCATCCTTCAGGACTTCTTGTAATCGAACTAAATCTAGGGTTGGAGAAGTCCTTAAACAGAACTTTAGAAGATAGTTTTGAAGGCTGATGACAACAAGTAATATCACCAAAATTTAAGTAAAAACTTCCACAAATTTCATCTTTAATTTCAATGGTGGCTGGCATGAATCCACATAAATTTTTCCTGACTTGAATTTTAGCTTCTACACAGTTGATGAGATTAAGAGTTTCTGATGTAATTGCAGTTAGTCCACCAAAATAAGCCCCAATTGCCTCGAAAGTGCTTCTACACCAAAAATCTAGGGGAAGGTTTTTGATTGCAATCTATCCCCCATAACCTTGCATTACTGAGGGACTTCCATGACTAAAAGGGTTCCATTTTTCCAGAAGAAGATGAAAGGGGCCGTACTTAATCCATTTGCCCTGAATTGGCACTTTTTCTGTGAGGTCTCCTTAGCTGAGTTTGATGAGAGCCTTGTCTGCAAACAGAGGATTAATGACAACGTTGGTGCCTAGACACTTACTTAGCTCTATGGCAATTTCCTTCCACCCGTTTGATGCCATAAGTCTTGAAATAATCCATAAATTACTAAAATTTTCAGGCAAAATATCACCATTCTTCTTCATCCAGAAAGCGTGGTTACTCTGTTTTTTCAAGGGTGGAGCAGGGGAGGGTAAAAGGGGAGAAATTACGGGGAGTCGGGGTTTAGAGGCTTCTAAAGGTTCGGGAGAGGAATTCCCACAAGAAGGGAGAGCAGGGTTGTTACTACCGACCGGCCTCTGTTTAGGAGAGGGACAAAGTGAAGGAGAACTAACCTGGAAATCAGGGGGTGCTCTGAAATTTTGGATGCAGCCTTCGATCATTTCCTTGAAATCTTGCCACCCTGCTTTTTCATGGCAAAACGGGACATGGATATTCTTTTTTCCTCCTGTGATTGGCCAGACAGCACATTCTACAAACCATTTCTCCTTTGCACGAAATTTGGCTAGCCTTATGAAGCTTTGATCAACTCTTTCCTTTAGTAAGAAGAATTCAATGGTGGAACCATATAGAAGTCTGCGAAAACTCTCAAATAGCCATTTAGTTAAGGTTAAGGAGAGAAGAATGGACTGTCCTTTCTTTAAGTCTTTTAAAAGAAAGTTCGATCCTTCTTGCCCCGTAAGGAAGGTGTGGTCAAGGATGCAGCATGATTTAAAGGCCATGGCTGGAAACAGGGCAGAAACAGGGTACGTAAGAAGGTCAGGAGGAGGGAAGGGGCCAAAGGGTGAGCAGATGGGAAAGGGTGAGGGAGGCAAACAGAGGGAAGGAAGGCTAGGGAGGGCATGATGAGCTCCGGTGGGGTGGTCAGAAAGGAGGGCGCGGGGGGAGGAAGAAATGGAGGAGAGAGGGGAGAGCATTTTTTTATTCTCCCTCCCCTCCCCCTTTCCTTTCTTCTTTATGACAAAACTGCTTTATTAATATAGAAAAAGGCCAACAAAGACAAAGGACAAACCAACAGTGCGAATAAATTATTATGGCTTGCTCTCAACCAAGTTTTTTTATTATTTTATTGTCTCTTTGGAGAGAGAGAAATGGTCACATTTTCAAGGATATTTCTTCTTTGTTTGATTATTTTATGGACGTCATTCTTTTTCATGCATTGTATTGGTGTACATGTAAACACCCGTGTACTGACTATAGCCTTTCAACTTTAATTGCTGCTTGAACTTTTATGTAATTCACTTTTAGGTGCTTGGGTTTTACCTCTTTATTTCATTTTATAAGTGAAATTTTTTTTCCATCTAAAAAATAAAGACAAAGGACAACCAATGGAGGGAACAAAAAACAGAATGGCAAAGAAAAGGACCCAACTGGCTATCACAAAAAAGGGTTCTTAAATAGATTCATTAAGATGCACACTTATGACGCAACTAAACTTAAAAAGTTTGTTAATTTCTTAACCGTACAAACCACAAAAAGAAACTTAAAAGCCAAAATATGTGATTCTAATCATTGAAAATATTGGGCGTTGATCCTCCCAAAGAGACGAGGAGACATGAAAATAACCAAATTTTCTTCAGAATATTCAACTTCCAAAGTTCAGAGAAGAAAGGAAATGAGAAGAGGGAGGAAACCAACTAAATATACAAACTACACAATCAGATTGATCGACCACACATAATGATGACTATATTAAGGACTCTACAAATCAGAGAAGGATTTTCCAGTTGACTGAATAATTGAAGTGGGAACATTTTTGGATAGGGATAGCCAGATAGGACATATAGTAGGAGAAATTGTCACAGGAAGGTAACCAATTGAAGCCAAGGATCCTCCCAAAGTGACTCAACTCAACCATCCCTAAGTAGAATTTTAAATTTTAAGAAAAGATAGAGACAGTAGTGATTCTGGGAAATTGCTAAAAAGGACCCAAAAAAATAATAAAAAGAAAGCCACAAATCAGAGCCCAAAGAGTGGTTACAAAAAGTTCTCGAAACTTTAGTCATAGCAGGCAGGTGATTTTAATGATAGATAAGAGACTTGACATTGGGGGTGTATGAGTAAAGGGAAAAGGAAAATTAAATTAGACACCAAAAATAGATCAACCAACTACCACCCCATACATCCACCCAAAATTTGGTTCTAAAGCCATTGTCTATCATAAGTTTGGCTTCAACTGAGAATACAATCTCCTAAAAAGAAACCAAATCCAAAAAATTGGTACATGGCGCAGGGTAGAATGCTCTAAAAAGAGACCAATTCCACAATTAACATGTAACAAAAAGATAGGATTATGTAAGCATGTAAAAATCAAACTCACCCTTCCAATACGAACAAGTCCTTTACGTGTATCAGGTACAACCCTTTTTCCTTCAAAACACATTTTTCCGGCACGAAATTCCAGAAGTATTTCCTGCCACAGGATCAATTAATTTGTAACAAATAAAATGTTAGCTCAAAATAAAGAGTGAGAATATAAATATATACTTCTAGTCTATCCATAATTATTGTATTAGATTTTCAAGAGAAAGGGTATGTGAATAATTTTCTTTCTTTGTTGATTTTTTCCCCCAATAGAAACAACTTTCATTGAGATAAAAATGAAAGAATACAAGGGCATACCAAAACCAAGCCCACCAAAAGAGGAAAAAATCCCTCTAGAAGAAAAGACTCCAACTGTACAAATCGGAGCCCGAAGAGTGGTTACAAAAACTTTTTGAAACCAACGCCCAAAGAGAACCATGATATCTAACAAGAGACTGACTCTTAAAGATCATAGCTTAGTTCTTGTTGCAAATTAGCCCCACCTTTTGTATTCCCTTTCATAGGGATCTTTTGCACATCCTTTAGATATTTCATACATCAATGAAATTGTTTCTTATCCAAAAAAAAAAAAAAAAAGACCAAACCTAAAAGCCTCTCAAACCCCAAAACAACCTATTATTCCACTCCCCTCACAGAACCCAAAAAACATGGTAGAGTCTCAATTATATATTTAGTGTTTTTGGCTCAAAATAGCCTAGGAAGGTCGAGACCCCCCTCTTGAATACAAGCTTGACAAGCTTAAACTCTTAAGAAAATGAAAGATGCCTCCCCTGCCTCTACATTCCTATTTTTATAGTAATTTGTCACCTCTCTCCCTACTAACAGAATTCCCCACTACTAACCGAATTTGTTATAGATTTGGTGGTCCCCTCTCTAACTAATCTGATTCTTTTCCCAAGTTACATTTATGCCCCTCTCCCTATTCTTTCTTTTGGCCTTTCTTTCATACCTTCTAAATATGGGAGGTCTATCATTACCCTCCCCCAAAGCACCACCTTGTCCTCAAGGTGAAAATCAGGGAATTGTTCGGCTAATTGAGCTCCTCCTTCCCAAGTTGCATCTTCTATTGGTAGATCTTCCCACTGTATGAGCACTTCAAAATCATTTGGTGATGATATTGTGGAACCAATCTTCCTAACCCCCAAGACTGATAATGGTTTAGGTTGTTTTCCAAAAGGTCCCACTGTTGGTGAAGAAAATCGTGGTAGTATGGTCCCTTCTGCCCTTCTCAATTGTGAGACGTGTATTACTGGATGTATGGAGACATTGTGGGGTAGATCAAGCTTGTATGCCACAGGTCCGACCTTTTGAATTATCTGAAAGGGTCCAATGTAGCGTGGTGCTAGTTTTGGGTGCTTGTGCACCAGTAGTGATCCTTGGCGATAAGGCTTGAGCTTGATGTAGACCCAATTCGATACTTCAAAGTTTACCTCTCTTCTTTTTGAATCTGCTAGGGCCTTCATTCTTTGTTGTGTTGCTTCTAGTGTTTTTTTCAATTGTTTGAGCATCTCGTCCTTGTTTTTAAGTAGGACATCTACTTCTCCTACTGTGGCATTCCCTTGTGTGTAGCAGATGATTGTAGGTGCTGGTCTACCATACAGTACCTCGTAAAGAGTGCATTTGATGGCTGTGTGGTAGGATGTGTTGTAATTATATTCAGCCCATGCTAGCCATTTGTGCCATTATGAGGGACTCCATGGTAAAGCACCTTAGATAAGTCTCTAAGCCCCTGTTGACAATTTCTGTTTGCCCATCTGTTTGTGGGTGATAGGATGAGCTTCTCTTGAGTTATGTTCCCATCAATTTAAACAATTCTTCCCAAAATAGGCTAATAAATACTTTATCTCTGTCAGAAATGATGCTTCTAGGCACTCCATGTAAACGCACAATCTCCTTCATAAACAAAGTGGCCACTGTCGCTACTGTATAAGGGTGGTGAAGAGCAATGAAGTGTGCATATTTGAATAGCCTATCAACCACTACCAAGATTGAGTTGTATCCCTCGGATTTTGGCAGTCCCTCCACAAAGTCCATGCTGATATCTTGCCAAGTGAGCTCGGGTATTGGCAAAGGTTGGAGTAGTCCAGCAGGGACTAAGGCCAAATACTTGGCTTGTTGGCAGACAGCAATCCCCTACAAAAGCCCTTACCCTTGCCTTCATTCCTGTCCAGAAGAATTCCTTTTTTAACCGTTGGTACACCCCATTGTGCCCCCCAATTGGATTGTTGTGAAATTCTTGTAGAAGTAATGGAATTGTAGGTGACTGCAGGGGAAGTACAATACGTTGCTTATACAATAGAAGCTCTCCCTGCAGTGTATATCCCCTGTCTCTTATACACATCTAGATGTGTATAGTAGGTGACTGCAGGGGAAGTACAATACGTTGCTTATACAATAGAAGCTCTCCCTGCAGTGTATATCCCCTGTCTCTTATACACATCTAGATGTGTATAAGAGACAGGCCTTGAGTCGATGTGTGGGTGGGAGTGCCTTGCTGAAGTATGCCACCGGCCTTCCTTCTTGCATCAGGACTGCCCCAACTCCTACCCCAAAGGCATCTGTTTCAATTATAAATGTTTGATTGAAATCAAGGGGCTTGAGTGTGGGTGGTTGGGCCATGTGTTGTTTCAAGACCTCGAAGGCCTCCTGAGTGTCCTCGTTCCACTGTAATCTATCCTTCTTGAGCTGCTGTGTTAAAAGGAAGGCTAGCAAGCCATATTGAGGTACAAACTTGCGGTAATAGCCTGTTAACCCAAGGAATCCCCTGAGTTGCTTGACTGTTGTTGGTGTTGGCCATTGGAGCATAGCTTCCACCTTTGAAGGGTCTGCTGCTACTCCTTCTTTTGATATGATATGCCCCAGATAATCTATTTGCCTTGCCCCAAACGTGCACTTATTAAAATTGGCCACGAATTGGTTGTCCTCCAAAGCTTGTAACACCACGGATAGATGATGCACATGGTCACATAAAGAAGAGCTATAGATTAAGATATCATCGAAGAACACTAACACAAATTTTCTTAAGTAGGGGGGCAAGAGATCATTCATTACCGATTGAAATGTGGATGGAGCGTTTCTCAAATCGAATGGCATGACTAAGAACTCGTAGTGGCCTTCATGAGTGCGAAATGCGGTTTTGTGTACGTCTGAAGGAGCCACTCGGATTTGATGGTATCCTGACTTCAAGTCAATCTTCGAGAATACTCGTGCGCCAGCCAATTCATCAAGGAGTTCCTTAACCATTAGAATAGGGAAGTTGTCTGGTACTGTCACTTGATTTAATGCCCTATAATCGACACAAAACCGCCAGCTACCATCCTTCTTTTTCATTAATAACATCGGGCTTGAGAAAGGACTTACACTAGGCTGGATGATTCCGGCAGTGAGCATCTCTTCTACCAGCTTCTCAATTTCATCCTTCTGGAATTGTGGGTATCTATACGGCCTAACTTTCACTGGCCCTGCCCCTGCCCCTAGCTTGAGTTCAATGTGGTGTTCATGACGTCTCATTGGTGGTAGCCCTTCTACTGAACTGAAAACGGCTTGGTGTCTCTCTAAAATCTCTTGTATTTCCGGTTGTAGCTCAGCTATTGACTGTGCTCCTCCATCTTTTTTAGAAGTCATGAGCGAGTTTAGCTCGAGAAGGATACCTTGGCCCTCTCCTTTTACCAGTTTCATCATTGTCTTTAGTGAGATTTGTGCCTTCATCAAGCTACGGTCCCCTTGCAAGTGCACTCTCCAGTCACCTACTTGGAATTCCATCTCGGACGTTCCCCAATCGCATTCGACTCGTCCTAAAGTCATCAGCCATTGCACTCCTAACACCACATCAACACTACCCAAGGGCAAAGGAAAGAAGTCATTGATAATAGTTAAGTTTGGAAGGTTAAGAATTACTCCCTTGCAAATGCCCCTTGTCCTCACTGATGCCCCTGTCCCCAGCATTATTCCATAACTCGTCATTGGTGTCTGTGGCAGTTTCAGGGTTGATACTAGTTCGTTATCAATAAAGTTGTGTGAAGCACCACTGTCAATGAGAACAATCACGTCCCTATCTCCTATGGCTCCCCTGACTTTAATCGTCCGAGGTGAATCAATCCCTGCAAGAGAGTTTAGGGATAGCTTTGCTGCTTCTTGTTCGTTATCTTCCACCACCATAGATTCTAAGGTAGTCGTCATGGGCATCTCGGCCTCCATTGGTTCGTCCTCTGTTTCCAGAATATCATCCCCTTCCTCCTCATCATGGTAAAGCAAAATGCTCAACTCCTTCTTTTTACATCGATGCCCTGGTGTATACTTTTCCTCACAACGATAGCAGAGTCCCTTGTCCCTTTGGATTTGCATCTCTGTCGGATAAATGCTTGAAAGCTCCATCCGTGAACGGTTTTCCGTTGACATCCTTTAAAGTAACAGAGTTTGAAGACGTATCTGATGGACGGGTCGGGTTGAGAGAGATCGTCCGGGCAGATGCGTGCGTGTTTTGATTCGAATTGGGGCCGGTTTGACCCGTGGTCGAGTTGGGTCCCGAGTTTGGAGATAACTTGTTGCCTTTGCCGGATTCGGGTTGCTCCATTTCCTTCATCGGGCCTCCTCCATATCTTCTATGATTTGGGCCATTCTCATCTTCTCTTTCAGCCCAATCAACTTTAACATCCTCATTTCAACTTGAATGTCTTCCTTCAGCCCACTAACGAACTTGCTTTCTAATGTCTCATCAGATAGGTCTTTCAATGGCCCTGAGAGTTGTTCGAATCGTTGCCGGTAAGCTATCACACTACCGTCTTGCTTCATGGTGAGAAACTGTGCCCTCCGGTCTTCTTCTTTGACTGGTAAGAATCGTAGCAAGAGTTGTTCTTTAAATTTGGCCCATGTATCCATCGTAGTTCTTTCTTCCTCCCATTGATGCCATTCCAAAGCCTCTCCTTCCAAACACAAGATTGCAGCCTCGATTTTGTCCTTCTCCGATAACCTATTCACAACAAAACATCTCTCAACTCTATGAAACCATCCCATCGGATCCTCACCTGGTTCTCCTTTGAATATCGGTATTTCCAGCTTCCTCAATCGCATATCGAACAAGGGCACCTCTCTTCTTTCCTCTCTTGCTAGTTGCTTGCCCTTATCAGTCACTGTCCTTTCTGATGACTCCGATCCCATCTCCTTGGTTGCTTCTGATTTCTTCGACCAAACCTCCAATGCCTGGATCATCTTCTGCTCCATCGACTCCCCCAGTGCTTCAATTTTTGCTGTCATCATACTCTCCGTGATCTGTTGTATTTCTCCAAACCTTTGATCCATACTGTTTTCCATTCCAACTTGAAGTAAGGTAAGTTGTTCCTCCACAGCTTATAATCTTGCCTCCATCTTCTTCACCATACCCTTTTCCCACGAACCGGATGGCTCTGATACCAAATTGGTAGAGTCTTAATTATATATTTACTGTTTTTGGCTCAAAATAGCCTAGGAAGGTCGAGACCCCCCTCCTGAATACAAGCTTGACAAGCTTAAACTCTTAAGAAAATGAAAGATGCCTCCCCTGCCTCTACATTCCTATTTTTATAGTAATTTGTCACCTCTCTCCCTACTAACAGAATTCCCCTCTACTAACCGAATTTGTTACAGATTTGGTGGTCCCCTCTCTAACTAATTTGATTCTTTTCCCAAGTTACATTTATGCCCCTCTCCTTATTCTTTCTTTTGGCTTTTCTTTCATACCTTCTAAATATGGGAGGTCTATCAGAACAGTACACACCTCAATCATCCATAAGAAGTGTCCTTTCTCACGAAAAGGTGGATTGAGGAGAAACTTGCCAATCATGTCACTAGTAACCCTATGTTGAGCAAATGAGAACCCAAACGTTTGAAAGAAAAAATTTACACAGCTCTCTCGAATCCATAGCGCCAAAGATTATGATCCAAGTCTTCCTCCACTTTCTAACAGAAAATACAACAAAATGGACCAACAAGCAAGGGAAGATTCCTAGCAAGTCAATCCATTGGGTTAGCGCAACCATGTAAAACTTGCTAGGTAAAAAACTTCACTTTTCTCGGGATCTTAATATTCCAAAGCTCTAAAAGGACCGACTCATCTAGAGGAGAAGGGTCAAACAAACAAGAAAAAACGACTAGCACGATAATCCCAGACCCTCAAAAAGAAAGGCTATTGGTCGCTTCCCTATAGGAGAGAGAACAACTAAACCCAAAAATGAATGAACAAAAGCTCCCATCCCAAACCAAGAAATCAAACATAAGACGACTTTTTTGGGAAGACAAATGGTAAATACGAGGAAATAAAGAACAAAGGAGTCTATCCCCACCCACCGATCTTCCCAAAAACACGTCATTCCCTTCTCCACCACACAATGGACAAGGTGAACAAAACAAGGGACTCATTGGTAATATCCTTTCACGAGTTTTGGTAGGTGCCTTTAACGCCTTTCGTCAACCACACAAAACAATGAGGACCATATTTACTAGCAATAATCTAATGCCAAAGGTAATTGGGCTCAAAGTGGAACTGGCACAACCACTTGGCTAACAAAGATCTGTTACGAAACCTTAAATTCTCGATCTCTAAACCCTCCCCCTAAAATATAAAATAAAATAAAAAACTCAATCAGTCTCAATGATCTCCCACCTAACCAAATATGATCCCTTACCTTTTCCTTCCTCCTCCCTTTCCCAAAGGAAATTGCACATCATTCTCTTCAAAAGCTTGCAAACCTCACTCAAGGCTCTAGAAAAATAATACACCAGAATATCACTCAAAGATTAAGGTAAGTCTACCATCTTTAAAAAGGAAACCATTCTTCCAGGAGACAATTCTTCATTTCACTTTATCCACCACCTGATTCCAAAAAGCTAAGGATTTAGGATTACCCAGAGAAAGACCAAGGTAAGAAGAAGGGAGGCAACCAATACCACAACCCACCATCTCCGCCCACCTCCTAATCTTCTCATCCTCACAATTGAGACCTATCACATGGCACTTGCTCCTATTAATTCTCAGCAGTCGGCCCAAACATATCTTCAAAGAAGTCTAAGATATGATTTAAGGTTAAGAAAGAATCCTCTTTATCAGAGCAAAAAAAACATCGTATCGTCAACAAATTGAAGGTAGGAAAGAGTCACCCCTTGCTTTTGCACCCTAAAAGGCTCTAGAATATTACCATCTAACACATTTTAAAATGATTATGCTAAGGACATCCACCATCAGAAGGAAAAGAAAGGGGGGAGAGAAGGTCTCCCTGTCTAAAGACCTCTCGAGGCCACCACCCCACCCCTAGGGCTTCCATTAATAAGGAAGAAATAACTCACATTCTTCAAGCATCCCTACATCCACATCCTCCACTTGTATTTAAACCCCTTCTTATCCAACGCCTTATCCAGAAAATTCCAATCCACATGATCGTAAGCATTCTCAAAATTAATCTTAAAAATCACTCCCTCTTCACCTTTAACTTTGTAATCCTTGATCACTTCATTGGCAATAAGGGCTTGATCTAAAATCTATCTCCCTTCTAAAAATGCCCCTTGCAAATCCGATATCGTAAACGAAAGCACTCTTTTCAACCTGTTCGCCAACACTTTTGCCAAAATTTTGCACACACTAGTGATAAGACTAATAGGCCTAAAATCCTTAACCCTATTAGCATTCTCCTTCTTGTTTTTGTTTTTTTTAATTCACATTCTCCTTCTTAGAAATAAGGCAAACAAAAGTCTCCACCACAAAGTTGTTCATGATACCCCTCTCAAAAAACTCTCGAGACACTTTAACCAAATCCCCTTTTAAAAAATTCCAGCTGTCTTGATAAAAGGCCACAAAGAAACCATCAAAGCCTGGAGATTTAGACCTATCGCTCCCAAAAACAGCTTGCTTAATCTCTTCCACACTGATAGGCACGGTCAGATCTTCCATCTCCCTCTCAAAATTACATTTGGCAGCCTCTGTTCTATCATCTTCCTTAATAAAGTTATTTTCGATCAAAGTAATTAGTTGATAAAAATTAACTCCAATGATCAAACGGTTTTTTTTTTTTTTATGTAGAAGTTAAATATTCAGCAGGATAGACTCCCTTCCTCTGCTCCTTAAGGTATAGACCCGCAAAATGAATTCATGCGTTGATTGCAATACGTACATGTACAGTAAAATACAATGACTGAAAAGCCTAAACATTTTACCTGCATTACCGGAACGGCCTCTGTAGACGACGAGTCCATATCTTCACTTATTCAATTCACCTTCCAACAGCAAGAGAACTACCACAAAGCAAAAGAAAAAGGGGGAAGAAACTTCAAAACAAATAATCCGATTAAAGAAACACACAAAACCAATAAAGTTTCCCAAAAAAGAAGTACAAATATCAAATCAACTAAACCTCAGACAGGTAATTGAATACCGAAAACCCTTTTAGGGGTCGGAATGAAAGATTGAGCAAGGGAAACAGGTGAAAAGAATGAAACGTAAAGGTGGAAGGAGATGAATTAAGCGGCGTATACCAAGAAATCGATTCAGAATGTTGTGGGAAAATGGGAATCCGAAGAGGAAAGCGCTGAAATTGCAGATTGAGCTTTTTCTTCTCTTCTTTCCTTTTGTTCCAAATACGAGGAGACTAACCTCGAACGGAAGCCGCTATATTCCTTGCGCTGTTTCATATATTATTATTTACAAATTACAGACAAAGCAAGCAATATTTTAGGGGAAAATAAACCCATTTTAATCTAAAAATGAAATAAGCTAAATTTTAATTTGAGTAAAACAAAAATCACCAATTAAAAACAAAAATTAAAATTAAAATTTGATTCAGTGGCCACCAATTGCGTTTGTTCTTCCTCTCAAAAAATTAATTCCTAGAGGCCGTTGGAAACTAGAGAGATGACTTTACGAATTGGTACTAGAGAGGTCGTTTCAATTATTGTCGTAGGCAGACTCAAGTTAATTTTGAACAAGAAACAATTTATGTTATTAGATGATGTATATGTTGTTTCCAATATTAAGAAGAATTTAACTTTCGTTTCTTGTTTGATTGAACAAAAGTATTCTCTTTCCTTTTCTGAAAATAAAGTGTTTATTTTGAAGAATGGAATGGAGATTGATTTTGCTTCAATAGAAAGTAACTTGTATGTAATAATGTCATTAGTTACAAAGGTTGTCCTAAATACTGAAATATTCATAATGGCAACAACTGCTAAAAGACAAAGAATTTCTCCTAAAGAAAATATCCACCTTTGGCATCTAAAGGTTAGGTCATATTAATCTCAACAAGATTGAGAGATTGGTTAAAAGTGGACTTCTAAATGGTTTAGAAGAAAACTTTTTACCTGTATGTGAGGCATACCTTGAAGGCAAAATGACAAACGACTTTTTATTGGAAAATGTTATAGAGCCAAAGAGTCCTTGGAGCTTATACATTCAGATCTTTGTGGTCTGATGAATGTAAAAGCAAGAGGAGGGTATGAATATTTCATCTCTTTCATAGATCATTATTCAAGGTATGAGTATCTTTACCTAATGCAAAATAAATATGAAGCTCTTGCGAGCATAAACTGAAACATTCTGGAGCTAGAAAGCTCGTTATTAACTAATTTTCACAGCATAAAAACATTCCTCCGTTAGTCGCTGTTAATACGAATAACAGAAACTCTGTTATAGCCATTTCTGTACATTCAATGTACTCTACGTCTCGAGGAATACATAGAGTTGAACATAGTCAAATATAGAAAATTGAAAGATTTCGTTGCCAGTTTCAGAAATTTGGAAATTTCCCAGTCGAAAAGATGAGTTCTTTCTCTCCATCGGAACAGGCCGTTATTGCTCATTACTAAACTTGTTGAAGAGATGAAATATAACAAAGGTATATCTTTTTGATCAGAGGTTGAATCGATCATCAGAAGAAGAATTTGGCAAAAATTGGGATACATTCTGGGAAAATCAAACTTCCATCGAAGAGAAGCAAATGAAAGGCTTTCATCAAAATCTCGTAGAATCGAGAATGAAGTTTTCATTCTGTACATGCCAGATCATTAATTAGTAACTGCATCCAATCTCCAAAAAAATCCCAATTGTTTTCGAACTTTCTCTTTTTGGAATGGAATATTTACGGAATCCCCATGAATAGGATCAAACCTTATTCCATGGTATTTACATGAGATTCCTCTTTCTTATTCTTAAGCAAGTCCCCGAGAGGGCTTAGTTGATCCATGATTTATGTTTCGTCTTTCGTTTCCTTTTCGTTTGTTTCGAGAAATATATCGATCAATTTCTTTTTCAATTGATTTTTTTTCCGATTGAGATGTATGGATCCATGGCCTATGTGTCGAGAGGGATCTTGTTCATGGATTAACGAAAATGTGCAAAAGCTCTATTTGCCTCTGCCATTCTATGAGTCTCTTCCTTTTTACGTATGGCATCGCCACTCCCTTTGGCAGCATGCACTAATTTAGAATAGAATTTGAAAGCCATATTTCGACCCGGATGTTTTCGGGATGCCCCTAATAACCAACGAATGGCAAGTGCTTTTCCTTGTGTGGATCCTATTGAAATGGGAACTTGATGAGTTGATCCGCCTACACGTCTTGCCTTTAGCCTTTGGAGGGAGCTCAAGGCTAATCAAATTCTTGTTCATAAGCACTTACTTACCAAGGACGTTAATATATCTTCAAAACCACATGAGATAGGCACATACATATTTTTCCATCAGTTATAAACGATGGAGCGGGAATATGACTGAAAGATGGTATAGGTCCACAATGGAAAGACTAAATCCAAGTAAGCTTTGTTAGGGAAGTTCCCCGTGGAAGTACTATTTTCTTTGCTGAAAGGATAGCAGTCAAGCCACAAGAGAAGAGATCTTTAACATCGACGCTTCCAAGATACAACCTAAAAGAGTAGGGAGTTCGGTCAGAGACTATAAAAGTACGAAATACTCGTGACTTTCCAGTCTTTTTCTGAAGTTCCTGATAGATTACTGTCAAATAGCTTCTTCTGCCGCTTCATTGTAAGATCCGTATACGAAGGTGTCAGCACTAAGAAAGCAAATCTTACAATAACAATAGATCAGTACTAAGTTAGAAGCAAACTAACCATCAGGCCCTAAGCCAACAAAATGGGATAGTACCGTAAGTGTCATCACTGAATCGGGTACATCTGGCTTGGTGGAAACTAGGTCCGCGTGTCAAAGAAGATCTCCGTTATTGAGTCCCCTCTAAGCAGGCTCAAGATATGGGCAGCGCATATGAGAGGCGATCATTTGCTTCTTAATAGAGTACCAGACTTATCACACGGCTATATAACCAAAGATCAGGTCTCCGACCCTTAGCTACTTTGAAACAAGAATTTCACACTGAAAAGAAAAGCGCTTAACGATGTCATAGTCTGTACACACCTGACTTATCCCTTATTCAGGATTCGTTATTTTATCATACCGAAACGATCCCGAACCTTCAAAAAGTTAAGGGTATGTTTTGTTTCTTGGCACTCTCTTTCTTTGTTGTGCCAACCTAAAAAGAGAGAGGGATACTGAGCTTGACTTGAAAACAAACAACTCTGCCCCCCCTATCACAACAAAACAAGGCGGATAGGGGACTTTTTGCCTTCCTTAAGTCCAGGATACAAAAACAATTCCTCCCCACTAAAAAGAGCGATTGAGAGTGGATTTCTGGTTCGATAGTGTCGAGAAGGTATTAGCCCCTTACTCACCTCTTCAATCATACTTAGAAAAAGGCAAGAATCACCTCTATGTAAAGACGGAGATCCTATCCTAGGGCATTGGATGAGCATCAGAGCCATCGAGGAGTGGCAAGCACCTACCAAGGTGAGTGAGCTAAGATCGTTTTTAGGCTCGTGAACTATTACCGAAGATTCATGGTAAGTTACTCGAAGAGGTCTGCTCAACTAAAAATCTCCTAAACTAAAGAGGACTACGGACCGATCATGGCATTTTCACTGATCGGAAAAGTGTCAAAGAGCTTTGAGGACAACAAGCAGCAGTGATTGATGACTCGCTATTGCAGTTGCCAGATTACACTAAAGCCCATTTGAAGTACACACGGATGCGTCAGACTATGCCATAGGCGTGTGCTAGTACAATAAGGTAACCCAGTAGCATATGAGAGCCGAAAGCTCAATGAGACCGAAAGGCGTGGTCCAAGAGAAGGCCTTTTCTTGCTTCGTTAGCGCCCCTTACCCTAAACAAAAGGTTTTTCATAAAGGTAGCTTGTCTACGCCTTTTAAAAACCTTACTCTTACTACTAATAATAATGAAGGGGCTTCTTCTGAAAATATCCTATCAATTTGGGGCTTAAAGCTTTTTGTTATAGGGTGCGCTGGTTTTGGAACCTATACAAGGGGTTTTTCCTTTCAAATGACAACAGCCCTCCTTCCTGCTGCGAGGGCGTTGCACCGAAACCAAACCGCTCCCCCGCCCGATCAAGTACCTGTTGCTTTGCTGGTAGGCCCACTTAGGTTAGGGGGCATTGTCCCTCAGTTCTTACCAACCTCCGGTGTGTAATTGACATGTTGCTAGCTTCAACTCGGTGGAATAAGAATCATTGATTCCCGGAGCTGTCTATTTCTTATTCATTCAGAGCGTTCGGCCGGTGCTCCTTTCTCAAACCAGAACAACTCTGAACGTTAGGGAAGCCCACGGAGCGGGAAGACCACCTGAGCGAACCGACCGAAGGGACTTGACTTATTCGAACCGAACGATAGCGGCTTCAAACTCAGCCTATCACGAGTAGCGTCGCTGCTTGATCGGCCGGGAGGAGCATCTCAAAGTATGGGGCAAAGGATCAAGCGCTTTGACTTTGTCTCCCGGGATCCACCACGGGTTGGGTTTGAGAGGCGTGTGATGGGTGACTATCCAGCACGGTTCGGACTTGTTAGGTAAAAAAATAAGAACACTTTGATCTGATCGTGATGGAGAGTATATGAACCTAAGGTTCCAGGACTATATGATAGAACATGGAATAACATCCTAACTCTCAATCCCTAGTACACCTCAACGAAATGGTGTATCGAAAGAAGAAATAGGATTATGTTGTACATTGTTTGGTCTACGATGAGCTTTGTTCAACTTCCTAACTCATTTTGGGGATATGCAGTGGAGATTGCAGTTTATATTTTGAGTCTTTCTGAAACACCTTTTGAGTTTTGGAGAGGTCGTAAATGTAGTTTATGTCACTTCAGGATTTGGGGATGTCCAGTACATGTGTTAATGACAAATCCAAAGAAGTTAGAACCTCATTCAAGAGTATGCTTATTTGTAGGCTACCCCAAGAGAACGAGAGATGAGTACTTCTTTGATCTAAAAGAGAATAAAGTGTTTGTAACGAGAAATGCTACTTTTTTAGAAGAATACCAAATGAAGGATCACAAACCCCGAAGCAAAATAGTATCAAGTGAAATTTTCAATTAAATTATTAAGATTTCAACAAAAGTTATTGAAGAGGCTAGTACATCAATAAAGTTGTTGATGTCGATTCATCTAGTCAAGCACATCCATATTAAGAGTTGAGATTATCTCGATGTAGTGAGAGGGTTATGAACCTATCTATTCACTACATGGGTTTCATAAAAGCCCAAGACATCATATCTGATGCTGGGGTTGAGGATCCACTGTCTTACAAGCAAGCAATGTAAGATATTGACATAGATGAATAGATTAAACCCATGAATCTAGAAATGGAGTCTATGTATTTCAATTCTGTCTAGAAACTTGTAGATCAACCTGATGAGATAAAACCTATAGGTTGCAAATGGATCTACAAGAGAAAAAATGGTGTAGATGGAAAGATATAAACCTTAAGGCTAGGTTGGTGGCAAAGGGTTATACCCAAGTTGAGGGAGTGAACTATGAAAAAAGTTTCTCATCTGTTGTCATGCTAAAGTCTATTCAGAATGTCTCATCCGTTGCCACATATTATGACTATGAGATATGAAAAATAGACGTCAAGACTACCTTTTTGAATGGTAATATTGAAGAGACCATCTACATGAATCAATTAGCGAGATTCATTGAATAAGGTCAAGAGTAAAAGGCTTGCAAGCTTAATCGATCCATATATAGATTGAAACAAGCATCTCGATCTTGGAATATAAGATTTAATATTGTGATTAAGTCTTATGGCTTTGACCAGACTATTAATGAACCTTGTGTTACAAGAAAATCATCGACAGTTCAGTATCTTTCCTAGTGTTGTAAGTGAATGATATCCTACTCATTGAGAATGGTGTAGGTTTACTGACAGATGTAAAGAAATGGCTAGCCATCCAGTTCCAAATGAAAGATTTGGGTGAGGCACAGATTGTTCTAGGGATCCAAATCATTAGGGATTATAAGAACAAAGCACTAACCTTGTCTCAAGCATCGTATATTGACAAGATGCTTGTCAAATATTTGATGCACAATTCTAATAAGGGTTTATTACCTTCTAAGCATGGAATTGTATTGTCCAAAAAATAGTGTCCTAAGACTCCTCAAGAGATTGAGGAAGTGAAACGAATTCTCTATGCATCAGTTGTTGGCAGCCTTGTTGGTATTGATGTCCTAAATCTAGTGTATCTCATGGTTTGTATTTTTGTTAACACAAATTATTTATCTAATAAAATTAAAGGTGATTTATTTGACATTTAGACAACATTAATTCAATCCAATAAACTAAGATCCAATGTTATATGATTTCACTTGAACAATATGTGGTTGACATACAAGTGCTTTATGTTCAAGCAATATTCTAAATGGCCTGCAATAAATGTATGAAGGTTGGGTGTCTTATCCTGGTAACACTGCGGATACGATCCACTTTTTAATTATTACATTAGATGTAAGTGTTACAAATAATATGAACCATAACGTTCATGTAAAGACATATGAGTAGAGGTATTCTGTATAAAGAAGTTTATACATAGACCAGACCATGAAATAATTAGTTTCTCTTTATAACACCGTTAATGAAGAAACCAATGTTTCACTAAGATGACCATAGGATATTTTACCTTAATCCTGAGTGAGTTGTGAACTCCTATTTATGATGACAGTCCTTTGATCTGTATGGGTGAGAGTGGCCATGATAGTCGACTCAATAAGTCTACCATTTTAAGGATTTGTCTGATCAAGGAGCTAGGAACACAACTACACAAGATAAAAAATCACTCCTTCCCATCCCTTGAGAAAGTAGATAAATTACTCTCTTAATAGTTGGTTCCAGGTCTTGAACAATGAGACCTCAGCCTCTCACTGGCCCGAGAGATGTTAGTTTATAGTTGAATTATAAACTATTTGTTCATTAGAGGAATCACTAGTACTTAAGGAGTTAGATGTAATTGCAGGGGTAAAACGATATTTTGACCCAGTTGTAGTTATGAGTACTTGTGAAGGGTCATCGCTCTGTTGATTGGTTATATTCATGGACACAAAAATATATCTACAATGCGAAGAATGCAGCTATCGGTCTTTAATGGAGTGATCGGTAGTTAATGAATATTGATTTATTGGGTTAAAAGAGTTTAATCAATTAATCTCATATAATTAGAGCTTCTAATATGTAGGTTCATATGGTCCCCTTGTTAGCTCACTAAAGAATAGTAATGAGGAATGATTTAAATTGTTCAAATCAAATGAGAGATTTTTATATAAATGAGATTAATATATAATGGTTAATTATAGACATGATCTATAATCCAAATTATGTAAGAGATATATATTTGAATAAGATTCAAATATTAGATTTATATGAATTTGATTAATTAAAAGATGTATACATATAAATATATGATATTTATATGCTAATTAACTCCATATAAATATGATTTAATTGATTAATTAATGGTTAATTAATTGATTAAGAAATAATGGAGATTGGAAGTTAGTATAAATGTATGATATTTATGATAATTAATTAAATGTATATTAAATAGGATTTAATATATAGTCATTTAACTAATGTGCCAATTGTTAGGGTTGATGCCCTAAATCTCGTAGGGTCCTACAGTTTGTAAACATTGACAAACTCTTTATGTGATTAATAAAATATATGATATTTTATTCACTTTGTCTATAAAATATTTGATATTTTAGTTGCATTAACCACAAACCAATAAACTAACATCCAAGGTTATCATTGTAATTTAAACATGTATGTGGAGACATACAGGTGGATCATGTATAAGTGATAACCTAAATGGTCTATAGTAGATGGATAAGGCTGGATACTTTATCCTGGTGACACTATGAGTATGACCCGCTTTGTAGGTGTTACAACTATTGTAAAATGCTACAAATGATCTGATCTTGATCATTCATGTATTAGATATGTGAGTGGGGATATTCTATACAAAGGAGTTTGTATGAGACCGAACCATGAAATGTTTAGTCTTATTATATAATGTCGTTCATAATAGAGACTTACATTTCACTAGGATGGCCATATGTAACATGACTTGAATCCTGAGTGAGTTGTGAATTCCTGCCTATGAGGGCGGTCCTTTGATTTGTATAGGTGATAGTGGTCAGATCGCCGAATCAACATGCCTACCATTTTGAGGATTCGTCTGATTGGAGAGTTGGGAACACAGCTACATAAGATGGAATTCACTCCTTCCTCGGAGCAGGGGTAAGTAGATAAATTGCTCCCTCTATTCCGGGTCTTGAACAATGTGGCGTCGCACCCTCTCTTGTCCCGAGAGAGATAGTCATAGTAGGACTATGATCTATTGTTCATTAAAGGGATCAGTGATACTTAAGGAGTTAGATGTAACTACAGGGGAAAAATGGTAATTTGGCCCAGTTGTACTTATGAGCAATTTAAGGGTCATCGTACTGATTAGTTATATCCAATGGACACAGAAAATATCTATAGTGCGAATAGTGTAGTTGTTGATCTTTAGTGGAGTGTCTGACAGTTAACGGGTGGTGAATAATGTAATTAAAGAGTTTAATTAATTATTTATATACCGTTGGAACTTCAAGCTACAAGTCCATAAGGTCCCCTTGGTAGCTCAAAAGAATTTAGTTGAGTATCAGTTTTTGGATTAATTTGAATTGTTCAAATTAATAGAGAGATTTAATTACATATGATATAATTAAATTATTTCAATTATATATAATATAATTTTTATAAGTATTTGATACATTTTAGTTTAATTGGAGGAAATAAATATTTGAATGAGATTTAAATATATTTTCTATGAATGTGATTCATAGTTGTTAAATTTAATATAAATGAGATTTATATTAAATGCCATAAAATAGAGAAAAGAAACTATAGCTTATATTGTATGTGATACAATATTAAAACTATAGGTTATATGTTGTTTGATATAACATATAATTTAATATGAAGATAATATGATAAGTTAGTTATCATATTTATTTATATTATTTTATTATTATTTTCAATAATAAGGAAGGGAGTTACAACTCCCTTCCTAATCTTTTCTCTCCACTCACTTTAGTGGGTGGTTATTAATTTTTATGGCAAGAGGAATAAAAGAAAAGTGGTTTTCTCTTATTCCTCTACGATTGGCTATTGCAGATTGAACGCTTGAGAAGTGTTTTGTGTTCTTGTTCTTGAGAGAACTCTCAATCTACCTCCTCCACATTAAACTTTCCCTCATAACTAAAATAGTCAGAGCCCACCACTCCTGGGTTCTCGCCCCGAGAATACCAAAAACTCTTTGTGGTTATGTCTGATTTTTGGTTCGAGAAAATCTGGAAGAAGGACTTTAAGAAGTTGTTGACTATTTGAGGGAGGATATGTGAAGGAAAAGGTCTTTAAAGGTAATGTAACTTGAACACTTTTCTTGAAAAAGCATGCTGTAATTTAATTTCAAATGCATATCTAGTGTATGTTTACTGTGAACTTTGTTTTCAATAATTAATGGTTTTTGGAAGATCCGCTTCCGCTCAAGGTTCTCCTCACACGAGTTCCTTCACCAATTAATTAAATAAGGGTTATTTAATTAATTAGCATTAAGGGTATAAAAGAAAATACTTGGATAAGGGGTTAATCCTTCTCCATATAAATATATCCTTATAGCCCACTTAGGGCAAAGAACTTTTTATTACACAAGCCTCCACCTTCTCTCTAAAAATTCTCTACCATTTTCCTCCTCAAAAGTTATTGGAGACCACTCTTTCAAGTTATTTAGAATCCTAGAGAATAACAAGGTAACTTTGTTGGTGGTGTCCTTCTTCATTGAAGAAGTTTGAGATCGTTGATAATGGTGGAAGAGGAAAGTTAGAAGAATCAACAAAGGTGAGTTTTGATTTCTTCTCTTCTTTCTCTTTTTTAACATGCTTATAGTTTTATTTGAATGTTTATCCTACAAATGTATGTTTTATTTTACTATTTTTGTTTCCATAAAAATGGAATGTCTAAATACAAGGCATTCACGCACTTCTTGCATTTTGATTTTTTATGTTTTTTGAAATAAAAAACCATTTCATGAAATGGGTTATTTTTCTGCATTTTTCTTGAAAATGTATGAGGTTTGCTTAATAGATAATTTATTAGCACCATAAATTGTAACATTTTATGTTGATTTGATCATTGTAAAGGCCTATTATTTGGGCATTTTATTTTTGCAATCGAGTCTATATTTTTGGGTCGTTTGGGGTCAGAAACGATGTTATCTGTAGCCTAGTTTTTTTTAGAGAAGAATAGAGGATTTGTTTCTATCTCGCGGCTCTTGGTATCTTGGCATGCGAGATGGCTTTACGATGAGATGGCATGTGATGATGGCTTGCGGCGAGACACATTCCATGCGATGAGGTGATGGCCTTGCAAAGTAGAGGAGTTTGAAGGTAAGCGTGTCAACGCATACCATGCGTTGACACTTACAAGGCTGAACGCAAACCCATGTGGTAGGTAGCATACCCTTGTGGCGAGTCGATGCCCATGCGATGAAGGGACTTAGGTGCGGTGGATGCAATGCTCACAATCGCATGTGGAGGGATGATGCCCATGCTTTGAGCTTCATTGTCTAACATATGCGGTCTCGAAATCCATGCAGCAGGTAGCATATCCATGCAACAAGTCGATGCCCATGTAGTGGAGGGACTTAAGCGCGGTGGATGCAATGCTCACAGTCGCATATGGAGGGACGATGCCTATGCGTTGAGCTTCATTGTCCAACGTATGTGGTACTTGAAAGCCATGCGTCGAGCAAGGCACCATGCATCGAGCACTTTGTCTGCCATGCGTGGAGTTCAGTGAAAATCCTTTATCCGTCTCGGTTTGTGCATCACGGAATGTACTTAGCAGATAGTTGATCGCAAAAGTCTCTTCCAACGCAAGGATGAGAACTTTCCTTTGTAATTTTAATTTCGTTAAAATTAGGGTGCCTATATTTGCTTTGGCATAGCTTTTATATAGTTTTATATGCATGTGATGTATTATTTAACTGTGTGTTTTATATGTTGCATAATGTGTGCCATATAGTTTTAAAATCCTACCTTAGGATAAACGTGATCATGCATCATATAAATGTTATATGTTACATGATTAATATAAGCATGCTCATGCATTATAATATAAGTGTTACATTATTTGAATGCATGTTTTAAGTAAGCATATTCATGCATCATAAATGTTATAGTGTATGATGTAGAGAAATGGATATGTCTGTTTATTTTTCATGTATGATAATTATAAGTGTCATAATTAGATGAAAAATGAACTTTGCATTGAGCATGACATTACTTAGATTAATATAAACATTATATTTAATCAAAATCATCATAATGCAAATAAAAAAAGATTTTAACAAATTCATTATTTTATAAAGGTTATAAGTCCAATGAATTAGATTAAAATCGATAATCAAGAGTTGCTTGTAAACATAAGTTAAAAATTTTCTTTTAAATGGTTTGAAATTGATTTATCTAGACTTATATTAAACAAATTTCTAATGAGATCAGAAATAGGTTAATCTTTTAATTAATTTTAATAGGATTAAAATGAACTTGGTTAAAAGATTAAATTTATAAAATAATTGCTCATAAGGGACCTTTGTCTAAATAATGCTCTGCCTAGGCTGAGGTTTTTAAGCTGACGGAAACATAACACCTCTATCTGGGAACAGACCTGGAAGGTGAATTGGGCAAATATCTTTATAATCATGCAATAAGTGATTATTTTCATTAAAAGAGTTTAATGAACAAAAACACATGTTAAACTATTCAATATAAGCGCTATATTGAGTAAACTTAACAAGGATTTAGTTAAAATAATTTAGCCTTTTTTTTCTAAGTTAGTAAACCCAAAAGGTAGAACACTTAGTGGAAGGAAAAATATGATATTTCATTTTTCCACCCACGTTCTCTTAAAGAGTTCATAGGGTGAGATTCATGCTCGACCTCGTGGTGCCCTGGGCATACCTTCTCTTAGGAAGATCTTTGCATGGATTAATATCAAGGTGAATGGAGAAAATATTTATAGTAAGTGGGAAAATGACGTGTGACAACATATCCTATGGTCTTCTTATTGGGGTTGATGCCCTAAATCTCGTAGAGTCATGTATTTTTGTAAACACCTGTATGAACAAACGCTTGTGATGTAATAATATGAGATATTTTCTTCATTGTTGTCTATGAAATATGAGATATTTTATTTGCATTAACCACAAACCAATAAATTAAGATCCCAGGTTATCGTTGTAACTTAAGCATGTATGTAGAGACATACAAGTGGATCATGCCTTAAGTGATAACCTAAATGGTCTGTAGTATATGGATAAAAGAGGGAAATCTTATCCTGGTGACATTACAGATACGACCCGCTTTGTAGATGTTACAAGTGTTGTAAAGTGCTACAGATGGTCTGATCTTGATCATTCATGTGGAGACATGCGAGCGAGGGTTTCCTATACAAAGAAGTTTGTATAAGATCAGACCACGAAATGTTTAGTCTTGTTATATAATGTCGTTCATGATAGAGACTTTCATTTCATAGGATGACCATAGGTAACATAACTTTAATCCTGAGTGAGTTGGGAACTCCTGCCTATGATGGCATTCCATTGATTTGCATGAATGCGAGTGGCCAAATTGCCGACTCAAACCTACCACTTTGGGGATTCGTTTGATTGGAGAGTTGGGAACTCAATTACACAAGATGAAATTCACTCCTTCCTCGAAGCAGGGGTAAGTAAATAGATTGCTCCCTTAAGAACTGATTCTGGGGCTTGAACGATGTGGCGTCACACACTTTCTCATGGCCCGAGAGGTATTTACTCATAGTAGGACGTGTATTATTCATTAGAGGAATCGGTGGTACTTAAGAAATTAGTGTAACTATAGGGGCAAAATGGTAAATTGGCCCAGTTGTACTTATGAGCGATTTGTGAAGCGTTATCATACTGTTGATTGATTATATCCAATGGAGACAGAAATATATCTGTAGTGAGAAGAGTGCAGCTGTTGGTCTTTAGTGGAGTGCCTGATAGTTAACGGATGGTGGATTTCATGATTAAAGAGTTTAGTCAGTTATTCACATATCGTTGGAGCTTCAAGACTCTCGGTTGAAATGATCTAGCCACTTACTAAACGATCGTATAAACGATCCAACGTGTTTGATTAAACGATCGTGTACCTTTAAGATTTATTAAATGATCAAGCATTCACAGTCTATGCGATAGACAGTACCTTCTCCCACTTGCTTGATCGTGTAGTTTGATCGCTGCCTTCCTCCATCCCTCTACTAAATTCACACAGAACTCACACCTCCTAGATTCTTACTTTGAGAATACCAAGGTTGTCGAGTGGTGGTGTCGAAGGGTGCTTGTTCATGGAGAAGACTGTTCGTGATTACTAGATGATTCGGTAGGCGATCTGAACGAGAGCAAGAGGTTGTTGTCCAATCTTCACGAGAGCGAGAGATTCATAGAAGAAGAGTTCTTCAATGGTATGTCTCTCGTTCCTTTTTTTTTTAATTACTTAAGCATGTTGTAATTTATTCTAAGATGCATAACTGTTCTGTATGTTTGTGAATGCCTTTAATTCTTTCACAATGGGCTTGGAAAGATCTTGCTTTCGCTCACTGCTCTCTTGAATAAGAGTTCTTTCAATTGGTATCAGAGTCAAGTTCTGATATTTCAAATCCATTGCTGTATAGATTCTTGGTGGGTGTTAAGCATGTCTACATTCTGTTTAAGTGTTAAATGTGTATGTGGATTGTTCAAATCGAGAATTGACGTTGTTAATTCAACTCCAAACCAAAACAAAAGAAATTTGTAAATACCAAACTACTCCTATCACTACTAAGACGTAGCAACAACGGTAAGTCTGAGTCGATCCACAGAGAAGCGTGATTGGGTTCGTTGAGTTAATTTTCTAACTAGAGCGATAAATGGCGATTTTGGTGTGGAAGAGATAATATGTGCGAAATTGAAATAAATAGGGTAAATGTAATCTGGGATAGGAATCTATCTAATTTCTAGAGTAAGAGAGAGTTTTTATGCAATTTCTTTCCTTAGGCACCAATTAATTACATTGAATCTGTCAATCCCTCAACCTATTAGAAAATCTAATAGCCTAATTAGCCAAATTTGATATCAAACCAAATTAGCCCTAATTCAATTTACAACTCTTCCTTCTTACCGACATACAAGTTTAAATTGAATTGCATTATGAAGGGGTTCAATTGTTGAGACATACTACAAGTCGGAAAGCCATATCTTGTAGCATGATTTATTTGGAAAGATTATACTAGGACATACATGAGTTTGGTTAGAAAAAGTCTAGACCCTAAACATGTGATCCTAATACTTGCAACTAAATCAATCAATGATGCATAGGCTATAATGATTTTGTAAACAAGAATTTCAACAAATTAATTTGTCTGAAGAATTTATCAATACTCCATTAAGATTAAAACAAATCCAACCAAAGAATTCACAAGAGTACAGTTAAATTAATAGAAAACCTTCAAGAAATTAATATAAAGCTCTTGCTCAAAGAAATTAGATAGAGATTAGCTCTCAATTCATAGATAAATCAAGAATGAACCTCCAATCCATCGATTACAACCCGAAACAAAATAAAAACTAACCTAAAGATACTAAAAATTGAAGAAAAAGGAAGCATAATGAAGATTAACTTCGTCTTCCATCAATTTGGCCTCCAAAATTCGACATATTTTGACCTAAAGACAATGGGAGTATTTATAGGAAAGATCACAGCGTTGCAACGCTCACTTGCACATGTGCTAACCGTGTCCGTCCGTCAAAGTTCGCAGCGTCGCGACTCTGTAAAGCAGCATTGCAACGCTGCACATTCTGCCTTGGAGCGTCAGGGTAGAGCATTGCAACACTGTGACAATGTAATGGCAATTTCGTAATTTTCATTTTTTGGAGCTTGACTGCTCAAATCACCTCCAAATTGTTTCAAATCAATCCCGTTTGTCTTCGATTTCTTGGTTCTACCTCCTCGGTGCATGATACCTACAAAATAAGACAATAAATACATAAAATCCATTAGCGAGCCTAAATTAAGCTAAGAATAATAGCTCTTTTTGAGAGCTAACATAGATGTGGATTAATGGAGTTTCTGGGATGATTGCCTCTGGTTATTTCTTTCTTTTATATATTCAAAGTTAATTGTAAGGTTGGGCATATTAACTTGCTATCGAGTTTGTCATTCAAAGTGTTTGAGTCTATTCGGATCGCTCGTGATGAAGCTTCAAGGCATGGAGATGCGCATTACTTCGAGGAAGAAGAAGACTAAGAGTTGGTGAGATCGTGTAAATGATGGGGGTAAACGATCATTGAGTATGAGATACTCATTACAAGGTAGAAGCGTGCACACTAAACGATCATGTAGGTCAGCATGCTTCATCGCATAGTCACTGGCTACACGATCGCACGGTAAATGTTACTCAGCGCTTGTTCTTTGATCGTCTAGACGATCATGCTTCATAGCATAGTAGTCATCTACACGATATTTTAGACTTGCGTTTAAGCTTGGTGCGCTGCACGATCGAGTAGCCTTCATGCTTCATCGCGTAGTCAAAGGTACTTGATCGTTGCTACACGATCGTGGTTACTTTACCACTTTACTAAATGATCAAGAAGAAGACTTCGCCCGGGTGGTTCAAGACCTGGTTCGCTTGTTGAACTAGTTTGCTCGATGGTTTAATGTAATAAATAGATTTATTTCGATTTTTTTAGGCTAATCATCCTGGTCCATTAATTTTGGTGAATGTACATAAGATGTATGTTTAATTATATGTCACATAGTATGCCATATAGTTTAAATCCCACCATAGGTTATGCATTGGTCATGCATCATCTCTATATTGTAAGAGCTATGATATAGTAGTTTGCATGATTAAATTACTTAAGAGCATGCTCATGCATCATATAATACAAGAGTTATATTTATGCATACATTAAGCATATTCATGCATCATCTTTATATTATAAGTGTTATAGTATAAGGGTGTATGGAAGCATATATGTTTAGTTCATTACTTCTTTATATAAGAGTTATATATAGTAATGAATGGACATTGCATGAAGCATGACACATAGGTTAAATTTATAATAGCTATAAATACCTAGTCTAGCTTAGCAATGTGGATGATTTTGGTTGTTTCTTTTATAAGAGATATAATGGAAATTAAAACTAAAATCAATAAGAAAGACATGCATGCAAACTTAGGCTTGAATCATGTTTTAAAAGAGTTTTAAAATTTGATGGAGATAGACCTAAGATCACAATTCTAATGAGATTAGAAACTTAAGGTTTAATCTTTTAATCAGTTTAATAGGATTAAATTGACTAATAAAAGATTAAATATATACCAAATTTATCTATAAGAGACCTTTTGTCTAAGGCGGGTTCTGTTTAGACTGGGGTACTTAAGCTGACGAAAATTTGATGCATGAAAATTTGATGATAGTTCGTTAAAGTGAATTAGATAGATTTGTTGCATGCATGAAAATTTGATGATAGTTTGTTAAAGTGTTTAATGGGACTTGATTGGAACTTGTTTAATTATCAAAAGTAAGAATTATTTTTTAGCAAATTAAACTCACACTTAGATAAAATCAGTAGCCGGATTGTCTAAGTTAATGAATCCCTAAGTAGAATATTCAATGGGAGGTACTTGGGGTATATGATACTTCATTTAAACCTCTTCACGTTTCTCCCTGATGTTCACATCGTGAGATTTATCCTCGGCCTCGAGGCACCCTGGGAGTGTCCCCCTAAAGAATGGTGTTTGGGTAGGTTAATACCAAGTTGAATGGAGAGAATGTTCATAGTAAATGGGAGTAGAACGTGTGACAACATATCCCGCAGTCTACCTCATAGGTTAGATAACGTTTTATGCATCGCCTCGAGACACCTTGGGAGTGTTCCTTTAAAGGATGGCAGTTTTGCACGACTCTTTATCTGGTCTCCTGTATAGGTAAGGTCGCTTTAGTCTCTTGTTCTAATCTGCTTTTTCCCTACGGTGGGCGCATTAGAGCGAGACTCTAGTGAAGGAATGATATATCATGCAACTAAAGACTATAAAATCAATAAGCACTTAAACTATATTTAATTTGAGTTTTAAGCATGTTGTTCATATGATATTCATAAGAGGGTTTGAAACACATATTACCTTTGAAGATTTTCTCCACGAATTCAGCTGAAATCCACCAAGATAGAGCTTAAAACTTCAAGAGGACTACCACCGAGATCTTCTCTATTATGCTCAAGCTAGAACGTGTGGTGGAAACACTAAATCAAGTTGAATTGATGAAGAACAAGTGAGGGGTATGTAGGGTTTTCAGGTTATCACTTCAACAAGTATAACTCAGAATGCTTAATTGTTCTTAATGCATGGAGCTTCTATATATAGGTAGAATTCATGCAAATGTATAGGGTTGCATGGTGGGCAACTCCAGCTCGAAGATCATCACCAAAATGAAATTAGAATTTTTTGATATTCCATCAAATGTAGTTAATGGGTTTTTCCAATTTTTAGGAAAAACCCATTAACTTTATATGATTTCAAAAATCATT
This sequence comes from Benincasa hispida, assembly GCF_009727055.1. NCBI lineage: Eukaryota > Viridiplantae > Streptophyta > Magnoliopsida > Cucurbitales > Cucurbitaceae > Benincasa > Benincasa hispida. The sequence continues at coordinate 33,179,898 of NC_052354.1, forward strand.
TTATTAAATTAATTTTATAAAATTAGTTCAAAATAATTAATTTAAATAAATCTAATTTTAATTGATTTTTTAATTAAACTTTTTAATTAAAATAATATTAATTCAATATCTAAATATTAAATTAATAAAATATCAATATCACGAATAAATCAATTTTATATTTAAATATTAATTGATTTTCCAATTTCGTTTAATTTCAATTAAATTAAACGTTTATAATTGTATCATATACAATCAATTGAAAACCCATTTGAATTTGAACATTTCAAATTCATAACCTTAATTTCATACATCAATACTTAATTTGTTATTCCAATTTAATGAGCTAGTAGAGAGACCTAATAGATCTACAGATCATGAGCTCCAACGATCTGTAATTAATTCGTTAAAACTCTTTAATCGAATTAATTACTATTCGTTAACTATCAAGACACATCATTATAGCTCGATAGTTCCACTCGTCTTACTGTGGATATATTTCTATCCACTTTAACATAATCACTTTCCATTTCTATCCACTTTAAAATAATCACTTTAACAAAACACTTTCCATTTGCAACCTATAGGTTTAACCTCATCTGGTAGATCTACAAGTTCCTAAACCAAATTGAAGTACATCGACTCCATTTTGAGATCCATAGTCTTGATCTACTCATCTTTGTCAACATCCTCCATTGCCTTCTTGTAAGGCAATGGATCCTCAACATCTTCGTTAGTGATAACGAGCAGAAATGCACGTTATCATAGTACTAAGTTCTTAAACAATGTTGGATTGCGTTGATAAAACATGTTAAATTACGTCCATCAAATATCAATTTCATAATATTGCGGTCGCATGCGTTCATCGCATATGAACAGTTAATTTTAGTGTTTTTATGCAGAATATGCGTTGACGCAATGCAAGAATTGCGATCATAGGAAATCATTGGTTGAGCGCAACTTCACCGCGAGGCTTTGCGATGATTGTGTTCGCAAACATTCGCCTGAGAAGGATTGCCGCAACTTGGTCAGCGCAACATGGTAGGCGCATCTGGGTGAAAGGCTAATTAATCGTGATGAGGACGAAAGTGATGACAGTCGAATCCGAATTAAGTTGACAGCCAATAATGATCATAAGTACATTCAGCTTTTCGGTGACAAATATTCGGCGCATCAGTCAGGAGAATTAAAATCGTCCCATCCGTGCAATCATGAGAGAAAATCCGCCGTTCACCCTGGATGTTCTATAAATACCAAGGGCGACCTTCAGAAAAAGGGTTAACAAGTTCCATGAGTTAATCAGTTCGCACGTCCTTGTTCATAGTTTTCTTTCATTTTAAGGCGGACGCGAGAGAGGAGGTTGTGCCGAAAGATCGTTCCGGTAAGCTTGGGAGAGCGCCAGAAAGCTTCAGGATAAGAGAGAGGCCGACGCCTGCGAAATGGGACATCTTAGAACCGAATAGAGAAACAGTGTAAAAGCCTTAGTCAGCAAAGAATTGCTACCAGGCTCTCTACCTTTAACTCCATTGTTATTTTGTACTCCACTCATTTATTGAAATGGAATCTACTCTCTATATCTGGTTACTCCTATTATTTAAGCATGAGTAGCTAAATTAGTTGAATGTGGGTGAGAAGCATTTAGCTAGCACAGCTAGGGAATCTTCACTCTATGCGATTATCTTGTATTATAAGTGCTTCATTCGTCCATTAGAATACTCGGGAGGGTTGTCTTAAGGACAGGATCTAGGCTTAGGAAGGTCAGGTTAGAATTTAGGCTCAAAAGAGTCAAATTAGAACACATAAGCAAGAGATAGAAGCTTAGGAATAAGCACTATTTGCTATTAACGCATCACATGCATCCTAGAGATAGGATATGATTGTATGCAGTCACCTTGCTTTTATGCATTTTGCATCATCGAAGTAAAAAGAGTAGAGACTTAGGGATAAGCTCTATGGACACTTTTGCATTCAACACATGTGTCATAGACTTAGGAGCATCGCATTTGTATTGGAAAATGACTTGTTGTGCATGGTGGTAACATGATCGCATTAGTCTGACGCATTCCCAAGTAACGCTAGCTAAAGATCTTCTCAACCTGTTCATCGCATACTCAGTGCATCTATCACACAACTGACTTTTCTCAAACCCGCCGTATTTGTTTACTTTTTTTAACGCAATCAACAACAAACCAACAATTTATTTATTTGGCCACTGCAAAGTTTTCATAAAAATTACCAACGCAACCTGTTTTCACAAGTCCCTGTGCTCGACCCTGGACTCACTAGGAAACTCAATGGAATTTATACTTGGATTCCGCTGAGGAAACTCGAGTGCACAATGCAATTTCATCAATGCATATCATCCACATTTCCATTCAATAAAAATCAAGCATCAGTTAGCGAGGATTTTCGTTAAACCCATGTAACAAACAGGTCGGTTTGCAACCCTCCCACTGCGTTGAGGTTCCCTCAACGTTTGAGGTGGATTTGACATACTAGATGATCCAACTTCAATAACTTTTGTTGAGGTGTTGGGTTTTTCAATAACTCTTGTTGAAGGTTCAGTAGTTTCTTTGGAAAGTTTATTCAACACAACCTTATTGCGGGGCTTGTGCTCCCTTATGTGGTCTTCTTCCATTCAAGTAGCATTTGTCGACACAAACACTTTATTTTCTTTAGGGTTGAAGAAGTAACCACCTCTTGTTCCTTTGGGGTAGCCTACAAATAGATATAATTTTGAACGAGGTTCCAGTTTCTTAGGAATTGCCTCAAGCAGATATGCTGGACAATCCCAAATTCTGAAATGACGTAAACTAGCTTTACAATCATTCCATAACCCCAAAGATGTTATCATAACACTTTTGGATGGAACATAGTTCAAAATATACGCTACAGTTTGTATTGTAAAACCCCACAATGAATCAGGTAAAGAAACATAACTCATCATAGACCGAACCATGTCCAACAAGGTTTGATTTCTCATTTTTTATACACCATTTTGTTAAGGTGTAATAGGTGCTAAGAGTTGGGATACGATTCAATTTTCTATCAAATAGTTTTGGAATGTCATATCCAAAAACTCTCCACCTTGATTAGATCAAAATGTTTTAATTGTTCTATTTAATGCATTTTCAACTTCAACCTTTAATTCTTTGAACTTTTCAAAAGATTCAGACTTATGTTGCATTAAATAACCATCATTAAAGGTAATGAAATATTCAAAACCTCCATTTGTTTTGACATTCATCGGACCATAGAGGTCTGAATGTACCAGCTTTAGAGGTTCTTTGGCCTTTTGACCTTTTCCAATAAAAAGTCTTTTGCCTTCAAGGCATGATGATGTAGGATTGTATCAACAACAGCGGAAGTACAAGGATCATCTAAGCATTCAAATTCACTAATTTTTGCAAAATATAAAGCATGCTTTTGTAGAAAAAAGTGAGTTTCAAGACATACCGCTTGTAGAACTTTTTCAAAGCTCTTTCATCAGCTGCAATCTTTTTCAAATCTTGTCGTAGACCACCTCAAGATCTTTCTGACTATTCTCTTGGTGCTTTAGATTGAGTTGTGGGACTCAAAACAAACTTGAATCAAAGGTAGAAGGAGAAATGCTCACTACAGAAAATCAGTTGAAGAACACTTTCTTAAAACCAATTTTTCTCTCAAAATCTCTATGGATTGCATGCCCGATTTTCACTCCAATCTCTTCATTATATTGTAGATCAACAAGCAAAGAGAAGAGTGGCATGAGTTGCAGCTCATGCTTGGAGAAGACAAGGCAAAGATATTGCCATTTGAGTGAGCTACTTGATGATGGATAATGGAAAAACCTTTTTTTTTTCCATTTAAGTGTTTTATTTTCCAATTTTCCAATTTTATCTAAAAATCAAAATTTGATTTTATAAAATTTATTTTTATTTTAAAAATGAAAATTTAATTAATTTCATAAATTAATTATAAAATAAAACTTAATTAATTTAATATCAAATATTAAATTAATTTTAACACATATCCATCTTTATATATTTAAATCATATTTAAAATATAAATTCTCCTATTCCGTTTAATTCTAAAATTAAACATATAATTATATCTCATATAATTACTAATTCCCTTAGTTCTAATTTGAACGTTTCAAATTAACTTATCACGCTATTCTAGATCTAGTCCATTACGAGCTAGTAGGGGGACCTCGTGGACCTACGATCATGGGCTCCAACAATCCGAGATTAATTGGATAAACTCATTAGACCAAATTAATCTCCATTCGTTAACTAATGGGTCACTCTACTAAAGCCTATAGTTGCACTCCCTTCACTGTAGATATATTATGTCTACATGATTTAATCATAATCAACAAGTCGACCCTTCACAGATCGTTTGTAATAATGGTTGGGTCAAATATCTGTTTTATCCCTGAGATTACGTCTTATTCCTCAAGTCCCTACTGATCCTCTAATGAACAACTGGTTTGTGATCCAATCACTAAACCAAACTCTCTCAACCCTGTGAGAGGGTGGGGCCCCTTGTTCAAGATCTGGATTCAATACTTGAGAGAACAACCTTTCTCCTATCCCTAAATCGGGTAGGTGTGAACTCTGTCTTGCACTCTATGTCCCCAGCTATCTATCCGGTCTTACCCCTAAAATGGGAGTCTTATTGAGCCAGCGCTCTTGAGCCAACCCCTCAACTATGCAAATCTAAGGGCAATCCCGAATAAACAAAAGTTCATAGTTAGCTCAGGATTAAGATCGAGTTACCGAGGTCAACTCGGTGAAATAGTCAGTCTTAAACAGTAAACAACGTTATAAATTAAGAGTGACTTATTTCTTGGTTCTGATCTTATGCAAACTCATTGCATGGGACGACCCCATTCCTCATGTCATAACATATACGAATTAGGATCACATTGTATGTAGCACTTTACAACTCTTTGTAACAACTACAAAGTAGGCCATATCCAATGGTGTTATCAGAATAAGGTACCCAACCTCATTCATGTACCATAGATCATTTTGACTATTTACTCGAACCCGATCCACTCTTATGTCTCCACATAAAGTTCATGTATTCATATAATAGTCATGGGTCTTAGTTTATTGGATTTAGATTTTCATACAATTTATGAGATCAATAATAAGTATATTGATAATAGAAAATGTTTATTATTTTACAAACTGCGAGTTTTTAGGACATAAAACCAAACAGATGATTCCTAATATGATATTCTTCTAAGAATGTAGCATTTGTTGATACAAATACTTTATTTTCTTGAGGATCATAAAAATATCCATCTTTTGTTTCTTTAGGGTATCCTACAAATAGGCATAATTTTGAACGTTGTTCTAATTTCGTGTCAGACATCCCCAGATTATAAAGTGACGTAAATTACCTTTACGTCCTCTCCATAACTCATATGGTGTTTCTGAAACACTTTTTAAGGGGACCATGTTCAAAATATATACTGCAGTCTATACAACATACCCCTAAAAGGATTGAGGTAACTGAGAGTAACTCATCATCGAACGAACCATGTCCAACAAGGTTCGATTTCTCCCTTCTACAACCCCATTTTTTCGTGGTGTTCCAAGTGCTGTGAGTTAGGATCGAATTCCATGTTCTACTAGATAGTTCTGAAATTATAAATCAATATACTCACTACATCGATCTGATTGAAGTGTTTTGATTCTCTTACCTAATAAGTTTCTAACTTCTGTCTTAAATTCTTTGAACTTTTCAAGAGTTTCAGACTTGTGACTCATTAGGTAAATATAGCCATACCTGGAATAATCATCAACAAAATTGACGAAATATTCATATCCTCCTCGAGCTTTAACATTCATCCAACCACAAAGGTCTAAATGTATAAGTTATAGGGATTCTTTGGCTCTAAGGCCTTTTCCTGTAAAAGATCTTTTAGTCATCTTACCCTCAAAATATGATTCACACGGAGGCAATAAACTGTCTTCTAACTGACCTAGATGACCATTTTTCATCAGTCCCTCAATCTTGTTGAGATTTATGTGACCAAGTCTTAAGTGTCAAAGATAGGCATTGGGAGAACTCTTTCTCTTTTAATTTGAGTTTCTGCCGTTTTAAACATCTTTATATTTAAAATGACTTTTGTTTAAGTTGGTTTTGATACATACAAGTTATTTTCAAATTTAGCAAATCAAACATGAACACTTCTTGAATTAATGAACACTTCATTAATATCAAAGATTACTTTGTACATATTTTCTAGCAGATAAGACATAGAGATTAAGTTCCTTTTCATTTTAGGTACATCATATACATTTTCAAGTAAGATGTAAGCATCTCTAAAATATAACTTGATGTCTCCCATTACTTCTGTTGAAATGACTTCACATGTTCCCACCTTGAAAGTCATTTCATTTTTTAATAGTTGCGTCTAGGAACTAGTTTCCTGAAAAAAAGTGCAAATATGGTTAGTGACGCATTTTTTAGCAAGATACTGCGGGCAATTGCGTTTTCAATGCCCGTCTTCATTGCAATGGAAACATTTTCCTTGTGGTGCTTTATTCTTGCTGTTCTTAGCAGGGATTTTCTTCTTCTCTTTTCCTTTCTTCTTCATCTGGATACTTTTATCCTTTGAAGAAGAAATATACTTCTTTTTTTTTCCTGAGGGTTTCGTTCAAGACGAAGATCCCTTAAGAGATTTCTTTCTGTGAAACAAAATTTGATTCACTTTCCTTGTTTTTCATCAAGGATTGATAAGTCTGTAATTCATTCAGAAGAGTGGTCAAATTGTAATCAATCTTATTCAATACAACATAGTATGAAATTTTAGAAAGCTCTTCGAAAAAGGTTTCATTATCATACTAACTTGACTTCTTTCATATATGACAGTACCATGAGCATCCGCAATGTTGAAATGGACCATCATGTCCAGGATATGTTCTCTAACAAAGGTCCCCTCTTTTATGCGGGAGTTAAACGTACTTAATAGCATCATGTCGTACTAAAGAAGTCGGTTGCCCGAACATCTCTTGCAACAACACCATGATCTCTCGTGCAGTGACAATGGCTTCATACTTCTTAGTAAGCACATCATATACGCTTGTTAAGATATAAACTCTGACTTTATCGTTAGCCCGAACACATCTGTCACAGACTTCCTGAACATTTCGATTAGCATTTGAACTGAGAAGAGGAGGACATTCCTCCGTTAAAATGAACCTCAAATCGTCAACCACTAGAATTATATTATGTTTGATTTTCAGTTTGAAAACCCTTCACCGTTGAATTTATCAGAAGCTAACAATTGTATAATCGAGTTCGACATTGCTGAAAAATAAACAATATTCTATTAGATTTATGCATTTCAATCCAATTTTTGCAAAAAAATAATAAAGTACCCATATTTATTTATTTAATTGCAACGATACATTTGTGAGTCAGAATAGATGCTACTGAGGGGCAGTCAAATATTCATTCACTAAGTAAGATAATCTTGACCAAATACTATCTCCAGGATAACTCTTATTCCTATAATCATTTAGTTACCATTTTCGGTCAAGAACTTACTAACACTTGGTAACTCTTGTAAGTGTGACCCTTCATTTTCAGATTTCATAGAACGGTATGAATATGCCCCCGAATTGGAAGACAATGTTCAAGACGGAACTATAAAACCCTTTTCATTTCTGAAGCTTGGGTTGTTTCGAGTCCTATATTACAACCTTCCGAGGGGATCGCCGTGGTTAACGATTAGCTAGTGCCACCTAAAAATGACAACAGGCGCAACATAGGAATGTCATGGTTCAAACTAACGGAGGAGACCATAGGATATGTTGACACATTTCCTTCACCCATTTACTATAAACTACTTCCCCTATTCACCTTACTATTGACCCATGCAAACACTTTCCAAATGGAGTAGTCGAGGTAAAGTCGACACAAAGCTGAGCACGGATCTCATAGTGTGAACTTTTAGGGACGTGAGAGCTAAAAATGATATATCATATATATTGTTAATCTCCTACTGAAGTGTATAAGATTTTGGGTATACATCTACTTAGATATATTTCGATTAATAAATACCCTAAGTCTATGTTATTAATCCAAGTATAACGTTTATATTTGGATTTAACCTACGATGTCTAGATGATAAAACTATTTTATTACCTCACACCGCTCATGCAAGCTTATAAAATCGGTTAACAACGCTAAATTATTCAACCATAATCCCCAGGTAGGAGGTGTTCCATAGATCATCAACTTAAATACCTCCAGCCTTAGACAAGATTATATACCGACTGAGTTTGTAACCATATTTTATAAGATAACGACCTATTTTAACTATTACAACAAGTTGTTAACCTAAATGAGCATGCAACTTATCTTTGTTAAGGATTTTTAATATCTAATCTAATTTTCTAACAACTTAAAAATAATAGACATCTTTCCATCCATAACATTCATTAAAGGCATCTAAACTTTAATATAATGGTTATATTAAATTTTTAGAAATCCTAAACATGCATACTATATATTATAACCTTTTTTAACATATATTCAATGCATCTAACATGTTTCCTATGGTGGGATTTTAAATCTATGTCATATATTATGCATATACATGTTTAATATAAATATAACATACATCACATGCATAAATATTTAAACAACACTGATATAGATAAACTTTGGCATCCCAAGCTAGCAAATATAATTAAATATAAAGTAATAAATACAAACAACTCCAATTTGAATCTAGACTATTCGACCTGACCCGAACCACTCGAACGGCTCTCCAAGGCTCCAAATGAAGCTAAACCGAACTAGAGAGTGCTGAATTGAACCAAAAAAGATCCAAAACAGTTGAACCGGCTTCACCCGCCTAAAACGGCTCATGAACGTGTGTGCCTTTCTGGGTTGGGCAGAGCAACATTGCAATGCTCCACCCTAGTGTTACAACACCACGGGTTTCATCATGAGCAGCGTTGCAACGCTATGGGGCAGCATTGCAACGCTACCTGGTGTCACAATCGCTCTTTTAGGAGCTTCTCTTAGCGATTGTACGACATTTGTTCTCGCTCACGAACAAGTCAGCCAACTCGAATATGGACTGCCAGTGGCACACCGAGTGCCTCTCGCAACCTCCACCCCCGTTTTAGGGAAAACGGTTTGGAAAACTGGTTTGAAGAAAAGGTTTTTGTAAGCATTTTTTGTGAGTGTGAATAAAGAAAGAAAGATTGTAGTAGGCTAGAAAGCAATAAGCAACAACAATAGCTTTATAGAGTACTACTTCGGGTATGGGAAAGTGATGATTAGTCTTATCCCCATATAGTGCATTCTGAACAGAAAGCCAATTGGCACCCTTGAATATGCAAAAGGCCGAGTGGTTACTTACAATGAAAATGTAAAAAAAGCAAGCTAACTAAGCTAATACAATACATGATATGAAAGTATGCCTAGAAAGGGGTTGGATCGGGCATGCGGCCATGGGCAACAGGCCTTGGACAAACATGACTGTGACATTCTCCCCCACTTAATTGGTTGACGTCCTCGTCAACCGACCTTGTTCAAAATCTGCGATGGTTGAAGCTGCATTCTTCAAATCTTCGGCCCGCTCCCAACTGATCTCTTCGTTGGGGAAATCCTTCCATTTCACTAAGAACTCAGTCAGTTCTCGTCTGGGTCTTCCAATACGGCGCATACATTTATTCAGGATTTGTGCAACTTCTTTCTCAGCGGAATTCTTCATCGTGACCGGTGGGCGCCTTAGCATATTTCGTTGTTCATCCTCGGGATCGGGATAATATGGCTTCAGGATACTCACATGGATGACAGGATGAATCTTCATCCATGAGGGTAACTGAACCGTATATGAGGTTCTCCCGACCTTCTCAATTACCTCCACTGGACCTTCATATTTCCTTACTAGCCATTGGTCTCCCTGGCCTCATAAACGAAACTATTCCGGTCGTAGCTTGATCAGGACCTTGTCCCTAGCTTGAAACTTGAGGGCCCTCCACTTCTTATCAGCCCATTTCTTCATCCTTCTTGATGCTCTTTCCTGGTAGGCGCGAGCTATCTTAGAGGTTTTGCTCTACTCCTTAGTGAAGTTATATGCCTGAGGACTTTTGCCTACATAAGGGTGGTCCACCAAGTGTGGCATGAGTGGTTGTCTACCGCACACCACTTCGAAGGGCGTTTTTCCGGTCGCAGAACTCTGTTGGCTATTGAAGCTGAACTGAGCCACATCTAACAACTAGACCCAGTTCTTCTGCCTAGCGTCGATAAAGTGACGCAGATATTCCTCGAGCATACTGTTGAAGCGTTCCGCCTGGTCGTCAGTTTGGGGATGATAGCTAGAGGAGATATTCAGTGTTGACCCTAATATTTTGAACAATTCTGTCCAAAATGTCCCAGTGAATCTTCCGTCCCGATCGCTAACAATGCTCGTGGGGATGCCCCATAATTTCACGATGTGTTTGAAGAACAGCTGGCAGTCATCACGGCTGTGCACATCTTTAGCGTTGGGATGAAAGTGGCATATTTTGAGAACCGGTTGATGATAGCAAGGATCGATTCGAACTCTCCCACCTTGGGCAAATGGGTGATGAAGTCGAGAGACACGCTCTCCCATGGTCTAGAAGGCACAGGTAAGGGTTCCAGCAGACCCGCTAATTTCGCCCTTTCGACCTTGTCTTGTTGGCAGACAAGGCAAGTCTTGGTAAATTGCATGACATCGTCTCGGAGGCTTGGCCAGTAGTAGCCTTGTTTCAGGAGGGCATAAGTCCTCTGCCAACCATTATGTCCTGCCCACGGTGTGTTGTGACACTCCTTCATCAGCGACCTTCGTAACTCCCCGGATCTAAGGATGTAGAGGCGATTGCCCTTGGTGTATAGTAGATCATCTTCCACCCAAAACTGGCGTGTCTTCCCCTCTTTGGCCAACTGTATGATGGCCTGCGCCGTTGTGTTGTTTGTCGAGTGAGTTTTGATAGTTTCTCGTACTGTTGCACTCAATGTACTTGTTTGTAGGCGGGCGAACATGCACAGGGCCTCATGTTCGCTCTTTCGGCTAAGAGCATCGGCCACTTGGTTGCTTTTCCCAGGTCTACGTTCGAATGGAAAGTCAAACTCCGCTAGACACTACTGCCATCGTGCCTGTTTCGACGATAACTTCGGTTGGTTGAAGAAGTGGCAAATGGAGTTGTTGTCGGTCTTGACCACGAACTTGGCCCCCAAGAGATACTATCTCCAGGTTCTCAAGCAGCGAACTACTGCTAACATCTCTTTCTTGGAGGCAGCATACCTTCGTTCGGTATCATTTAGTTTCCTATTCTCATACGTGATGGGGTGTCCATCTTGGAAGAGGACACCGCCCAACGCGAAGTCAGAAGCATCAGTCTCGACTTCAAATGGCTTGGTGACATCGGTAATTTCGAGGACTGGCCACTCAATCATCACTTTCTTCAAGCCCTCAAAGGCGGCTTGACATTTAGGAGTCCAGCTCCATTGGCTATCTTTCTTTAGCAGTTCGGTTAATGGCTCTGTTCTTCTTGAGAATCCTTCTACAAACCGCCTATAGTAGTTGGCTAGTCCGAGGAAGGATCGTAGTTCGGTCACGGATGATGGTACCCTCCAGTCTCTGATCGCAGCCACCTTGCCCTCTTCCATACAAATCTGAACACACTCAATCATGTGGCTGAGGAAATTTATGCGCTCTTGGGCAAAGGAGCACTTCTCTCTATTTACATACAACTGATTTTTCCTTAATTTTTCGAAGACTAGTTGAAGGTGATGTCGATAGTCCTCCACGAGGCAATATAGACCACAATGTCATCGAGATACACTATGACGAATTTGTTGAGGTATTCATGAAACACTTGGTTTATTAAGGTACAGAATGTTGCTGGGGCATTGGTGAGGCCAAAGGGCATCACGAGGAATTCGAAGGCTCCATATCTCGTGACACATGTCGTCTTGTCTCCTTCAGCAATTCGGACCTGATAATATCTCGATCACAAGTCCAGCTTCGAGAAATACTTAACACCGTGAAGCCGATCAAATAAGTCAGTAATGATAGGAAGGGGATATTTGTTGTAGATTGTGAACTTGTTCAAGGCCCGATAGTCGATGCATAACCGGAAGCTCCCATCCTTCTTCTTTTGAAACAGTACTGGGGCTCCGTAAGGGGCCTTTGTCGGTCTGATAAATCCTGCATCCAACAATTCGTCTAACTGTTTTCGGAGTTCGGCCAATTTTGGCAGGGCCATCCGATATGCATTCTTGGAGGGCGGCTTTGCCCCTGGTAACAACTCTATCTCATGGTCAATCCCCCTTCGTGGGGGTAAGGACTTTGGGCAAGCTTTTAGGCATGACATTCTCGATACTCTTCCAAGACAAATAGAACGTCTCGGGGGATCTTCTCCTCTGTGTGTTTCAACTGATTCTTTCGGGATGACCATGAGACTGGGTTCGTTGTGGGCCAGGCCTCTCTTCAATTGGAGGCTGAGATATTCTCACCCCATTTGGTTGCTTGATACTGGCTTGCACTACGGTGGATTGTATATCCGGTAATGACTAGACCTTTGACGAGGGGCATTGGTATAACTTTATGTTCAAGTAGGAACTCCATCCTCAATACCACGTCGAAATCATCCATCTTGACAATCACGAAGTCAATAAGGCCCTTCCAGTCTCCTAACTTCTCCGAGTTTTCTTCGCTATCCCTGTAATCGGTAGGGCTGTAGATTTCACAGCTTTCATCTTCCCTACATCTCTTTTCCAGGTTAAGTTCAGGCGGCGGGCTTCCGTTTTAGTCATGAAGTTATGGGTGGCCCCAGAGTCAACCATAGTGCTCTTGGCCGATCTTTGGTTGACCCAAGCGTCCACATACATGAGTCCTCTCTCTAGTGGCTCCATCGCTTTTCCATTTTCTTCTAGAGCGGGATAAGAATTTCAATGCTCCATCCTGGGATTCTCGATTTCTACAGCTGGCTCGATTACTGTCTCCCCAGTTTAGCCTTATCTTTTGAGCTAGAGGCTAATGTGGCTTGAAAAGCATTGAACGCGGTCCGATTTGGACATTCGCTCGCCCTGTGTAGCCCTCTACATATGAAACAAGACAGGGGGTGATTGTAATTGTTATGCTTTGCGGAGTCCCCGCCAGTTGTTTCCTGATCTCGGTTGGGATGGTTTACGGTCCCCGTGTTCTTGTCTCCTCCCCCAGGTCTGGGAGGACTGAACACTGTTTCTATTTCCATTTGAGGAAGTTGACTGCTTCCTCACATCTTACGAGTCCCGTGCTAAGGTCGTATAGCCGTTCAACTGCCGCATAGGCAGAGGGAAGATTCTGTACTATCTGTTCATATAATTTTGAGTTTGCCCACGGTTTCAGCCCCTCCACAAAGCAAAAGACTTTGTCTTTTTCAGACATATCTCGTATGTCCAACATGAGTCCTGCAAATTGTTTTACGTAGTCCCTGATGTTACCTGTTTACTTTAGCTCTCGGAGTTTTCGTCGAGCCAAGATCTCGACATTTTCAGGGAAGAACTGCGAATGAAGTTCTTGATTCACCCTTGCGCTCACATCTACTATCTCGGCTCTAACGACATCAAGGGTCGACCGAAAGTCTTCAGACAAATCAGTTACCATCTGAATTATTGCTTTTTGGGAGCCGTCCAACTCTTCGATGCGCTTCTCTATATGGACAACAGAGCCCGATGAGCTATCACCACGTTTAAAGCTGCCGAACCGTGCTATTTTGGTCTTAAGGGTCACTACCCTCATCATCAGTTCTCTGACGGGTAATCCGTCTAGGCGGCCCACTACTGTATCAATTCCATCGGCTTTCTCAGCAACTTCTTGTAGCCGAGTCTTTAGGAAATGGATACTATCTGGGACCTCTCTCAGGTAGAGCATTTGCTCTTTCTTCTCTACCAGCCTATCCACATGGGACTTGTTCAGGTTCTTCGTCGCTGACATGATCACTGATCTTTTCCTCTATGAGCTGACTTGGCTCTGATACCAACTGTCACAATCGCTCTTTTGGGAGCTTCTCTTAGCGATTGTGCGGCACTTGTTCCCGCTCACAAACAAGTCAGCCAACTGTAGTAAGCTAGAAAGCAATAAGCAACAACAACAGCTTTATTGAGTACTACTCCGAGTATGGGGAAGTGATGATTAGTCTTATTCTCATATAGTGCATTCTGAACAAAAAGCCAACTGGCACCCTTGCATATGCAAAAGGGCGAGTGGTCACTTACAATGAAAATGTAAAGAAAGCAAGCTAACTAAGCTAATACAATATATGATATGAAAGTATGCTAGAAGGGGGTTGGATAGGGCATGCGGCCATAGGCAACAGGCCCTGGACAAGTATGACCGTGACACCTGGCAGTAGCTTCAAATCTAAGTTTCTATTGCTGACTTTGCTTGCTACAATCTTTGATTACAGCCTAATTTGAACTCTATTGACTCCAATAAAATTACAAACTCTAGAGCACACACAAAATCTCATCAAACAAGAGCCAATTACAAATTTAACAATATAATCAAAGAGAAATCTAATGCAAAATTTGAATTTCAACCATATCGGTCAATAAAACATGCATTTATAGAAATTCACCCACCAAACTCAAATTAACGTTAATTGAGTGCTTAAATCATGCTTTAATACCAATTGATAAAATGTACAAGCATGCAATAGAAGAAATCAGAATCCATAAGCACTCTAATTACATTTAATTTGAGTTTAAAAGCATGCATGAAAACTATTTACGAAGAAGAAAGTTTCATAATGTTATACCTTTGATGTATCTCAACAATTCCAGCTCCTCTCCATGAATTGGATCTTCACATCACCGGTAGACCTCAATATGATCTTCTCTACTATTCTACAACTTGGATTGAGAGGTGGAATCTCAGATTAAGGTCAATTAGGTGAAAAGAGTAAGGAGGGTTTGAGAGATTTTTGAATTTCTGGAATTCAGCTTGCATTTATATTTTTTCTCAAAATTGAAATCTCAGCATATTAATGTAGAATTAACATGCAGGCACTCCAATCAGTTGATTATAGTGAGCTAGATGTTAATTAAAGGATTAATCCACCAAAAGTTGGATTAATCCACTAACCTCCTTTTTTTTAATTTCATTTTTCAAAATTAAATTTAATTAAATTTAAAACTGAATTTTGAATTTAAAAAATTTGAAAATATTTTATTTAAATAATTAATTAAACAAATTTAATTAATTAATTAAATAATAATTTAATATCAAATACTAAATTAATTAAACNATTAATTAAATAATAATTTAATATCAAATACTAAATTAATTAAACACCTAGTTTAAACATGAAACCTATTCATGTTAATTCAATATTTATATCAATATTTAAATATTTTAATCTCTCTGATTCCGTTCAGTTTTAACAAAATTAAACGTTTTAGTTGTATCAAATACAACTAATCAAATCCAAATTGAATTAAATTCAAAATCCTAATTTCGATTTTGAACGTTTTAATATCACTCAATTCATTAATCTAAGATACAATTTTACGAGCTAGTAGAAGGACCTTATGGACTTACAGATCATGAGCTCCAACGATTCAAGATTATGTAGGGCTTGAAATGCGGAAGCAGGCAGACTGCAAGACGAATTTACAGTGTCTTCTCGGGTCGAAAGTGAACGAAGGCTCTTACACGACTATCAGATACCCCTTTCGATGCTTCAGACAAATGCTAGGTTACATGCAGGATGTACAAACCGGGTGACGTATGATCTCAGCCTTTCTCTTCAATGGCTGAGATTAGAATCACAAACTTCTGCTGGATAAACTCTTCGACTGAATTATCTTTTCTTTTCCTTTTGCAGAGAAAGAATTGAGAGAAAAGAAAAAGTGGAACGTTGGGAGGCTGCTGGAATTCGCTAGGGCAAGGAGTCTTCGATCATCTAGGAGATGGAGGTAAAACAGAGGTCGACTAGAGGATAAGGCAGGAGTCTCTAGACGATGAGGCTTTACTGAAGGTCGTCTACGCGATGAGGCTTGCAGAAGTAAACGATCGTTAGGTAAAAGCTAAATGATCGTTAGGAAAAGCTAGACGGTCATTGGGTAAAGCTGAATGATCGTTTGGGTCAGGGGGGTATACGAAAAGGAAGACGATAAGAAAAAGAAGATGAACACGATCGTTTACGTGGTTCGGCCAAGGAGGCCTACGTCCATGGAGAAGTTGACAGAGTTTTCTTTTATTCAAGATTGCTTCAAGATAGTGTAAACACTCAATTACAATAGCTCTCTCTCTCTTACACAAAATTAGTTATACAGAGTATTTAAAGGTAGCTAAGTTTTGTAACAAAACTGTAATCGAATGTAGTTTATTTCACTTCTATTCAACAGATTAATTGGTTAAACTTTTTCGACTGAATTAATCAATATTCATTAACTACCGAGACACACCACTATAGTTTGATAGTTGTACTCTCCTTATTATAGATATATTTCTATCCACTTTAACATAATCAGTAAATCGATCCTTCACAGGTCATTCGTATTAACAACTAGGTCAAAATTACCGTTTTAACCCTATAAATACATCTTGCTTCTTAAGCTCCCATTGATCCTCTATTGAATAATTAGTTTATAGTCCAACTAATAAACCATGTTCCTTTCGATCATGAGAGGGTGGGGCCCCATTGTTCAAAACTAGAAATCAGTACTTAAGAGAACAACGTATCTGCTAACCCTAAATCAGGTAGGAATGAATTCCATCTTGCAAGACTATGTCCTCAACTATCTATCTGGTCTTATCCCAAAATGGGAGGTTTATTGAGCAATGTTGTTGAACTACTCTCATCTATGCAGATCAAAGAATAATCCGAATAAATAGGAGTTCATAGTTAGCTCAGGATTAAGATCGAGTTATCCTAGGTCATCAAATTTGAAATAATCAGTTTTAATAGTAAACGGTCATTATAAAGAAAAGTGATAGTCTTATGCAAACATCCTTTGCATAGGATGCCTCCACTTGCATGCTTTCACATAAATGATTTTGGGATCACATAATTTGTATCAGTATACAAAGTGAGCCGCATTCAATAGTGTCACCAGAACGAGGTACCCAATCTCATCCATATACTTATATACATTTTTTTTGGCTATATACTAAAACTTGATCCTCTTTTATGTTTCTACATAAAGTTTAAAGTATTCATATTATAGCTATGGATTCGTTTATTGGATTTTTACAATAGAATGTAATATCAATAACATTTTATTGAATGAACAACTTAATAATACTTTTATTGATAAATAGAATATGTTTCCAATATTTATGAACTGCGAGCTTTACATTAATTCTAGCTCCTCTCCACGAATTGGATATTCACAACAGACACCAGAGTTGACCGTCAGAGGTGATCACCAAAGTTGGTTGTCGGAAGTAGTCGCCGAAGTTGAGTAGTGAGAGATTGGTAATAATAAGAGTTGAGTGCGATCGAGAGGGAGGAGCCCTATTGTTCAAGACCTAGAGTCAGCACTTAAGAGAACTACTCATCTACTTACTCTAAAGTCGAAAATGAGAGAATTCTATCTTCAACTCTTCATTCGGTCCTATCCCAAAATGGTAGGCTTATTGAGTCGGCGACTCGGGCCACTCTCACCCATACAAATCAAAGGACAAACCCTCATAGGCAGGAGTCTATAACTCACTTAGGACTGGGATCAAGTTACATATGGTTATCCTATGATATATTAATCTCTCCAATCAATGGTGTTATAAAGAGAGATTAATTATTTCGCGGTCCAGTTTTATACAAACTCGTTGTATAGGATACCTTCACTTGCATGTCTATATATGAACTAATTGAATCAAATCGCGTGTATACATAATTTATAACACTTACAAAGTGGGTTGTATCCATAGTGTTACTAGGAAAAGACACTTAACATTTTCTATATACTATACACCTTTTAGGTTACTAGTTGGAACTATATGCATTGCACGTATTTCATAATGTTGAATATGAAATTTACATGTATAAGTTCAAATAAGATTCTTGTAGAAAAAGAAGAAAACAAAGTCGTTAATGAAATATTAAAAAAGAAAAGTTATATGGGATCAGATTAGTGGAACTATCTCATAAATTGGTTCCTTTATAGAAAAAAAAAAAATTAGATTCAAAATTTAATTTGATTTAATCTTAAATCAAATCTCAACATTATTAGATGATTATGTTTGTCTATTTATTGGGCTATTTTTTTATGATTAATTCGTTGGATGTATTTGTTGGGTTGAATCTAGAAATATATATATGTGTTTATAAAAATGAAGATTAGTTCATATATACATATTATTTTGTTTGCATTTGGGCTGAATTAAATGTATGATTCATGGATATATTATTTTGTTTTTATTTGGGCTGATTTAAATGTATAGTTTATGGATCTTAGATTTGGGTTGATTTAAATGTATAATTTATGGATCTTAGATTTAGGCTGATTTAAATGTATAGTTTATGAATCTTAGATTTGGGCTGATTTAAATGTATAATATTTATATCTTATATGTTAACTTAAAAATTGGATTTTGTTGGGTTGACATATTAACATATTTTTTTTTTTCAACTATAACCGTTGAAAAAATCATAATAAATATGTCGATGCGTCCTGAAGATTTAGTTATTCTAGAATCTGGAAATGGGGGAGATAGTGATTGACGTTGAAGCTGATGAATTATTTGGAAACGACAATAGTGGGGAACATGATCTTGAGTTGGTACCATCAGATATGTAGATTGGGAAATTACAAATTCAACGTGTGAACTATGGTCTACTTTGGAAGAAAGGAATATAGGTATAGATAAGTGTAGTTTAATGCAGAAAGGAATGTTGTTTAATACCCAAGAAGATTTACAGCTTGCTGTAAAAAAATATTGTGTGACAGAACACTAAAATTGTTGTAGTGGAATCAAATAAAGATCTTTGGTATGTCAGATGTAAATCATGGAGTGATGGTTGTGCTTGAAGGTTACGGGCATGTCGGCGTAAAACTCATGAGATGTTCGAAATCACCAAACTTCAAGGAGAACACTCATGTTTGTTTTCAAAATTGACACAAGATCATTCACAGTTTGATTCAAATTTTATGAGTATCGAAATACAAAATTTAGTTAGAGCTGATCCTGAGGTACCTGTGACCCTACTCCAAGAGGCAATTAAAAACAATAAGGCTATAATGTTAATTACAGACGGGTGTGGCAAGCCAAGAGAAAAGCGTTGATTGTTGTGTTTGGTGATTGGGAGAAATCATATTCAGAGCTTCCGTATTGGTTGAGTGCTTTTATTCATTACAATCCAAGAACACGAACAAATTGGTTTTTCCTTCCCTCTAATGTGCCAGGTACGACTATTTTTAGTCATTTGGTCCTGCAAGAGAAGGGTTCAAACATTGTAGACCATTAATCCATATCGATGTAACTCATCTCTACGGAAAGTATAAGGGGAAATTATTGACCGCTAATGAAAATGGACATATATTTCCCCTTGCTTTTACTATTGTTGAAGGTGAAAATTCGTCCAGTTGGTCATGGTTTTTGTGGGCATTGTGTGAATGTGTTACCTAAGAGAGGGTATTTGCTTGATTTCTGATAGACATAAGGGCATTCTTACTGCAATTAATAATGAAGAAATTAGTTGGAGTAAACCTAGAGCGTACCATCGATATTGTCTTCGCCATATTGCCAGTAATTTCAATACGAAATACAAATCAAAGCAACTAAAAAATTTGGTATTTAAGGTAGGAAATCAACACTAAAGCACAAATTCATTCGGTGCATGAAAGAATTGAAACAATTGCACCTGAATGTCTTGAATATTTTTTAGACATTGACTTGGAAAAATGAACTTAATCATATGACGGTGGGTACCGCTATAGGTGGATGACAAGCAATGCAGCTGAATGCATGAATGGTGTTTTTAAAGGTGCTAGAATGTTACCAATTACTTCTTTGGTTAGGCTAACATTCTATCACACAATACTGTATTTTGAACGCCGGAGAAAAGAAATCAGTGAAGCACTCGATTGTGGGGACATGTATACAGAATATGCCCTAAAAAAACTTAAGAGGTGGGAAAAACGAGTATCTGTGCATACGGTGATATCTGTTGACAGGGAAAGTCAAACTTTTGAAGTACAAACTGGCATAAGTATGATTTCTCCCTATAAAGGACAACACACCCAAGTTTTAAGCTTGAAAGAAAGAACATGTTCTTGCAATAAGTGGCAGTCATTTAAGATTCCATGCTCTCATGTAATTGCAGTTTGTAATTATATGCGTATGACATACATACCACTTATTGATGAATACTACAAATTGTCCAATTTCAAGCAATGTTATGAAGGCCGCTTCCATCCAATACAACAACCAGATTATTGGCCAGAATTATCATTTACAGAAGTTCGTCCAAATGTGGACTTACTAAGAGAACAAGGTCGGCCAAAAAGTACGCGCATTCATAATGAAATGGATTGGAAAGAGGCAAGCCAAAAAGTGCGGTGTACAATTTGCAAGAGAGAAGGACATAACAGATGCACTTGTCCACAACGTACATTAGGTGATTCATCTTTGGGTCATTAGGTGTATCTTTTTTTTACTTGTATTTTTTATGTAATTGTATAAATTATGTACTTATATTTTTCATGTAATTGTATCTTTTAGGTACTTATACTTTTTATGTAATTGTTTCATTTTATGTAATTGTATATTTTATGTACTTGTATTTTTTATATAATGAATTTATGTAATGTAATTGTATCTTTTTATATACTTTTTATGTATCTTTGATGTGATGGATTTTATTATGTAATGTAATTTGAACTTCTTAGGTAATGAAGTCTGGTCCTTCTAATTCTGCACAATTATACCAACAAAATGCGCATCGTTCACAATTAGTATGGGATAGTTTTTCCACTGTAGTGTCGAGTTGTAGGAGAAGGGAGGCGACTGCACAACATACTATCCTATTTGATCACCGCAGATAGTTCTTCCATTGTATGTGATAGTTCTAGTGTCGAGTTGTCGGAGAAGGGAGGCGACTGCACAATATACTATCCCATTTGATCACCACATTATTCCCTATGTTCAGTAGATAGGTTTTCTTGGGATTGCACAAATCGATTTTATCTAGCTTCATTGGCACCTTATTACTGCTCTAGTTGAGTGTTGGAAACCAGAAACCCACACATTTCACCTGCCTTGTGGGGAATGTACGATCCCGCTGCAGGATGTTGTCATACAATTTAGGTTACGAATGGACGGGCAACCATTGACAGGTTCACTACAGTATGACTAGAAGAACGTTTGTGAAGAGCTCTTAGGCATTCTACCAGATGATCTGAAAGGATCAAGATTGAGTATCCCGTGGTTGGCATCCCAGTTTCCAGAATTACCTCCCGATTTCGATGACATCAGTGTACGTAGGTATGCACGAGCATACATCATGCAACTTATTGGAGGATTTTTGTTCGCTAACAAGTCAAATACTTTAGTGCATCTCATGTTCCTCCCGATACTGTCTGATTTCGAGCACGCTGGTACGTACTCGTGGGGTGGTGCATGTCTTGCATGATTGTATAGAGAACTTATTCGGGCTACCAATGCACAAGCGTTGGAAATAATGGGGCCACTGATACTACTACAAGTATGGGCGTATGACAAATTTCCAATTATAACACCACAAGTCCAGTTACAGGCCTCAGATCATCGTTCACTTAGTGCCAGATATTATTTTATTTATATATTTATTTCATTACCATTTTATGTAAGAATATTAAATTAATTGTAGTTTTTATAATTTTAGATGGAGTGGTGTATTAACTGTCTCTGAACATTCAACAAATATGTTGCTCGTGTACAGAAAAATATTTGACAGACTGATGCACAATTAGGTAGCAAATGTATATATAAATGAATATTTAAAACATTTTAGATGTATACTTATCTTTTTTTTTTTTTTTTTCCAGATTATTTGGACGCCATACACACAACAGATTTGATCATCCTTACCTGATTATTGTCATGATGGTGAAGCTATCTGGTTGACCGTTAACCCTCTTATATGCTTCCATATAGTAGAGTGACATCATCTAGATCGTGTGTTGAGACAGTTCGGTCTGCGAAAAACGATACCTTCGTTATCCTATACACTCTTAGCATTACATTAGATCGATTTGAGAGGTAAGCACGACCAAGACTGGCGTCGAATCCATGCGGAATATATATCCTACTAGCATGGACGACATGATTGTTGTGCATAGGAAGAATTAACAAATGGGTCAGCTGTATCAGATGACTACTTTTCTTGGTACAATTCAATCACGAGGCGATTTATCACACCTGACGACGCTTACTATTACTGCATGGTAAGAGATTTAAAATCAGACATTTTCCATATATATGATATGAATATTGCTTAATATTTAGTTTTTTTTTATTGTACAGAATAATTTTATTGGTGATGTCCAACAATATTCAGTGTAGAACAACTTACCAGACTTGGGTTCAATGTGTCAACAAACATTGGACAACATAGAAGGTATTATTATTCAACAAACAAGACGACTCAATGTTGCTGACACCGATCGAAGACGTATTCGTCGTAGACGACAATGACAACAGGGTGAACCTAATTTAGAGGGACACGAAGACAACCCCCATGAGGGGTAAGGGCCAGGGGGTCGTTTTTACATTTCATATAAACTTTTATTTTCAAATTGTAAATTAAAGGACTAATTGTAAATCTTCTTTAATATCATGACATTTTTTTTTAATATGAGTGCAAGATAATTATGTTTTCATTATAGATTAAATATATAATTAAGTTTAATAATGAAGAAATTTGTGGACCCATTCCTAAAGTCTTAATATTGTTGTACATCTCCAATTTTTTTTAAAAAATAATTAGTCAACACACTTTAAAAAAAGAAAAGAAAAACAGTCCACGAGTTTGCATCGACCGGTCAACTAGCTGACTAGATTAAACAGTACACGTGTACTCCTTACCCCGTACACGAGTTTGCCACATGGCAATCGTGTACCCCGTACACGATTTCAGTATCCTAATTTTGTCAATAGTTTTGGCAAACACCTATTCTTAGAAAAACTTTCAATCCTACCCTATTTTTGTCATTATATATTAAAATAACATTATTAAAATAAATCCTAATATATATATATATATACACTTCTCTCTTAGTTTATTTTGTATTATTTTATATTTTTTTTAATTTTAAACCAAACCATTATTTTTCTATTTGAGAAACCCTAAAATCTTATTTTCATGTGTAGATTTGCAATTGTACTTTCTTAATTTCAAACTTTATTGCAATAAAAAATATCATTTTGTACGAAGATGAAAAACTCTAAAATATTATTATTTACCTTAAATATATGAATCAATCGTGTGTATTTACCACAAATTTGAGAAAAAAAAAGAAGTACAATCACTCAGCTAAATTAATTGTTGTGCATTTGTATTTATAAAATTGAAAAGTTAAAAAAAAAATTATAAAACCTCTAAATTGCTTGAACCTCGAGAGTAATGATCTTCTGCTCTACCTTTTTCAATATGTGAATAGAGGCCTTTTCTCCACGCTCTCCATTATGTGAGAATTAGTAGTGGTCTTTTATCGATCCTCTTCATTATGTGAGAATGAGTAGCCTAATCCATGTTAGGATAATTATGAGAAGAGAGGTAAAAAAAAACCTACAAAAGCATTTAAAAAAGAAGAAATTGCATTCTTGAGAATGATCGACAGGAAGATTTAAGAAGGAATGATTGAGAGGAAGATTTGAGAAGGAAAAGAGAATGATTAAGAGGAAGATTTGAGAATTGAAAGATTGAAAAATGGTGGGTTTATATAGACATAAAAAGTATCATTTAATGTGAAAATTTAAAAAATAATAAAAATAAAAATCTTTGAGAATTGAAAGATTGAAAAAGGGTGAGCTTATATAGACATAGAAAAGATCATTTAACGTGAAAATTAAAAAAATAATAAAAATAAAAATCTTAAAATCAAAGATAAATAATTTGTTTTGAATGAATTCTTTTAATTGATTAATGTGATGGTATATATATATATATTTTTAAAAAAAACCAACTTGAAGATTAAATAGGGGATTTTTTTTTAATCTAATGATTTTAATGTAAAATTACCTTATATAACCCTATAATCAATCACTAAAAAGGGCAAAAGGGAAAATCAAATGTTTCTCTCCCATAACCTCTTTTAGATAGTATGGATTACTTCAACATGATTCACTTGTATGTCAACAACATATTGTTCAAGTTATTTAATGGATCTTAGTTTATTAGATTGAGTTACACAAGTCTAAATGTCAACTAAAATAATTTCTTATTTTATTAAATAAATGAATTTTGTTTATACATTACAAACCATGAGACTTAGAGCATAAACCCCAACACTATTGGTGTCTATCATTGATAGACTATGACATTTTGCTACATTTATAAATATTTAGGTTTATTTCTCTATATTTGAAAACAACGAAAAAAATTGGACAATTATTTTCCAAAGGAGTCATGCATGAAATAGCATACATCTAAAATACATCAAAATTCTTAATTTCTCACATACAACCATTCAATTTATTTGCAAATAATCGCAAAAAGATTCACCACATTGACATACATTAAAGGGGAAAAGAAAAACTTACACAACATCTTGGCAATGTTCTTTTGTGTGTGTGTTTTTTTATATTCATTTTATATTTTAAGAGTGTCAATTGGTACAATCCCTTTTTGATAGCATTCATAGTTGATAGCTCCATAGTTCTTGATGCTTTTGTACTTCTTTGGTCTTTCTTCATCTACCAAACCCTCCACTGGCCCAATCTCTCTTTCTATCTCAGGTATATGAAACATTGCCAATGAAATCCTCATCCTTTCTGAGTTTGTCACCGCCCTATGCAATGGGCTCTTCAATATTCCATTGCTCATAATCTTCAAGTTCATACCCCCATCCAATCAGACAATCTTTTTAGTATCATTCCAATTTTGACAAGTAGAAATAAAGTTTAATAGACAGAGAGTTTTCTTTCTTCCCCCCCTTTTTTTTTCAATTTATATATCTTTTTTTATAAAATTTTGGTTAAAATATTATTTTGATTATTGTATTTTGAAGTTTTTGTTCAAATTTAGTCTCTATACTTTCAAGAAATCTTGAAATATTCCATTGCTCTTAATCTTCAAGTTTTTCCATAATCCATCCAATCAAATAATCCTTATACTATCACTTCAATTTTTGACAAGTAGAAGAAATAAAGTTTGATAGAGAGAGCTTTCTTTCTCCTTTTCTTTTTCAATTTTTTTATATTATATAATTCATATTGGTGGTTTGTTGTTAGATTTTTTTTCAAAAAAAAAAAATTGTTATTTACTAGCATTTTCACTCTAAATTTTAAAAACGTATTCACATATTATATTTCTTTGCATGAAAATTATCATTATTATTTAATCACTTTCGAAAAAGCTTAACTTCAAGAGACTAAACTAAGATTTATATAAAGTACATAGACTAAATTGAATAAATCCTTAAATATAAGAACCAAAATAATATTTTAAGTGTTAGAGATTTGTTCAGTTGGCTTAATATTTTTCTAAGGCAGTGGTTTCTATAGATGTCTCAAATAAAGTCTTAACGTCTGTCTATGACATCAGAGTTTTTCTACAGAATATTTTCCTTATTTGGAAATATCCAGTTGTAATATTTTTTCCGGTTTTTCCTTTATCGGAGTGTAACCTTGTATTCCAAATGGGGATTTTTTTCCTTTTTTGGATTCAACTACCTAAAGAGAATTATGTTGTCCATTTAAGTCAGTCATATATTTTATTAAGCAAGACAATTTCTATGCGACAACTGATTTGTTCTACATTGTATTCTTGCTCCTTGATCATCATTCCGTTGTGCAAGTTCTTCATCCGTTGAAGTGCAACACCTTGAAGTGAATCACAGTCTTAGGGAAAGCCTAAGCCATTGCTGTTAGAGAAAAGATTCTCAGTCTTAGGGGGAGCCTAAGATTCAATTTCGGAGAAGGAGTTCTCCATCTTAGGAGGATCCTAAGATTCATTAGTGAAAGGAGTTCGTTGACTTGAAGAAAGATATCATCGTGAGAGGAGTCTCATTCATCATCGGAAGTTTGAGATGATCAACACTAATATTGTCAAGCTTAGGGGGAGCCTAAATAAACTTGAGAATGAGTCTCACATCTAGGTAAACTCTACATAAGTCATTGCAGTGGTTGTGCATTACAGATAAGTGTTGCATTGTAAATTGCTTAACTCTTTAATATGAGCCTAAGATGTAGGTGGTTCATTACCAAAATGGGTTACTAATTTTTGTGTGTCTTTACTTGTTTACTTGTAGTTAGTATTTTTGTTGTTTCAGTGGTTGTTAGTGCTTTCCGTTTAACATCCATATATCAAGTGACGAGTCATCCTAATGCCTTTTCAATTGGTATCAGAGTGGGTCACCTTTACTTCAGGTGTTCCGATCATGGATGAGATCAAAGAAGGTGACTCTACCACTCGTCCTTTGGTTCTAGATGGAATAAACTTTTCATATTGGAAAGCTCGAATGATTGCCTTTTTGAAGTCATTTGACAACAAATCTTGGAAGGTTGTTATAATTGGGTGGTCTCATCCCACCATCAAAATTGATAATGGAAAAGAAATCTTGAAGGCAGAGTTCTAGTGGTTTGTAGAAGAAGATGAAGCTTTGTTGGGGAATTCTCGTGCCTTGAACGCCATATTTAATGGTGTAAACTGCAATATATTCAGACTAATTAATACATGTGTCTCTGCTAAGGAGGCATGGGATATCTTATCCATTGCTCATGAGGGAACTACTAAAGTCAAGATGTTAAAGTTGCAATTGTTGACATCGAAGTTTAAAAGCCTTAAAATGCATGATGAAGAATCCATTGTTGAGTTTAATGTTCAATTATTAGATATTGCAAATGAGTCATTTGCTCTTGAGGAAAAAATTCATAAGAAAAACTCGTCCAGAAGGTACTTAAGTCACTACCTAAGAGATTTGATATGAAAGTTATTTAAATTGAGGAAGCTCAAGACATAACAAAGTTGAGAGTAGAATTATTCGATTCCTTCCTTACGTTTGAGATGTCGAGAGATGGAAAGACCGAGAAGAAGAATAAGGGTATTATTCTTCAATCCTTAGTTAAAGAAGAGCTTGTTGATCCTGATAGGGAGTCAGATGATTCCCTTGTTGAATCTATATCGTTACTTTTAAAATAGTTTAACCGTGTTCTCAAAAGGTTCGGTGAGGGTGAGAGGTTTGCCACTTATAATAACTACAAGTTTGGTGGTTCGCCACCCCCCAAACAATTCAGACCTCAGAATAGCAAGAAGGAAACTAACAAGTCAGATACTTTCGTACCTAAACAAGAAAAGTTTATCAAATGCAGAGATTGTGGTGGTTATGGTCACATTTAGGCTGAATATCCTAATTTTCTAAAGAAAGAGTAAATGTTATGTTTTAACTCTGTCTAATGTTGAATCTAAAGATAGTAGTGACTTAGAGGAAGATATCATGGCACTTGTTAGTAACATTTCTTCTAACACCTCTTCATATGGATTTCTGAGTATGGCGTGTATGCAGAAAAGGCTCATGATGCTGCAAGTTGTGGGTTTACAGATCCTTCTTATCATGCCCTATTTCTCAAATGGCAAGACGATTAGAAAGCCCTTGATGTGTAAAAAGAAAGTATTAGAACTTTGATAGCTGACCATCACAAATGTCTACTATTACAGAATTGAAGTGTAAACTTTCACAAGTTAAAGCTGAGAAGAAGTCGGTGTGCAAAAATGTCAAAATATTGAACATTGGTACTGAGTCTCTAGAAAAAATTTTGATAAAAGAAAAGACAGTTTGTGACAACTCTGGGCTTGGTTTTTTAAAAGGAGGAAGTCAACATAATAATCAAACTAAAGGGAAGTAAAAGATTGAGTTTGTTAGAGCTTAAGAATTAGAGTCCTATGGTTTTATAGGTACTTTCTCTAGCAATTCTATTGAGAAAGGCAACCATACGTTCAGATAAAGATGGATTCATCACTATTATGAGAAAATGGGACATAAACATCCTTTTTGCTATCAGTTATTGAAAGTTCTTCACAGACTCACTTATCCCATAACGGCTCCCCACTTCTCTCAAAATTACCATCAAAGACAGAAACAAGTATGGAGAGAGAAGAATGTTAAGAATAGATGCAATGTTGTTTTGACCTCCCTTAGATTTTCTGCCAAAAGAGATTAGTACTTTGATGGTGGAAGCTCTCGTCATATGACTGGTGAAAAGAGCTATTTGTTCGATCTCAAATCTGTTAACTCAAGAAAGATCACTTTTAGTGACGGTGCGTGTGGTAAGATCATTGGGAAAGGAAGACTAAATTACCTAAGTCTTCCATAATTAAATGATGTAATGTTGGTTGAAGGGCTTACAGTCAATCTTATTAGCATCAGTCAACTTGTGACCAAGGGTTGGATGTGAGTTTCACCAAAGACAAATTTGTTATTACAGATGATGTCAAAGTTTTTGTCATGACAGGTACGCACTCTTCTAATAACTGTTATCTGTGGAGTTTAATTTCTTACAGGTTTGCCATCTCTCTAGGCAAGATGAATTTAGCCTATGGCACTAACGCCTTGGGCATGTGAGCATGAAAACACTACAAAAGGTTCTTAGCAAAAATGCTATATTTGGACTCCCCTCTTTACCTACTTCATCTAGAATTATATGTGGTGATTGTCAATCAGGAAAACAAACTCATGCTCCTCACAAGTAGACATGTCACTCTAGTTCGTCTCGGTTTCAAACTTCTTCATATGGATCTTATGGGTCCTATGCAATTAGGGAGTTTGGGAGGCAAACGATATGTTATAGTTGTTATTGATGACTTCTCTAGATACACTTGGATTCACTTTTTACGAGATAAATCAGATATATTTTCTACTTTTCAAGCTCCCTATCTTCAATTACAATGCGAAAAAGATTTGAATGTGATACGAACTCAAAGTGATCATGGTAGGGAGTTTAAGAACTCTATTTTTTTTAGTTCTGCCAGTTAGTTGGAATTCACCATGAATTCTCAACCCCTATACTTCCCAACAGAACGAAGTTGTTAAAAGGAAGAACCGAACTCTTCAAGACATGGCTCGCACGATGTTGCATGCCAAACATATACTTTTCTAGTTTTTATCACATACACAACAAAGTTGTCTTACGACCAGGAACCTCTAGCATAAGTTATGAAATATGTTGAGGAAGGAAACTGACTATGAAATACTTCTTCATTTTTGGAAGTACTTGTTACATTCTTGTTGATAGAGAGGCTAGATGGAAATGGGATTCCAAGTCAGATGAAGGGATTTTTCTTGGATATTCCACAAATAGTCGAGCTTACAGTGTCTACAATAAATGAACTCGCGCTGTAATGGAGTTCATTAATGTTTTAATTGATGATGATGTTGGCTTTTTCAGTTCTAGTTCTACAGAGGAAGAAAATTCTTGTACTACTCCTATTGTCAATATTGATGTCCCTAATATCTTGTCTGACATGCCATCTGACATGAATTCAAAAATCCCTGTGGAGGACAACCTGAATGTTTTTTAGTAGGTGGAGGGTAGTAATAGGCAACCCTCCAACAAGATTCATAAAAATCGCCCTCTAGTAACATAATTGGTAATCTTGAAGAAGGATGACAACTAGAAGGGAAGATAAAGTCAATTATCTTGAGATGATTAGTAATATTTGTTTCACTTCCCCCGTTGAACCAAGAAGTGTCAAAGAAGCTCTTGAAGATGAATGTTGGGTCAATGCAATGCAAGAAGAGCTTGAGCAATTTGTGAGGAATGAGAGTGGACTCTCGTTCCTCGATTAGAATTTGTAAATATAAACGAGACAAAGTGAAATTTCAAGAACAAGACAGATGAGAATGATGATGTCACTAGAAATAAAGCCAGATTAGTGGCTCAAGGATACAATCAAATAGAAGGCATGAATTTTGATGAATCCTTCACTCCTGTTGCAAGACTTGAAGCCGTCAAACTCTTGCTTGGTATTTGTAAAGAGTGTGTTCCTGAACGGATATCTAAAAAAGGAAGTGTACGTTACTCAACCCAAAGGATTTGTGGATCTTACTCATCCTGACCATGTGTATAAACTTAATAAGGCTCTTTATGACCTCAAACATGCACCCAAAGCTTGGTATGAACGATTAACCCAGTTCCTTGTCAACATCGAGTATAGTTGAGAAAGAGTTGATAAGACTCTCTTTGTAAAAAAATCTCATGAGAATTTTGTGATTGTTCAGATCTATGTTGATTTTTTTCCGGAGGGAAGCCGTAGGAGATGGTCGAGCTCTCTGTCAGACAAATGCAGGAAGAATTTGAGATGAGCATGATAGGAGAACTATCTTATTTTCTGGGATTTCAAATAAAACAACTAAATTAGGGAATCTTTATCTCTCAAAACAAATATGCCAAGAGTTTAGTGAAGAAGTTTGGCTTAGAAAGTACTAGTGTTAAAAGAACTCTAACTCCAACTCATGTGAAAATGTCAAAAGATTCAGGTAGAACTTAAGTAAATGAAAGGCTATACAGAAGCATCATTGAGAGCTTGCTGTATTTAACAGCCAGCAGGCCAAACATTGCTTTTGTTGTAGGTGTGTGTGCCAGATATCAATCTTGTCCTAAAAATAGTCATTTGCTCAATGCAAAAAGGATAATCAAGTACATAATGACACTAGCGAATACGGTTTACTATATACGTTTGACACAAGTAGCTCATTAGTTGGCTACTGTGATGCTAATTGAGCAGGCAACTCATATGATAAAAATAATACTTCTAGAGGCTGTTTCTTCTTGTGCAAAAAAATTGATTTCGTGGTTCAGCAAGAAACAAAATTGTGTTTCCCTGTAGACGGTTGAAGCTGAATACATTGCAACCGGGAATAGTTGTACCCAACTAATCTGGATGAAGGAAATTTTACTGAAGTATGATGTCCCATAAGATGTCGTGACTCTTTACTGTGACAACATAAGTGCGATTAATATAGCCAAAAATCCAATTCAACATAGTTGTACCAAACATATTGACATCAAACACCACTTTATGTGACCTTGTGGACAGTAAGCAGATCAAGTTAGAGCGTGCCAACACTAAAAATCAATTAATAGACATGTTTACTAAGGCGTTAGATGTTGATCGTTTTGAGGCTCTGAGGGCAGCTTTGGGTCTTTGTGTCATGAAGGCATAACAATTAAATCAGTGGGTTGTTTAGCTGAGGATCTCAGCCCATCAAACATGAAAGCCCATGAAGTTATTGTTGCAAATAACTACCTTAATGACGGTTGTTGAGAGTTCAAGGAAGTCTAACAGTGTTTTATTTTCAAATTACTTTTTGAATTTGAATTGTTGGCAGTTTAATCGGGCATGTCTCCCCGAAGTTAGATAAGATGGAATTGAACATTTAATTTCAAAATTTGTGTGTTTGCTTGTCATACTAAGCCTCCTCTAATGGTGAGTAGTCGTCACAGAACTCATACTTCTGATGGAAAAACGGTGAGATACAAAGAGAAGGCCAAACAAAAGCTGCATGTGCCTAAAGATGTTCCTCCTGCTTCAATCAACAAATATGGAGTTTGTATGTGTGGACTCCCCCCCTCAGCAGAATGAAATCAAAGTTCTTCCTCCCTCGGCGAAGCGGAGATGCTCTAGGGCAGGATTGATTGACGAATCAAAAGGAAAAGAAAAAGCAAGCTCCCCTGCCTTGACATTATTTGACCCGATTGGACATGGGAGAGAAATTTGTACAAATATTGAAAAATCTACTTCAAATGATTCTTCCGATCACATGCATAATTTTATATATTGTCGAACCATTTGTCAATGATCAAGTAAAAGCTAGGGTTTCCGAGAGTAGATTAATTTCTAATGAAAATCTTGCATCTGGTTCTGGCACTGTTGAATCTACTGTTCATGCTTCTGATGCAGGGATGCATACGTTGTTGCCCGTCCTCAGCAAAAATGTTTTGCATTATTAGGACGCGGTGCCACTTTTTAGCGTGCACCCATCTGAATCAAATTTAAAAAGTTAATCAAATTCTTTGATTCTTGTACAGGCACACAATTTTGTATTGCGTTAATTTGTAATTATTTGTATACTTTGTTAATATTCAATACAATGAGTATATATTCACTCTACTTTTTGCCTGTGCCTTTTTCCTTATCATCATTTGTCAATATTTGTAATGTTCTGAATCTTTTACTTTTGTATTCTTCACTGTGTTGCTATGATGTAATATATGTTTATACTTTGAAACATTTCTCATACTTTGTAAATTCTGACTAACACTTAGTTAATTTTTAGTTTAGCAGTACTTTACCTCCTTATCTTTCAAAGTTCTGGTCAAATCTTCTTTTTGAAAATTTTCTTCTAAGTGTTTGTCTAGTCTATCCAAACAATGCAATAAAGACCTTGCTCATCTTTAAATTTGGGGGTGGGAAAGGTCTGAGCAGATAAGATCAAGGATATGTAGTATTTAAGAAAATGCGTTCATTTTCTGTTTTGAAAAAAAAAAAACAAAAAAACAAAAAAACAAATTTTTATGCAAAACTCCAATGTTAGCACAAGGGAAAAATAAAATGTTCCTAACCTGATAAGAGTCTAGTTGTGAAAAGAGTCTGCTCGTAGTTAGATGTTCGTATGACACCTGTAGGAGCAAGCCAAAATGAAGGTGGGTTTCCAAGATCAACGCAGTATAAAAAAAAACATATAAATGCAAGAGACAACTCCTCTGAATATCATGAGTTAAAGTTGAGATTGGCACACAACCGTAGTTGGATGTTCGCATGACACCCATGGGGGCAGGCCAAAACGAAGAGTGTAACCATGACCAACTATCTCTAGTAAATGACGCAAAAGTTTTGACCACTGTATGTAGATATATCAAGTGTTTTGACAAGAAGAGATAAATATTCTATTTTGAAAAAAAATAGAAAAGTATCTTTGAGCAGAATTTTGTTATATAGAAGAATAAAGTAGGGCTTGTTAAGAATTAGCAAGGATAGAAAGAAATTGTGATGTTAAGTATTGTGCCTAAGTGTAATATTCGGAGCAACCAATTGACGCAAAAATATAGGATAGGAATTGAGCTTTATTTCCTTAGTAGAAGATATGCTTGAGGACAAGTATATATCTAAATTTGGGGGTGTGATAACTTGTAGAAATACAAGTTATTTGTACTGCCTTATCTAGATATTGCAGCTAAAAGAGATTAAATATGTGCCAATTGTATGGAAATTAGCTTAAAAATACAACAATTATGAATTATCGCAATTACACCCACTAACATCGTTAAGATGGAAGAAAAGGAGATTTCTATTCTGTTTTGCAGGAAACCAAGTCA
Organism: Benincasa hispida; assembly: GCF_009727055.1. Lineage (NCBI taxonomy): Eukaryota > Viridiplantae > Streptophyta > Magnoliopsida > Cucurbitales > Cucurbitaceae > Benincasa > Benincasa hispida. Next base: position 33,213,364 of record NC_052354.1, read on the forward strand.
CCGCTTGCGATCAAGGCTCAAGAAGAACTGACTAACGCATCTCTATCACATTTACGCCCATCAATCAACACTGAAAAGACGATTAACGCAATGACGGCGCAATGCGACAGTCGATCCAGAGCTGACTTTCAACCGCATGTGGTAATAAAAACAACACCTCATGCAAACACTCATCGAAAGATGCAGCTGAGCAACGCAAAAGCGGGGGATTGTGACACGTGTACAACTAACGGTTGTGCAGATTCGACGGTCTGATTGCATAACAGAAGAAATAATATCCCTTCATGTTCGGAATTTCCATAACAAAAAGTGGGGACTACAAGGTCGGAGTCAAAGATCTTCACCTATAAATACCCCATAGAATTCACAGAAAAAGAGGTTACTCGATACGGGGCTAATTGCTGCTATTATATTGAGAAAAAGGCTGAGCTGAGTGTTAAACTGAATAAATCCGGGAAGAAGAAGAGGCAAGGCCGAGAGGTGAGTCTCAGTGTTCATTTGCCAGATCCCCGCCGCGAAGCTCTTTTACTCAGATCGCTGGTACCGGTGAAGCAAGCCTGAGAGGAAAGCTCATACTCTGTCTCTTATACACATCTAGATGTGTATAAGAGACAGAGCCTGAGAGGGAAGCTCATCCATCCGTCCAATCCATCCAATCCGACAAGCAGATCTTCATCCAAATCGGTGTCGAGACATTGGCGCTATTTGTATCTGTTCTATCTCTTTTCATCTTTGTAGTTCATCTTCTTTATCTCTGTATTCACACACCATGTATCAGACGCTAAATAGATATATTGAATGTCTTGATCGCTTTCATCACCACTTTTCTGTTTATTTCCGTTCCTTTGTTCATCGCTTTCTTCATGATGTGTTCTTAATCCCCTGGTAGTTAATATGATTTTAACGAGTAGTTAATCTGTGTTAAAGAGATAAATTGCGTTTAGCTAAGACATGCTAGATGGCATCTTCACTTGTGAGAGTAGAAGTGAAGATGTCGTTCTGATCTATCGAGAGAAGGTCAGAAGAATGCATTAACTAGAGCGAGTAGTACTTCCAGACAAGGAAGCAACCTTGCGTTCATTACGTTCGTCTCTGTTTCACTACATACATGTGGGAATGCGGCCGATCACTAAAAGGTGTATTTAAGGGAAAAATGGAACCGTACTTATCACTTCAACACAATTAAGAACTTGCGATGGTTATATTAGTTATCTTTCTGTTCTATTTCATACATAAGACTTGCCGTCACATTACATGATCTTTGTAGAATCTTCACAGCCAGCCTTGACCTCAGTATCTTGTATTATGAAGCCTGTATCTTGTACCATCTTAGCTTAGGTTTACTGCACTTTATTTTATTATCGCATTTTTACTGCTTTCCTTTACTTTATCACAATTTTTATATACTTGCACAAACTATACTTTTAAAGATTGAAAAACCTGGTCGCATGTATTATAAACATAACGCAATAACCTCAATCAGTCCCTGTGTTCGACCTCGGATCACACCGAGAAACTTACGAAGGAATTATACTTGGTTCCAACGTAAGGAAATTTGTGACAACGCATAGAATACTACTAGAATACCCATGAATAACGCATATCTAGAAGTAATATTGCATGAATTAAGTCAAGTCAAGGCATTATTGTATATCTATCGGCTTGAACCGTGCGTGCATCGTATAGCATACTGTCAACGTAACACTTATATTTTTGGTTTTGCTTCTAGTTTTGCTGTTTGATATTCTATGTGTTTGGGTTGGTGTTGCTCTGGACTTATGGTTATGATTTGATTTGCTCTGGAAGCCCTTGTTGTTTGGGTTTGTTTTGTGTTTTTACCGATGATGTTATACTTTTTGTCAAGCCTTTATTTCAGACACACACACACACACACACACATATATATATATATATATATATATAATGAATGGTTGTTTGCTTTTGTTCTGCCTATAAATAATAATAATAATAATAATATATATAAGAGAAAGGAAAAGCTTGTTGGAGATTTGTTCAGTTGGCTTTATATTTTTCTAAGGCAGTGATTTCTGCAGATGTCTCAAATAAAGTCTTAAGATCTGTCTGTGACATCAGAGTATCTTCCTGCAGAATATTTTCCTTATCTGGAAATATCCGACTACAATATTTTGTCCGACATTTTCCTTTATCGAAGTGCGACATCTATTCCCAATGGGGATTTGTTTCCTTTCTTGGATTCGACTATAAGAGAATTATGCTGCCCATTTAGGTCAGTCGTATATTTTATTAAGCAAGACGATTTTTGTGCAATGACCGATTTGTTCTACATTGTGTTCTTGCTCCTTGATCATCATTCCGCTATGCAAGTTTTTCATCTGTTAAAGTGCAACATCTTGAAGTGAATCACAAACTTAGGGGGAATCCAAATCATTATTGCTAGAAAAGGGATTCTCAATATTAGGGGAAGCCTAAGACTCAACTTCGGAGAAGGAGTTCTTCATCTTAAGACGATCCTAAGATTCACTAGTGAAGGGATTTCGCTGACTTGAGGAAAGATATCATCCTGAGACGAGTCTCACTCATCGTCGGAAGTCGAGGTGATCAACACTAATATTGTCAAGCTTAGGGGGAGCCTAAGTACATTTGAAAAGGAGTCTCACATCTAGGGGGAGCTTAGGTGATCAGTGAGTTAAGCTCTACGTGAGTCACTATAGTGGTCATGTATTATAGATAAGTGTTGCATTGTAAACTACTTAATTCTATAATATTATTGGATTATCTTTCCTAGGCACACTATCCCCCAGACATAGGTGGTTCATCACCGAACTGGGTTACCAACTTCTATGTGTCTTTACTTGTTTACTTGTAATTAGTATTTTTGTTATTTCAATGGTTGTCAGTGCTTTCTGTTTAACATTCGTATATCGAGTGAAGAGTCATCTTAGCACTTTTTCATTAAGCTAATCCTATTTCCAACTAAAGTCCTTGTTATCAATATATGTTTATAAGTAAAACCATATACAACTCATTTGGTTAAGGCATCTTACCATCAACTTGAGGTGAAAAGTTCAAGTCCTATCTTCAAATTACAATTTATCAATAAAACCACCTCCTTTTTCTTTTAATATATTTTTTCAAAATGTTGTTTTATATCTTTGTAGTTTTTCGGTTAAATTATAAATTTGATCTCTATGGTTGGGAGAAATTTAGAATTTAGTCTTTATGGTTTGATAAAACCCTCATAAATAGCCCATGCATAGAAACCATGTGTTAGAACTTTATCAAACAATCTGGACTATTTTATGATATTTTATCAAAACATAAGGACTAAATTCTAATTTTTAAGACTATATGGACCAAAAATTCAAACTTTTTTCAAACCTCAGGGATCAAATTTATGATTAAAGCTACTTTTTTTTTTCCTAAAAAAGACATAACTAAAGAGAAGAATGAGAGAGAGAGAGCTAGGAAGAAGTTTTACCTCCATTTGGTCACCAAGATTGACAATGAGAGCATAAGGTAAGGCAGGGACTTTGACCCATTTATCATCTACAAAAACTTGAAGACCTTCCATTTCTTTGTCTTGTAACAAAATTGTGAGGGCTGATCCATCTGTATGAGCCTTTACTCCAAGAACCAAATCTGGTCTTGAACACGGTGGATAGAAATTAAACCTCGCATTCATCGGCGATAGATCCCCAAGCTGCTTTACGAAGCTATCTTCGTCAATCTTCAACGACTTCGCTATTGCTTTGTACAAAGCTTCCATTACCAACTTTATGTTATCTACATATTCTTCTAGGATTTCTCTGCAGAAAGTAACGTAGTGTTGATGTAAAGATAATGACAAAACTAGAAAGAAAATCACATAACATTAAGCACACATAAGCTTCAAATATTTGTTTGATCAATTAGGTTGCATTTGATAACAATTAAGTTTTTTAACCTTTTATTTTTAAAAATAATACATATTGTTTCTTCTCAATTTTTTACTTTAAAGATCCTATTAAACATTTCAAAAAACAAAAAAGATTTTTTTTTTTTTAAGATTTGACTTGGATTTTAGAACACTTTTTTCTTCAGGAAGATTCTAAAGCACTGTTAGAAAAGTCTAATATAAAAAAATGGACCCAAAAAAAACTCATGGAAGAGAAGTAGTGTGTGTATGTCACATTTGATAGTTATTTGGTTTTTATAAACCATTAATTAGTCAAATTTTTAAAACTAAAAAATTAGTTTTAAAATATTATTTTATTTTTAGAATTTAGCAAGAATTCAAATGTGTTTCTTTAGTTAAAAAAAAAAAAAAGTTGAAAACCATTTTGTAAAGAAATTGTGGTAAAACAAACACAATACTTAAAATACTTATTATGTGTTTTTTAAATTTAGCTAAACATTCAACTATTTACTTGGAAAAGATAAGAACGATGGTAAAAATTTATAAGAAAACGAGCTAGTATAGTTTTGTAAAACTAAGAGGAACCTAAATAAGAGCAAAACGAGGGCCTTAGTAAAATTTCCATGGTTAGAGTAGAGATGGAACCACACTTTGAGAACAAGAGTAACCATACCTAAACCAAAACCATTTGAGTCACATAGGAAAATAAGGTTGGACGATAGACATGTCATATAGCACAATTTTTTAGTAATGAAATGAAATGAAACGTTTACCTAAAACCATTTGGCCAAAGGTTGAGTTTTCTTGAATCATGTGGAAAAACTTGAATGAAGATACGATAATTCCAATCAAGAACTTGGTTTTCTGAAACCACCACATCATTTCCATAGCCTTGGAACTCATTATCTTCATTTGATGGACAATACTTTTGCTTTTCTTCTTCTGGCAATCCAAAGAACTCTTTTGCAATCTCACGTATCTTGTCTAGAAATGAACTCGAAATCCCATGTCCAATTGCCTAAACCAAATATCACAGCTTATATGTTATTGTTAAATCACTCACTTCCTTCATTTATGGACGTGACATTCATAGAAATAATATTGCATGAGCACTCAACTTCTTGCTTTGATACTATCTTAAATCATTCATTGACTCAAAAACCTTTCAACAATTATCAACTCATATATATATATATATATGTATGTATCGTTTTTGTCACTATAGTTTGAGACTCAATATATGATGTGGAAGAAACAAAACTCTAATATCAAAGATAACAGTAATATCAATTGAACTATATTCATGTGGACAGTTTTTATATTTTCAATAAATCTTAATTTTGGTCCTTACGGCTGGTTTACTATGATTTTTTTTCAAAAGAATGATTTTTAAAAACTTAGTTGCAGTTGGGCTGCACCTATCTCTTGTGCAACATGACTAACACCCATTGAGATAGTGCCACATGATACAACTTTTTTTAAAAGATTGTTTTTAGAAAAAATTGTGAGTAAAAGAAAAGAAGAGTACGAAGATAGACCTAGGCTACACTTAATCATTCCCTTTTTAAATTTAACTAAGCATTCAAATATTTACTTATAAAGATTAAAACCATTATAAAAAATAAATTATGAGAAAACAAGCCCGAACAATTCTTTTTTTTTTAAAAAAAAAAAAAAACTAAAACGGTTATCAAAATTAAGGAACCTAAATAAGAGTTATCAAAATGAGGTCCTTAATAAAAATTATATGGTTAAATTAGAGATCGAACCACACCTTGAGAACAACCGTATCTAAACCAAAATACAAATTAAACCTAAATCATAAAGACTTCTTGAGTCACATACGAAAATGAGCAAAATGTAATATTATATATCCCTTCACTATTGGACGCGGAAATTTGTAGAAATAATATTGAAAACATAGGACTTCCTACTCTGTAATATTATATATCCCTTCACTATTGTTTCAATAGAGGAATGGAAAGGAAATCAAAACCTGAAAGCATCCCTCCTTGGCGAGAGCAGATCTCAATTTTCCCAATTCAGAGTCCAAAACCTCAGGTTCCGGCGACGAAGAAGGCAGAAACACACCGACGTCGATGATCGGAATCTCGCCGACACCGCCGACCGCAGAGCCTTCAACAACGTAGGCTCGCGGCGGTTCGTCGCCATTGATGGACATTTGCAACACATTTTTGGTCGAATCTGGAAAACGCAGAGACATTTTCCCCGTAATTTTTCGGCAAAGACGACGATTGATCGAAATTCAGGGTTTGCAATTTACCGGAGTCGAACTTATTTAGGGTCGAATATAAACTTATGCTTGCAAATTTATAGCAATTAGTGATGAAGATTTGAAGGATTTGAAAGAAATAAAGAAACAAATAGTTCAGTATAATCCGTCCAAGAACAGCTTCAGCAAAATCGGAGTAAATAGTGAGTAAGAATATTCCTCCAATTCTCTATATTTCTCTTACAAAATGTATAAAAGAAAATAGTTTTAGTAATATATTTTTGTAGAATAAAGGAGGACAATGACAACAAAGAAGAAGACATGATTATATATATATAAACTATTGATTCCAAAATGTTGTTTTCCAACCACTCTTTCTAAGATTATAAATATATCATAAATTTTAATTATTAATGCCTTGGATCATGGATGATTAATATAATGAGTTGGTTTTAAGGTAATAAATTACACTTATGATTCTTGATGTGGTGGTGGGTTCACACTAGAGAATAATTATGAAGCAAGTTGTGAAACTTTTGGTTCTAATTCAACTATTAGTTTGATGATCGACTAAATTATTTAAAGCATGTCAACAATAGAGAAATCGTCCATATTTGTTATAATAAAAAGAATATGCTGAAATCACACTGGGACATATTTTCAAATATATTATCCGTCAATTAGATTAGGTGACATATAAAAAAAATTCATTTTTAAAATACATGAATTAAAATGAACTAAAGTAATAAAATACATAAACTAAAATAAAAATTTGAACAATTTTTTAAAATGTCAAAATAGAAATTCAAATTTCAATTTATTAAAGAGAGCAATTGGTACTTTCACTATTCAACTTTGTTCCTTGTTAAAAACCAATTTTAGTCTCAAAACATTCGTTTGAGTAATAATTTAATTACTCATTGAACTTTAGTTTGTAATGTTTAGTTCAAATTTCAATTTTGTAATGTTTAGTCCTTCGACTTTATTATGTAACAATCTAGTCCTTGTACTTTAAAATTTTTTACATTTTAGTCTCTATTGTATAAACAGGTGTTAAGAATTTAATAAAATTTCTTGCATAAATAAACCGATAAACTAACTAAAGATTTAATATTTTTACAAAATACAAAGTCTACATCAAAAATAATAAAAATTGACGTTAAATTTTGATAACTTTTTTACTTAAGGACTGGATTGTTACAAATTTGAAAACACGATGACTAATACTAAAGTTTAGGGACTAAATTGTTATAAAACTAAAAGTATAGGGATTAAATCGTTACAAACCAAATTTTTAGGGACTAAATTGTTTTCTTTCCTGAAAGTTTAGGACTAAAAATATTTTTTTAACCAATAAACTATTAAACTACGCTCAAATTATTAGTAGAGAAATTGGTTAACATAAACATAGTTCAACTGACATAAACTTGTACTACTAACTTCAGAGTCGTAGGTTGATCCCTCACTTTAGATGTAAAAGAAATTGATAATTAGTTTGTGTTATTTGTAAAAAAGGGATTAGTTTATTTATTTGTTTGTTTTTTCTTTTTCTTTTTATTTATTTATTTTGGTAACTATCACATAATATAAGAAAACGATGCGAGACTTGCGGACCTTTCATATTAATATTGTTGTTTTCAAAACTTATTAGAGAAATATTGTTGTTTTGAAACTTATTAGATAAATATTGTTATTTTGGATTTCGAGGCTAGAAGTCGAGGGTTGAGGATTCGACTAATGTAGAGGTTGAACGTTGAGAACTCGACAAATATAAGAAAAACTTAAAAACAATACGTAAATTAGGGTTGTCGAGGGTTGAAGTTTCGACATATATAAGTCAAACTTCAACCCTCGATAAGGAAAAGGAAATCTCATTAATTTGTGATGAGGATCTCGCTCTAGAGAAGAATCTCGCTAATTTTGTATATTAGGTTGTCGAAGATTGAAGTTTTGGCATACATAAGTCGACACTTCAACCCTCGACAAGGAAGATAAGTGGGTGAAGCAGATTGTAAGAGAGAACGAGGTTGTAGGAGAGAGCGAGATTGTGAGAGAGAGCGAGATGGAAAGCGAGATTGTAGGAGAGAGCGAGATTGAGTGGCGAGATTTGAAAGCGAGATTGTTAGGAGAGAGCGAGATTGAAAGCGAAATTGTAGAGAGAGCAAGATTGAGAGAGCGAGAGCAAGATTGAGTCTGTCACATAGATTAAACGGTCAACCAGTCAGCTGACGTGGTCTGCCACACGGAAATCGTCTTCACTTTATTTACTTTCCATAAGTCTGAAAAAGTGCATAATTATACCACCATGCTGCCCCTGCTCCAATTCCCCTGCATGATTCCTTGCATGCATTGACTGACTGATTCTGATTCCTCTGCTCCGATTCCATGCATTCATTGACGCATTCATGCCCTCTCGCCATAGCCTTAATGCTTTTCAACCACCCCAATTGTTGCTCAGGTGGTTATATATGGTTAAGCAGACCAATCCCGAAAACATGTGTAGAGTGGAGAGTTAAAGAAACGCTTACTGAAGGTCATATTATCCTAACTTCTATATTTTGGGCATTTGGTCCTTGTATATAGAAGCTTTTAATAAATATCGACCGATTCATTCAGATAGATGGTACACACTTGTACAGAAAATATAGAGGAAAACTATTGATTGCTACATCAGTTGACTCGAACGACCATCTACTTCCACTTGCGTATGCCGTTGCTGATGAAGAGTCCGCAGACTTTATGAGGATGGTTCCTGAAACACCTGAGAGAAATTGTAACACACGAAGAGGTGTGTTTAATTTTTAGATCGACATGCTGGTATATTGCAGTAGTGAACAACCCAGTAAATGGTTGGATGGGATCGAAATGTCACCATCGTTTCTGCTTAAGACATATCGTCAGCAACTTCAATAAAAAGTATAAATTTAATTTATTGAAAAATTATGTTTATCGTGCTGGGTGCAGTTTCAAATTCGAAAGTTCAACAAAGTAATTGAAGATATCAAAGGAATAAATCAGAGCTGTCTGAGTTTTTTTTGACAACATTAGTTTAGAGCAATGGACTCAAGCACATGATGGAGGATTCGGATATGGGTGGATGACGACAAATCTATCAGAGTGCATAAATGGAGTCCTCAAAGGAGCTCGAATGTTGCCTATAAATTCTCTTGCTAGATAACATTCTTCAAATGCGTGAACTATTTCGAGAAAAGAAGAGAAGAAATAAAGGATGCATTGGAGCGTCAAGATAAATACAACCCGGTAATATTATTTTTTTTTATATATAAATAATATTAATAATTTATTTCAAACATATTTTATAATACTAAGTGGAGTAAAAATTCAGCTACGCACACGAAAAATAAATAAATGGCTGTACGATCTAGTAAACATAAAGTACAATCATACGATCGGTATGAAGATGTGTTTCATGTGAAGACTGGACGTCATAGTCTCAATGCCAAAGGAGGAAATGTTCAAATATTGAGGTTAAACAGGTACGAGCGGTACTGTTCATGTAACAAGTGGCAAGCATTCGGCATTCCATGCTCGCATTTTATGGCCGTTTGCTCATATTTTAACATGAACTACGAAGATTTTATTGAGGACTACTACAAATTGTCAACGTATGCTGAATGTTACTCTCCTCAATTTCAACCTGTACCGCATGAAGATTACTGGATCATGCACCCTAATATGCCCGTCTTACATCCTGATCCATCGTTATTGAAAAAACCTGGTAGACCGAAAAGTTCACGTTATCACAACGAGATGGATTGGACAGAACCAGCCACTCGACAACGATGTGGATTTTGTAACCATTTAGGATATAATCGAAGGAAGTGTCCTTTGTTACTAAGACGGGCTCTAGATAGTTAGGGATTGAAAAATAAATAATTTTTTTTTATTATATATTCATTTTAGTATATTCAATTTTTTTATTATATTTATTGTATATTCAATTTTTTTTATTGTAATCAATAAAGTTTTACATTATTCTTATCCCTCTCACTTTTCTCTACTATTCAATTATAGTCAATTTTAATATTTTTTTTTTCAGATCATGGCTTTAAACCCAGGATCTGTTGATCCAATGTTTTGTACGACCATTCTATTCATCGATCATATGTTGTATGGCAAGATCGTACTATTGGAGAAATATCTTGCAGGGTCGAGAGGCAGTTCTCCAGCACACTATCCCGCTCCACCCTCGAATACTACTGCTATTGCGCACATCTGAATTCAAGTCATTTGTTCACTTGATGTTCCTGCCACTGTTAGCTAACCTCCATGATACGGGGTGGTATTCGTAGGGTGGAGCATGCTTGGCATGGTTGTATAGACAAACTATGCAAAGCAACAAGACCTGAGGTTCGAGAGATAGCTGGACCTCTCATACTTTTGCAACTATGGTTTGGGAGTGATTTCCAACAATAGCTCCACAGCTACAACATGTTAATGACGTTCAGTTAGTTGGACGAGCCTACGGTTCTCGGTATATTATTTTTAATTCAATTCAATTTTATATCACTGATCTAGTTAATTTAAATTCTAAATTATCAATTTAAAAATTTAGGTGAAGAGACAAATTTTGTGTGACTAGGACAGCCACACATGTAATCAGCTAGTATAGATACATGTTTGATCTGCTTCAACCTGAACAAGGTACATTACACTAAACCTAATTGATTATTTTATTCACATTTTTATTGTATTTGTCTTTAATATTCTCTAATATAATATTTTGTGTTTCAGGTTTATTTGGGAGCCATACAAAATTATTATGCATACTTTGCCTAATTTTTGTACGAATGGTCAAAAATATGGCGGACGATGAGTCCTCTCATATGTTTTCACATTGGTGAGTGGCATCTTCCTGATAGGGGATAGAGACAATTCGATTTTCAGAAGGATGTCCCATCGTCATGTAATACTGAACCCGTACTGCATGATATTGACCTAAGGACTGGAGATTGGTCTGAAAAAGTTGCACATTTGGTAGTGCAATGGCACTATCGTGCAAGGTTTATTTCAGTGAAGGTTTTCTCTTGAACAGTTTGACACAGATGTCACTCCATAATATAATTCATTGGTATAATAATATCACAAGGCGCTTCGTCACTCGTCCGGAGCAGCTATGGGTCATCTAGTAAATGAATTAATATTATCTAATTATTTTTATTTTTAATTTATTTTAAATATTGTCTAATTGTTCTATAATTCACAGAGAATCGAACAACAGTAGACTCTGTGAAGTTGCAAATGATCCGAACCAGGTTCTTGCTATATGTAGTGACAACCAAAAGCTATATGGAGAAATTCATTATATGTACGATATACCTATTGTTCCTCCACCAGCTTCTAGACGTAGAGGACCTATTCGGAAAGAAGATGAGTTTGATGATTGTTGCACATAATGTGGAAGAGTTGTCCCAAATGATGCAGACGCAGAGTCAAACTGACCTTAGTATGTTAGTCCGATGATGATGATGCCAAGCATTTGGTTCAGGACATTATAACTCAGAGGCTGTTCCTTCGTCTTCATACGTGCATGGACATGGTGGGGGTCGTGAAGAGCATAATGAATATTTATATTATGAAGCGCCTGCAGAGGTACCAGAGCAACATCAAGAAGAACCCGAGCAACCTCAAGTTCGAATCGACGATGACAACCAGCTCGAAATCGACGACGTTCACCTTGTGGGGACACATTGATTTTTATATAAATGAGATATTTAATTTATATTTTTTTTTATTTTTATTGAGTTTTACTTTTTTAATTTATTCTTTTTAGAGTTTAAATAAAATAAATAAAATATTTTTAAAAAAATATTTTTTATAAAATGGAAAAATTAAAAAAAAGGAAGAAAGAAAGAAGAAGGTGGAATGTGTAATAATAAAAAAGAAAAAAAGGAAAATTTTTAGTACGGTATCTTCACTCTCTATCAAAATCTCGCTTTTCGCTCTCGCACTCTCGCCCAAAAACTCGCTTTCTCAAACTCTCGCTCTCTTAAAATCTCGCTCTTTCTCATAATCTCGCTCTCGGAATTTGATTGGAAGTTTCAATGGCAAAAAGAAGGAGATTCATTAGCTCGTTATTTAGTCAGAAACTTGCTGAGATGATATAATCCGTAAAATTAATCAACAAGCTTTGGAAGGAATTTCAGGGGGGACCTTATGAAAATTTAGAAATATGATATTTTGATAGAGGAAGGTTCTCCAGAATGATAATTAAACAGACTCAATAATTATGTTAGGAAGGGCAAGGTCGAGGGTTCAAAAGTTCGACGTACAAAATGAAAAAGAAGGTCGAGGGTTTCAAAATTCGACTTATCTAGGTCGAAATTTTCAATCCTTAACTTATTTTTTTAAAAAAAAAAACAAAATATTTTACAAATAGTTTGAAAACAAACAATATTTTCCTAAATAGTTTCTAAAAGGACAATATTCTTTTAATTTCCTAGACTTGCCTTTTCCAAGTTGACATTTAAAAATAATAATAATTATTATACTAGTTTTTTCCACCCAACATTGGAATCATCTCACCTTATTATTTATTTTATTAAAGCTCTTATTTGTACTTTTCCTCTTGACATTTATTAAAAATTAAAATCAGTTTATGGTCTTTACACTTATGAAGCTAATAAATTAGTCTTGAATCCTTGCATTTAAAATTTGGTAATGTTTTTATTTTTTTTTATTTTTATTAAATCGTCAATTGATCTAAAAGCTTAAATTGATAGGTGAAAGTAGATTTAATTATATATCATGTAATACTCCCCTCACTTGTGGACTTGAAATATGAAGAAAAACAAACAAGTGAAAATTATATAATGTAAAGGGGAGGAAACAACATTGTAATGGTTTGATATTATATTTAATTGACCTATCTATCAACTTAAGTTTTTTGGGTCAATCAGTGATTTAATATGGTAACAGACCAGGTGGATTAGATATAATTAAATTTACATCTATTAGCTTAAAATTTTTGAGTCAATCGACGGTCTAAGAATTATTAAGATTTAATAGAATTTCGTACATAGGTAGATTAATAAATTAATTAGAGTCAAATATATTTATTGTTGGGGTTGATACCCTAAATTTCATGGTTTCGTAGTTTGTAAATTATTTATACACAAAATATTTATTTAATAAAATAAAGTGTGATTTTATTCGACATTTAGTCTGCATTAACCAAATCCAATAAACTAAGATTCAAAGTTATTTAATGTAACTTATACATATATGTAATTGACATACAAATGGATCATGTTTAAGTAATAACTTGAACGGTCTGTAGTATATGTATAATGTTGGGTACCTTATCCTGGTGACACAACATATACGAGTCGCTTTGTAATTGTTACAAGTGTTGTAAAGTACTGCAAATGATCTGATCCTGATCATTCATGTGGAGACATGTGAGCAGGGTATCCTATATAAAGAGTTTGTATAAAACCAGATCACGAAATGAATAGTCTCTCTTTATAACATCTTTGCTAGAATAGACTTACATTTTACTAGAATGACTATAGGTGACTTGATCTTAATCCTGAGTGAGTTATGAACTCCTGCCTATGAAGGCAATCCTTTTATCTGTATGGGTGAGAATAGTCAGTTTCACCAACTTAATAAGCCCACCATTTTGGGGATTTGTTTGAGTGGAGAGTTGGAAAAACGTACACAAAATGTAATACACTCCTTCCTGTCTAAAGGAAAAGTAGATGAATTGCTCCCTTAAGGGCTGATTCCGGGACTTGGACAATGAGGCACCTTGCCCTCTCATTGGCCAGAGAGAAATTTAGTTTATAGTTAGACTATAACTAATTGTGCATTAGAGGGATCAATGGTACTTAAGGAGTTAGATATAAATATAAGGATAAAATGGTAATTTTGACCCAACTGTAGTTACGAGTAGTTTATGAAGGGTCAACTTATTGTTGATTGGTTATATCTATAGACACGAAAATATAATTACAGTGCAAAGAGTACAATTGTTGGTCTTTAATAGAGTGATCGATAATTAATGAATGTTGATTAATTCAATTAAAGGGTTAAATTAATTAATCTCGTGTCAATGAATCTTCTAATATGTAGGTTCATAAGGTCCCCTTGCTAGCTCATTAAAGATAAAACAAGAGATAATTGTATTTTAAATAATTTGAATTGTTCAAATTTTTTAGGCGTTAATTATATTAACGCGATTAATATAAACTATAATGTATATCGATACATTGTAGTTAATTATAAATATGGTTTATAATTAAATCCATATATGAGGGATGAATATTAGAATGAGACTCAAATATAATTTATATTAATGAGATTTATATAATTACTATAGATTAAAATTTAATGTGAATATGATTCATATTAAAACTATAGGTTATAAGAGAGATGTGTATTTTGATGTAATTAAAATGCATATTATATGATTAAATAAGTTAGTTAATTAATCATATAATGTACTTCTATGATAATTTGTTACATTTAATAACTACCCATTACAGGGGAGTTATTTTCATCATGTTGGATGAGAGTTTGCAATATAGAGAGAAAAAAGGTTGCAATTTCTTATGTGAAAAAAAAATCACTCTCTCAATCTTTTTGCTTTACCTTTCTTCCAAAAACAGAAAGAGAATAGTAGAGGTTCTAAGTAGGCGTGTCCTATGTTGAAGAGTTTTCCAGTGTTCAGGTAGTTTCGGTGTTTGTGAACTTTAGAGAGGAAAAACGAGAAGAGGTTTCTTCAAGGGTAAGTATACTTCTTCCCTCTCTCTTTAAAAAAAGCATGCTTATAGAATTTGTAATGATTATCCTGTAGATGCACCTTTGAATGTATGTAACTTCTTTGTATCTTACGTTTTTTGAATTGGATACCAATTGCACGGTGTTCACACACTTCCGCAATGGAATTTCATTCTTTCAATGGGCATTAGAGCCCAATCGTGCAATTTATTTTTTTAGTTTGAATAAAAATCAAAGATAAGGTGGGTGTTTACTGCATTATGAATGTTTTGGTTTGCAAAATTGGATGTTCTCGAATTTGGCACTTAGTTTACTGCTTTAATTTGGTTAAAGTTGTAAGGACCCATTGTTTTGGGCATTTATTTTAGGCAATCGAGTTCATAAGTTTGTGTATTGAAGATTTGGCAAGGGTTACTGAGGAGAGGAGATCAAAATCGGAGCAAAACGGATTCAGAACGAATCAAAGACATGTGTTTTGTGCTAGAGCGTAAAGGCACAACATTGCAACTCTGTGCTTTATGTTGCAGCAATGAAGGCCCAAAATTGCAATGATCAACAATGCAATGTTGATGTCGAGCATTGCAATGCTGCAAGGAGCATAGCTTTATGCTACGAAAAGTGCTCAACCCAGCATTGCAATGCTCCGGATGTGTGAAACACGGGTGCAGTTGGCCGCTAGTTCGTGGGTTCGATCCTCTAGCGTGGTTTTTCAACAGTAGTTTATTTGTTTTTTTTTATTTATGTAATTTTTTTTATTTTGATTAATTAATATAATATGATTATATTTATTTAATTAAATTCTTTAAGGTGTCAAAATTCGATCCAATTTTGCTGTTTATTTATTTTTTACATTTGATGTGTGATTAAATTTTATATGTTGCATACTGTATGCCATATAGTTTTAAATCTCACCTTAGGATAAACATTAATTTGATGGAACGAACACATGCACAGCGGAAGAAAAAAGGATCTAAAGTACTCTAATTAGGTTAATTACAAAGATAAGCATGCAATTTAAACAAATAAAAGGGGGAAAATAATA
This sequence comes from Benincasa hispida, assembly GCF_009727055.1. Classification (NCBI taxonomy): domain Eukaryota; kingdom Viridiplantae; phylum Streptophyta; class Magnoliopsida; order Cucurbitales; family Cucurbitaceae; genus Benincasa; species Benincasa hispida. Next base: position 33,229,261 of record NC_052354.1, read on the forward strand.
CAACCTTTGTAGACTTTGAATCTTCTCCAAATTAGCTCCAATCTCCTCACGAAAGGTTCGTAGACCACCATGAGAGTCTTTCCAACTATAATCCTACCTTAGAACGGGATGCTACAATCCAGTGAGTGATTAATTTGGAGAGGAAAAAGTCTCAAACTTTAAGAGAAAAAAGGGATGAGATTATCACATAATCTCATAAAATTTCACAAAGGCCAAAAATTTTTAAAATTCATTAAACACTCCCTTCTAAAGACCATTACATGCAAAACATGCAACTTTGGGTTTGATGAGAATTTGACACTAAAAAATCCATTAACTCAAATGGGATTTTAGTGGGACATGTGTTATCAAATGAAGACAACACTTAGCCATGAAAGAGTTTGCATTTTTCACTCACAAATGTAGGATCTTTCCATTAATTTGGTCAAAGTTTGACTCTCAAAGTCCAAAGTCAATAAATTTGACTTTTTGACTTTCAAAAATCAAAAGTCAACAATTTGACTTTTAATGCAATTTTGACTAATTTTATTTAATTTCAAAATTAATTCTAATAATCGATTTTAAAATTAAATTAATATTAAATAATTAATTAAACAATTTAATTAATTCAATTTAATATCAAATCCAACAAAAATCTCAATCAATATGGATCAATATTCATAATCTTGAGATTTAAATTTTATTTAATTATCTCCTATTTTTCCTCTCTTTATGTTTATTTCACAATTAAACATTAGGATATCGTATATATTTACCACTTTGCTTTAAAACCAGAATTTGAATACTTCAAATTCGTTCATCACATTGTTCTAAGGTTATGTTCGATATGAGCTAGTAGAGAACCTCATGGACCTACAGATCATGGGCTCTAATGATCCGTGATTAACCGACTAAACTCTGTAACCTAATTAACCACCATTCGTTAACTACCTGGTCACTCCACTAAAGCCTAGTAGTTGCACTCTCCTCGCTATAGATATATTATGTCTACTCGATATAAACATGATTAGTAAGTTAACCCTTCATAGGTTGTTTGTAATAACGGTTGGGCCAAAATCTGTTTTACTTTCAAGATTACATCTTGCTCCTTAAGTCCCACTGATCCTCTAATGAACAATTGGTTTGTGATCCAATCACTAAATTGAGTCCCCCTCAGACCAATGCGAGGGTGGGCCCCTTATTCACGACCTCGAGTCAGCACTTAAGGGAACAATCTCTCTACTATCCCTAAAAGCATGTAGAAGTGAATTTCGTCTTGCACCCAATGTCCTCAGCTATCTACCCGGTCTTACCCCTGAAATGGAAGGCTTATTGAGCCGACGCTGTTTAGTCAACCCTCACCTATGCAAATCTAAGGATAATTTCGAATAAATAGTAGTTCATAGTTAGCTCAAGTTTATGGTCAAGTTACCTAGGTGACTGCTTTGAAATAGTCAGTCTTAAATAGTAAACAACGTTATAAAGTAAGAATGACTTAATTCTTGGTTCGATCTTATTCAAACTCATTGCATAGGATGCCCCTGCTCCTCATGTCAATACATGAACGAATAAGGATCACTTCGTTTGTAGCACTTTACAACAAATTGTAACAACTATAGAGTGGGCCGTATCCAATAGTGTTACCAGAATAAGCTACCCAATCTTATTCATATACTATAGACCATTTTAGCTATTTACTGAACTTGATCCACTCTTATGTCTTCACATAAAGTTTATGTATTCATATAATAG
>NC_052354.1:33233620-33235574 GCF_009727055.1 Benincasa hispida
CACCCTCCCCTTCCTTTGTGTGTTCTGTGTTTAATTAGAGGAAAAAAAGGTTACAATTTCTTATGTGAAAAAAAAATCACTCTCTCAATCTTTTTGCTTTATCTTTCTTCCAAAAACAAAAAGAGATCACTCTTCCCATCCCTTATCAGAAAATAGTAGAGGCACTAAGTAGGGGTGTCCTATGTTGAAGAGTTTTCCAGTGTTCAAGTAGTTTCGGTGTTCGTGAACTTTAGAAAGGAAAAACGAGAAGAGGTTTCTTCAAAGGTAAGTGTACTTCTTCCCTCTCTCTTTAAAAAAGCATGCTTATAGATTTTGTAATGATTATCTTGTAGATGCGCCTTTGAATGTACGCAACTTCTCTGTATTTTACGTTTTTTGAATTAGAAACCAATTACACGGTGTTCACACACTTGCGCAATCGAATTACATTCTTTCTATGGGCATTAGAGCCAAATTGTGCAATTTATTTTTTTAATTTGAATGAAAATCAAATATAAGGTGGGTGTTTACTGCATTATGAATGTTTTGGTTTACAAAATTGGATGTTCTCGAATTTGGCACTTAGTTTACTGCTTTAATTTGAATAAAGTTGTAAGGACCCATTGTTTTGGGCGTTTATTTTACACAATCGAGTTTGTAAGTCCGTGACTTGAAGGTTTGGCAAGGGTTGTGAGGAGAGGAGATCAAAATCGGAGCAAAGCGGATTTATAACGAAGTAGAGACATGTTTTGTGCTGGAGCGTAAAGGCACAATGTTGCAACTCTCTGCTTTACGTTGTAGCAAAGAAGGCCTAACATTGTAACGATCAATAATAGCATTGCAATGCTGATGCCGAGCGTTGCAATGCTGTGAGGAGCATAGGCTTATGCTATGACAAGTGCTCAGCCCAATGTTTCAATGCTCCGTACGTGTGATGAACGTTTGCAATTGGCCGCTAGTTCGTGGGTTCGATCCTCTAGAGTGGTTTTCCAGCAGTAGTTTATTTGTTTTTTTTTTCGAATTTGTATGTAATTTTTTTTTATTTTAATTAATTAATTAATTAATTAATATAATATGATTATATTGATTTAATTAACTTTTTTAAGGTGTCAAAATTCGATCCAAATTTGCTGTTTATTTATTTTTACATTTGATGTATGATTAAATTTTATATGTTGCATACTGTATGCCATATAGTTTAAAATCTCACCTTAGAATAAACATTAATCTGATGGAACAAACACATGTGCAGCGAAAGAAAAACGGATCTACTCTAATTAGGTTAATTACAAAGATAAGCATGCAATTGAAACAAATAAAAGGGAGAAAAGAATACAATCTTTGTAGACTTTGAATCTTCTCCAAATTAGCTCCAATCTCCTCACGAACGATTCGTAAACTACCACGAGAGTCTTCCTGACCATTCTCTAGCCTTAGAACGGGATGGTGAGATCTAATGAGTGACTAATTTGGAGAGAAAAAAGGCTAAAACTTCAAGAGAAAAAAGGGATGAGATTATCACATAATCTCATTAAATTCCACTAAGGCCAAGAGTTTTTAAAATTCGTGAAACACTCTTCTAGAGACCATTACATGCAAAATATGAAACTTTAAGTTTGATGAGATTTGACACTAAAAGATCCACTAACTCAAAGTGAGATTTTAGTGGGACATGTGTCTTCAAATGAAGACAACACTTAGCCATACAATAGTTTGCATTTCCCACTCATAAATGTAGGATCTTTCCACTAACGTGGTCAAATTTGACTCCTAAAGTCTAAAGTCAACAAATTTGACTTTTTGACTTTCAAGAATCAAAAGTCAACAATTTGACTTCCATTGCATTTTTGACCTAGTCAACAATTTGACTTTTAATGCAATTTTGACCAATTCCATTTAATTTCAAAATTAATTCTAATAATCAATTTTAAAATTAAATTAATATTAAATAATTAATTAAACAATTTAATTAATT
>NC_052354.1:33235599-33239904 GCF_009727055.1 Benincasa hispida
ATAGTACTCGATAAACGGCTCATCGATATAACTTTGGTTAGTAAGTGAACTCTTCACCAGGTTGTTCGTAATTTAACAGTCTGGGTCAAATATTCCTCTGTAAGCCATCCCACTCAAGTAGACCTTTACCTAGATCCCTTAGCTGCTCATTAATGGATCTTACTGATTTCACATAAACAGGAGAACAATTGGAGTTATGTGCTCTGATCCTTAGAGCTACTGAAGAGCTGTACAAGACACTCATACAGAAGACAAAGAGTCCTCTCTCAGCCGCACACGGAATGAGGCAAAGAGGGTGGGATCCACTTACATCTCAACAGAATACTCTCTAAGAAGAAAAAGAATCCACCGTCTAGACAGTCTTACACGCGAGCAGCATCACAGAACTATCTATCATACCCCATAAATTTTCCTAATGAAATAGAACTAGCTTAGTGAGAGACGTGCTCCTATAAACGCAGTCAAATGTGCGGAGATAAAAATACGTCAATACTTCACATCACTATAAGCCTCGTCAATGTAAAACACAAGTACGCTGATACTACATATGCACAACGTAGACATTAATTCGCACTTCGCATTCTACTTAGCCGCAATATGTCTCAAAATCTGATCCTCAGCATTCCCGCTTAATTTATTAAATCACTCGATGTCAACTGCAGTAAAAAAGACATATGCAATACCGGATCTGCCTTATTTGTATTAAATGAATGAATGCACAATTCAAAAAGAAGGAACATGGATAGGATGTGATTAAGTATCTCCGTGTATTGCACCCTAGTCCCAACTATCTACCGATTTACCCTGGAAACATGGGAGGCTTATTGAGTCGACAATGTTGAGCCAACACTCACCCATGTAAATCTAAGGATAATTCCGAATAAACAGGAGTTCATAGTTAGCTTAAGATTAAGGTCAAGTTACCTAGGTCATCGCTTTGAAATAGTCAGTCTTAAATAGTAAACAACGTTATAAAGAAAGAGTGACTTAATTCTTGGTCCGATCTTATGCAAACTCATTGCATAGGACACCCCCACTTCTCATGTCAATACATGAATGAATTAGGATCACTTCATTTATAGAACTTTACAACAAATTGTAACAACTACAGAGTGTGCGCATCCAATAGTGTTACTAAAATAAGGTACCCAGCCTTATTCGTATACTATAGACTATTTTGGCTATTTACTGAACTTGATCCACTCTTATATCTCTACATAAAGTTTATATTGTTGGATTTTATGTCCTAAAAACTCACAGTTTATAAAATAATAAACATCTTCTATAATCAATATACTTGTTATTGATTTCATAAATTGTATGAAAGTCTAAATCCAATAAACTAAGGCCCATGACTATTGTATGAGTACTCGAACTTTATGTGGAGACATAAGAGTGGATCAGGTTCGAGTACATAGTCAAAATGATCTATGGTACATGAATGAGGTTGGGTACTTTATTCTGGTAACACCATTAGATGCGGTCTACTCTGTAGTTGTTACAAAGAGTTGTAAAGTGCTACATACGATGTGATCTTAATTTGTACATGTTATGACATGAGGAGTGGGGGCGTCCTATGCAATGAGTTTGCATAAAATCAGAACCAAGAAATAAGTCACTCTTACTTTATAACGCCGTTTACTGTTTAAGACTAACTATTTCACCTACATGACCTAGGTAACTCGATCTTAATCATGAGCTAACTATGAACTCCTGTTTATTCGGGATTGCCCTTAGATTTGCATAGTTGAGGGTTAGCTCAACAGCGTCGGCTCAATAAGACTCCCATTTCAGGGATAAGACCGAATGGATAGCTGGGGACATAAGGTGTAAGACGGAGTTCACGCTTACCGATTTAGGGATAGAAGAAAGGTTTTTCTCTTAAGTACTGAATCTAGGTCTTGAACAATGGGTCCCACCCTCTCACTGGCTGAGATAGTTTGGTTTAGTGATTAGATCACAAACCAGTTGTTTATTAGAGGATCAGTAGGAACTTGAGGAATAAGACGTAATCTCGGGGATAAACAGATATTTGACCCAACCATTATTACAAACGATCTGTGAAGGGTCGACTTGTTGATTATGGTTAAATCATGTGGACATAATATATCTACAGTGAGGGGAGTGCAACTATGGGCTTTAGTGGAGTGACCCATTAGTTAACAAATGGAGATTAATTTNACTGCTTTGAAATAGTCAGTCTTAAATAGTAAACAACGTTATAAAGTAAGAATGACTTAATTCTTGGTTCGATCTTATTCAAACTCATTGCATAGGATGCCCCTGCTCCTCATGTCAATACATGAACGAATAAGGATCACTTCGTTTGTAGCACTTTACAACAAATTGTAACAACTATAGAGTGGGCCGTATCCAATAGTGTTACCAGAATAAGCTACCCAATCTTATTCATATACTATAGACCATTTTAGCTATTTACTGAACTTGATCCACTCTTATGTCTTCACATAAAGTTTATGTATTCATATAATAGACATGGATCTTTAGTTTATTGGATTTAGACTTTACAAGTGCAATTCACATATTCAATAACAGTTTTATTGAATAAATATCAATAACATCTTTGTTGATAATAGAATATGTTTACATTACAAACTTTGAGTTTTAGGACATACAACCCAACATAACCATGCATCATATTTAATAAAATTGTTATATCATATAGTTGCATGATCTTATAAACATGCACGTGCATCATATTTATAAGTGTTATATTATATGAATGCATGTTTCACTAAGCATATTTATGGATCATACTTTAGTATAAAAGTTATATCTATATTGTGGGATATGTTTTCATTTTCATTAGTGAATAATGTAAGGGTTACATTGTATGATGAAAATGAAATTACATTGAGCATGACATTACTTAGTAAATATAAATATTATATTTAATTAATGTCATTAGATGCATGATTATAGATTTTAATATTTCATTATTTTATAATAGTTATAAGTTTAATGAATTAGATTAAAATCTATAATCAAGAGTTGTATGCAAACATAAGTTTTAGTTAATTTTAAATGGTTTTAAAATTAATTCACCTAAACTTATGTTTAAAATATTTCTAATATGATTAGAAATAGGTTAATTTTTTATTTTTCTTTTAATAGGATTAATTGGAAAGAATAAAAGATTATTTATAAAATAATTGTCAATAAAGGACCTTTGTCTAATGAAGGTTCTGTCTATGATTGAGATATTTAAGCTGACAGAAACGGTACTAGGGTTGATGCCCTAAATCTCGTGGGTTCTGTAGTTTGTAATTGTAATGTATAAATATTTTATTTATTTAATAAAATATGAGATGTTTTATTCGATATTACTCACAAAACCAATAAATTTTGATAACTTTTTTACGTTAAGGACTGAATTGTTTCAAATTTGAAAACACGATGGCTAATACTAAAATTCAGGGACTAAATTGTTATAAACTAAAAGTACATGGATTAAATCGTTACAAACCAAATTTTTAGGGACTAAATTGTTTCTTTCCTGAAAGTTTAGGGACTAGAAGTATTTTTTAGCCAATAAACTATTAAACTATGCTCAGATTATTAGGAGAGAAATTGGTCAACATGAACATAGTTCAACTTATATAAATTTGTACTACTAATTTCGAGATCGTATGTTGATCTCTCACTTTAGATGTACAAAAGAAATTGGCAAAAAAAACCAGTTGTTTTAGGATCAGTGGTATACTTGAGGAATAACTATACGTAACGGGAAACAGATATATGAACCCAACCCATTTTACAAACGATTCCCTTGTTTTGGAAAGTCGACTTGTTGATTATGTTAAATCTGGGACATATAATACTCATGGGGAGTGCAACTATGGCTTTAGGGGTGACCATTAGTTAAACAAATGAGATTAATTTGATCATGAGTTTAGCTAATTATATTTCGATCAGAGCCCATGATGTAGGTCGCGAGGTCCCCACTCCGTAACGACTAGCTTAGAATAGCATGTAAGTTAATTTGAATGTTCAAATTAGATTAGAGATATAAGTTTATGAGATATAATTATATGTTTAGTTTAGAATAAATGGAATAGGAGATTATATATTAATATGATTAAATATATAAAGATGATATGTGTTAAAATTAATTTGATATTTGAATATTAAATTAATTATTGTAATAATTATTATGAATTTCATTTTTTAAAAATCCAAATAGTTATAAAATCAATTTGATTTTTTGAATAAAATTGAAAAAGAAAAAGAAACAAAACTTAAATGATGGAAGATTTCCACGATCCATCTTTTGAAGTAGCTCAC
>NC_052354.1:33239929-33255181 GCF_009727055.1 Benincasa hispida
TTGATAATTAGTGTCGTGCGCTGGTTCTTGGTGGCTTTGTGTTATTTGTAAAAAAGGGATATAGTTTAATTTATTTGTTTGTTTTTTCTTTTTCTTTTTTAAATTTATTTATTTTGGTAACTAATCTGACAATAATCAAGGAGTAAAAGATGTCGAGCATACTTGCCTGTGTGGCCAAGTTGAAATTTAAAAAATATAACTCGGGGTGTGGTGCTTTTGGAGATTTAATTTGAAACCGTTAAAAATTAAAACAAAAAACAAGGAAGAATAATTATTTTAAATATGATTAAATAAAAGATGGTATTTGGTCAAAAAATAATTAATATTGGATATAATATATGAAATTTTTAAAATTAATTGTAAATTAATTTAAGAAAATCCATTTGGAATTAAAATGATTTAAGAATCAATTTTTTTGTTTAAAAAGAAAATGGAAAATTTCGTTTGCATGTTCCACAAAAAATGGAAATGGGTTTTTTTCCATTACCCATCAATCTTTATGCTCACACAAAATGCATTATCTTTCTTAACTTTGGAATTCTCCAGAATGACTGCAAGCCATGCACTCCATTCTCTTTACATGTCATCTTATTAAATAAAGAAAGAGTGGAGTTGGTTGGAGAAAAGGAATAATACAGAATTTCGAGAGAAATTTTTTCTAAGAAGAAGTTGTCTTCTTCAGTCAAGCTGTTGTAGTTCTCTGGTTTTTTTCCACATATTCAAGTTGTTCTTGAGTCCCTACAACTCTACCTAAAGCTTCAAGAGCCATTAGTAGGAAAGGCTTTGAAGTGGTTTCACGTTGATAACAAGTGAAGACAGCAGCTGAACAGGCCGTTTTCTTGGAAGAGTTCAATCAAAAGGATGTTTAGAAAACAACCACTTTTTGAAAAGAGCGTGCTCTTAGTTTTTGCTAAATTTAATGAATTAAAGCTTATGGATCTTGATACTTCTACTGCATGTTGTTTTACACTTTCACTTTGTAGTTTTCTATACTTGAGTTCGTGAATCGAGTTGGCAACTCAATTGGGTTCGAAGAAGCATTCAAAACGTTTGTGGAAGGTGGTTGTGCTGTTCATTTCATTCGAGTGCAGTTCTGGACGTTTGGAATTCGATCAAGGGATACTTGAAAGAATAGTTCTTCAAAGGTACGCATACTCTATCCTTGAATCTTGTTTGTAGCATGTTTGGTAAATTTCAACAAGAAGCAATATCTTTGCCTTGTCTTCTCCAATCATGAGTTGCAACTCATGCAACTCTTTTATTTGCATGTTGATCTGCAATATAATGAAGAGATTGGGGTGAAAATCGGGCATGCAATCTATAGAGATTTTTAGAGAAAAATTGGTTTGAAGAAGGAGTTCTTTAGCTGCTTTTTTGCAGTAAGCATTTCTCCTTCTACCCTTGATTCAAACTTGTTTTAAGTCTCACAACTCAATTTAGAGCACCAAGAGAATAGTGAGGAAGATCTTGAGGTGGTCTACAACAAGTTTGGAGAAGATAGCAGCTGGTGAAGGAGTTTTGAAGAAGTTCTACAAGAGTATGTCCTGAAACTCATTTGTTTATGCAAAAGCATGCTTTATATTTTGCCAAAATAGTGAATTTTGGTGCTTAGATGATCCTTTGCTTCCGCTACTGTTGATACAATCCTACATATAGATTCATATAATAGTCATGGATATTTAGTTTATTGGATATAGACTTTACAAGTACAATTCACATATTCAATAACAGTTTTATTGATTAAATGTCAATAACATCTTTATTGATAATAAAATATGTTTAGCATTACAAATTGCAAGTTTTAGGACATACAATCCAACATAATCATGCATCATATTTAATAAAATTGTTATGTCATATAGTTGCATGATCTTATAAACATGCACGTGCATCATATTTAATATAAGTGTTATATTATATGAATGCATGTTTCACTAAGCATATTTCTGCATCATACTTTAGTATAAAAGTTATATATGTATGGTGGGATATGTTTTCATTTTCATTAGTGAATAATGTAAATTGATGAAAATGAAATTGCATTGAGCATGACATTACTTAGTAAATATAAATGTTATATTTAATTAATGTCATTAGATGCATGATTATAGATTTTAATATTTCATTATTTTATAATAGTTATAAATTTAATGAATTAAATTAAAATATATAATCAAGAGTTGTATGCAAACATAGGTCTTAGTTAATTTAAAATGGTTTAAAAGTAATTCACCTAAACTTATGTTAAAAATATTTCTAATATGATTAGAAATAGGTTAATCTTTTATTTTTATTTTAATAGGATTAATTGGAAAGAATGAAAGATTAAATTTATAAAATAATTGTCAATAAAGGACCTTTGTCTAATGAAGGTTCTGTCTAAGATTGAGGTATTTAAGCTGACGAAAATGGTGTTAGGGTTGATGCCCTAAATCTCGTGGGTTTTGTAGTTTGTAATTGTAATGTACAAATATTTTATTTATTTAATAAAATATGAGATGTTTTATTCGACATTTAGTACCCTTAACCCACAAAACCAATAAACTAACATCCAAGGTTTTTTTTTCTGTAACTTAAACATGTATGTACAGACATACGGATGAATCATATTTAAGTGATAGCCTAAATGGTCTGTAGTAGATGGATAAGGCTAGGTACCTTATCCTAGTGACACTACAAATACGACCCACTTTTTAGATATTACAATTTTTATAAAGTGCTACAAATGATCTGATTCCGATCCTTCATGTAGAGACATAGGTGAGTAGGGGTGTTCTATATAAAGGAGTTTGTATAAGACTGGACCACAAAATGACTAGTCTCAGTATATAACACCGTTCATAATAGAGACTTACATTTCACCAGGATGACCATAGGTGACATGACCTGAATTCTGAGTGAGTTGTGAACTCCTGCCTATGAAAGAGGTCTTTTGATTTATATGGGTGAGAGTGACCAGATCGTTGACTCAATAAGCCTACCATTTTGGGAATTCGTCTGATTGGGGAGCTGGGAACACAATTACACAAGATGGAACAACTCAAACTTAAGAAATAATAGGGTTTCTTAGTTTCTTCTTGAACATTGTCTTCCATTTCGGGGGCTTCTTCATACCGTTCTATGAAATCTGAAAAATGGAGGGTCACATTTACAAGAGTTACTAAGAGTTAGTAATTCTTGATCGAAAATGCTAACTAAATAACTAATAGAATAAAGAGTTATTTTGGAGTTAGTATTTAGTCAAGAATGTCTTGCTTTAGTGAAGGAGTATTTGACTGCCCCTCAATAGCATATATTCTGACTCACTAAGGTATCGTTGCAATTAAATAAAGAATCTAGGTACTTTATTTCTTTCTTCTAAAATTGGATTTAGATGCAATTTTCTAATAGAATTTGTTCCTATTTCAGTATGTCGAACTTGATAATTCGACTCTTAACTTCTGATAAATTCAATGGCGAAGGTTACTCGAACTGAAAATCAAACATAAATACGATACTAGTTGTTGATGACCTACGGTTCGTTTTAACGGAGGATCGTCCTTTACTTTCCAGTTCAGATATAAACCGAAATGTCCGGGATACCTATGACAAATGGGTCAAGGCTAATGGAAAGGTCCAAGCCTATTTGATGTGCCTACTAAAAAGCATATTTGATGTGCTTACTAAAAAGCATGAATCCATGGTCACCGCTTCGGGAGATCATGGAGTCGTTACTAGGGATGTTTGGGCAGCCGTCCTCATCAGTACGACATGATGCTATAAAATACGTTTACAATTCTTGCATGAAAGAAAGGACCTCTATTATGGAACACGTCCTGGACATGATGGTCTACTTTAATGTAGCTGAAGTGAACGATGTTGTCATAGACGAGAAAAGTCAAGTCAGTATGATCATGGAATCTCTTCCGAAGAGTTTCCTAACCTTTCGCACAAACTCTGTGATGAATAAAATTGGTTATAATTTGACGACTCTCTTTAATGAACTCCAGACCTATCAATCATTAATGAAAAATAAAGAAGGGGAAGAAAATGTTACTACCCGAAAGAAATTTCTGAAGGGATCTACATCTAGTACAAAACCTTCAGAAAAGAAGTCTGGTTCTTCAAAGGATAAAAGTATCTAAATGAAGAAAAAAGTAAAAGGGAAGAAGAAGGCTCATGCTAAAAAGAGCAAGACAAAAGTTGCAAAAAAAAAAAAAAAGTTTCCGCTGTAACGAGGATGGGCATTGCAAATGAAATTTCCCAAAATATCCTGCGAAAAAGAAGGCTAAAAGGCAAACCAAATCTGACTTACTTGTGATAGAAACATGCTTAGTGGAATGTACTCATTTGACTTAGATACTAGATTCAAGCGCCGCTAATCATATTTGCACTTTCATTCAGGAAACTAGATCCTGAAGGTAACTGATAGAAAACGAGATGATTTTCAAGGTAGGAACATGTGAAGTCATTTCGGCTCAAGTAGTGGGAGATCTCAAGTTATTTTTTGGAGAAACTTACATTTTGCTAGAAAATGTGTACTATGTACCTAACATGAAAAGGAACTTAATCTTTGTATCTTGTATACTAGAACATATGAACAAAGTTACTTGGTAAATGAAGTGTTCGTTAGTTCAAGAGGTGTTCAAATTTGTTCTGTTAAACTTGAAAATAACTTGTATATGTTAAAACCAATTGAGACAAAAAGTTATTTTAAATATAGAGATGTTTAAAACAGTTGATACTCAACAGAAGAAACGGAAGATTTCTCCTAACGCCTATCTTTAGCACTTAAGACTTGGACACATAAATCTCAATAGAATTTAGAGATTAGTAAAGAATGGACATCTAAATCAGTTAGAAGACATATCTTTACCTCCATGTGAATAATGTCTTGAGGGAAAAATGACTAAAAAATCTTTTTTAAAAAAAGGTCTTAGAGCTAAAGAACCTCTAGAATTTATACATTTAGATCTTTGTGGTCTAATGAATCTTAAAGCTCGATGAGAACCCGAGTATTTCATCAGTTTTATTGATGATTATTCTAGATATGGCTATGTTTACTTGATACATCATAAGTCTGAAACTCATGAAAAGTTCAAAGAGTATAAGGTTGAGTTGAGAACCTATTAGGTAAGAAGATTAAAATCCTTCAATCAGATCAAGATGGTGAGTAACGGATTGACAAATTCAAAATTATTTAGTAGAACATGGAATTCAATCGCAACTCACTGCCCCTAGTATACCACAACAAAATGATGTAATAGAAAGGAAAAATCGATCCTTGTTAGACATGGTTCGTTCAATGATGAGTTATGCCTAGTTACTTCAGTCCTTTTAGGGGTATGCAGTGCAGACTATTGTATATTTTTTCAACGTGGTTCCCTCAAAAAAGTGTTTCAGACACATCGTACGAGCTATGGAGAGGACGCAAAGGTAGTTTACATCACTTCAAAATCTGGGGATGTTCGACACATGTATTGGTGCAAAACCTTAAGAAATTGGAACGACGTTCAAAAGTATGTCTATTTGTAAGATACCCTAAAGAAACAAAAGGTGGTCTATTTTGTGATCCTCAAGAAGACAAAGTACTTATGTCAAAAAAATACTACATTCTTAGAGGATGACCCCATATGAAATCATCAACCACACAGTAAACTAGATTAAATGAGATGTCCAGAGAATCTACAGATAAATCAACAAGTTGTTGATTAAGTTGGTCCTTCAACAAAAGTTGTTGATGAAATTGGTCCATCACATTCTTCTCACAGATTGAGAATGCCTCGATGTAGTAGGGTGTTGTTCAACAACCTGACCGATACATGGGTTTACAGAAACTCAAATTGTCATAACTGATGATGGCTTAGAGGATCTATTAACCTTTAAACATGTAATGGAAGATATAGATAGAGACCAATGGATACCCATGGACCTTGAAATGGAGTCTCAATTCTGTCTGGGAACTTATAGATCAATTAGATGGGATAAAATCTATTGGTTGTAAGTGGATCTACAAGAAAAAACGAGACAAAACTGGTAAGGTACAAACCTACGAAGCCAGACTCGTGGCAAAAGGTTTTACCCAACGAGAGTGGGTAAACTATAAAGAAACCTTCTCTTCTTTTTTCATGATTAAATCTATTAGAATACTTTTATCTATTGCCGCTTTTTATGATTATGAAATATGGTAAATGGATGTCAAGACAACCTTTTTGAGTGGTTATCTTGAAGAAAGTATTTATATGTCTCAACCAGAAGGGTTCATTGAATAGGGTCAAGAGCAAAAAGTTTGCAAGCTTAAAAGATATATTTATGGTTTAAAACAACCATCTCAGTCCTAGAATTTAAGATTTGACACTACGATCAAATCTTATGGCTTTGAACAGAATGTTGACGAAGCTTGTGTTTACAAGAAAATAGTCAACAACATTGTAGCTTTTCTGGTACTTTATGTTGATGATATCTTACTCATTGGGAATGAGGTTGTTGATATAAAAAGATGGCTAGCATCACAGTTTCAAATAAAAGATTTAGGAGATGCACAATATGTTCTTGGAATCCAAATAGTTCGGAATCGTAAGAATAGAACGTTAGCAGTATCTCAAGCATCTTATATTGACAAAATGTTGTCAAAATATAATATGCAAGATTCCAAAAGAGGTTTGTTATCTTTTAGTCATGGAATTCATTTGTTTAAAAAACAGTGTCCTAAGACACCTCAAGAAATTGAGAATATGAAAAGAATTCCTTATGCATCAGCAGTCGGGAGTTTAATGTACGCGATGTTGTGCACACGCACAAACATATGCTTTGCAGTCAGAATAGTCAACAGGTTCTAGTCCAACCCTAGATATAGTCATTGGAGTGTCGTTAAGAACATCCTCAAGTATCTTGGAGAACGAGGGACTATATGCTCGTGTATGACTCTAAGGATTTGATCCTTACTGGATACACTGATTCTGATTTTAAAACTGATGTGGATTTTAGGAAATCTACTTCAGGACCAGTATTCACTCTAAGCGGAAAAGCTATAGTATGGAGGAGCATCAAACAGAGTTGTATTGTTGACTCCACCATGGAAACTTCATGAGAAACAACTAAAGAAGTAGTGTGGCTCAGAAAGTTCTTGACTGATATGAAAGTAGTTCCAAATATGCATCTGCCAATCACCCTGTATTGTGATAATAGTGGAACAGTTACTAACTCAAAAGAACCAAGAAGTCATAAACAGGGAAAACACATAGAATGAAAGTACCAACTCATCAGGAAGATAGTACACAGAGGAGATGTGATCATCATGCAGAGAGCCTCAGAAGACAACCTAGCTGATCCATTTACTAAGGTCTTCACGACTAAAGTGTTTGAGGGTCACCTAGTGAGATTAGGATTACGAGCTTCATAAATCTAGGGCAAGTGGGAGAATTCATGGGTATCTAGATGCCCTAAGTTTATTGTATTTATTCTCTCATACTCAACATTATAGATTTGTGTATGTATATATTTAAAACCCACTGGAGTTTTAGTCTAAGTGGGAGTTTGTATTTATTCTCTCATAAAACTTGTAGTTTGTAAACATTAAACATATTCTATTCACAATAAAGTTATTTTTGAAATTTCTATCAATAAAGGTGTTATTGAATTACATTATTTTATAAATCTAATAAACTAACCCACAACTATAATGTGAATACTTAAACTTTATGTAGAGACATAAAAAAGGATCAAGTTTTAGTATATAGCGAAAAAGGTTTATAAGTATATGGATAGGGTTGGGTAACTTATCCTGGAGACACTATGGATGCGGCCCTCTTTGTATATTGATACAAATGATGTGATCCAAAAGTCGCTCATGTGGAGACATGCGAGTGGGGGCATCCTATGCAAAGATGTTTGCATAAGACCAGACCACGAAATAGTCACTTTTCTTTATAACAACCGTTTAATGTTAAAACTCACTATTTCAATTCGATGACCTAAGGTAACTCGATCTTAATCCTGAGCTAACTATGAACTCCTATTTATTTGGGATTACCCTTTAATCTGCATAGGTGAGAGTGGTTTAACATCATTGCTCAATAAGCCTCCCATTTTAGGGGTAAGACCGGATAGATAGTTAGGGACATAGACTTGCAAGATAGAATTCACTCCTACCCATCTTAGGTTCAGTAGATAGGTTGTTCCTTTAAGTACTGACTCATAGTCTTAAACAAAAGAGCCTCGCCCTCTTGTGACAGAGAGGGATTCGGTTTATTTGTTAGACCTGAAACAAATTGTTCAATTAGAGATTCAGTGGAGACTTAAGAAGCAAGATGTATTACAGTGGTAAAATGGTAATTTTGACCTAGCTGTAAATACGAACGACCTGTGAAGGATGGACTTACTGATTATGGTTAAATCAAGTGGATAGATATATATCTACAGTGAGGAGAGTGCAACTACTGAGCTACAATGATATGTCTCGGTAGTTAATGAATAGTGATTAATTCAGTTCAGAGAGTTTAACCAATTAATCTCAAATCGTTGGAGTTCATGACCTGTAGGTCCATTAGGTTCCTCTACTAGCTCATAAAAGTATTAAACCTTAGAATAGCGTGTTGAGAGATTTTGAAATATTGAAACTCGATTTAGGGTTTAGATTAATTATATTTGATATAATTGATGTTTAATTATCGAACTTAACGTTACAGTTTTAGAGAATTGATAATATTTAAATATGATTTAAATATTTGATGAGATTTTATATTAATTTAATATTTGATATTAAATTAAATTATCCAAATTAATGAAAATTTGATTTTATGAAATTGGTTTTGTAAATTTTGAATTTATGAAATTCAAATAATTAAATTTTTTTAATTAAAATTTGAAATTTAGAATTTTGAAATTAATTTCACAAATTAAAAAAAAAAAAAAATCAAAATTGGGTTTACTGGAAGTGAGAAAATCTCATCTTCTTCCACTAACAAATCCACCTCATGCCACTCAATTATTAATGGAAAATTGAGTGGCTTCATCTCCATGAAGCTAATCTTCATGATTATGAGATATATATGTGGAGTTTCGGCTGCAGATTCGTGGTTCATGAAAAGCTGAAAACTTGAAGGAAAAAAAAAGAAAAGAAAAACTATTTTTCTTACTTTACTCTAAAAACCCACACACAATTGCTCTCAATTTGAGTCTCACCACTCAATCTAAGTCTTGAGGATAGTAGGAAATACTTTGGTGGTGGTCTACTGCTGAGATTGAAGATCAGAGAGGAATCAAGCAATTTGATGGATTCTACAAAGGTTGTATTCCACAAAACTTTTTTCTTGATTTTTATTGAACGTGCATGCTTTTCCTTCTAAAATGATGTAGTTAGAGTGCTTAGATCCTTAATTACTTCCGTATGTTGATTGTTAACTCCATAAATTGGTATCAGAGCATGTTTTAAGCACTCACTTTCTGTTAATTTTAGCATGGTGGGTGTTTTTCATGAGTTACATCAAATGGTTGCTGAAATGGATATATTATGGATTTGGCATCAACATTTCTGTTCAATTTGCAAGTAATTGTTGTAATTGGCTCTTTGTTTATGGGCCTTAATGTGTGATTAAGTGTCTTTAATTTTATTAGAGTCAATAGAGTTGCAATTAGTCAATAGAGTTGGAATATAAGATTTGATACTGCGATCAAATCTTATGGCTTTGATCAAAATGTTTGATGAGCCTTGTGTATACAAGAGAATCATTAATAGTTCAGTAGCTTTTTAAGTGTTGTATGTAGATGATATCCTACTCATTGGGAATGATGTAGGTCTACTGACTGAAATTAAGAATTGGCTAGCGACCCAATTCCAAATGAAAGATTTGAGAGAACGGCAGTTTTTTTTGGGCATTCAGATCTTTAGAGATCGAAAGAACAAAACGCTAACTCTATCTCAGGCATCATACATTGACAAGATGCTTGTTAAGTTTTTTATACATAACTCCAAGAAAGGTTTAGTCCCTTTCAGGCATGGAGTTATATTGTCTAGGAACAGTGTCCTAAGACACCTCAAGATGTTGAGGAAATGAGACAGATCCCCTATGCATTGGTTGTTGGTAGCCTGATGTATGCGATGTTATGTACTAAACCTGACATCTACTATGTAGTGAAGATAGTTAGTACATATTAGTCTAATCCAGGATTTGATCACTAGACTGCCGTTAAAAACATCATCAAGTATCTACAGAGAACGAGAGACTACATGTTCGTGTATGGTTCTAAGGATCTAATCCTTATAGGATACACAGACTCTAATTTTTAGATTGATAAGGATTATAGGAAATCCACATATGGATCAATGTGCACTCTTAATGGAGGGGCAATAGCCTAGAGGAGTACTAAGCAGGGGATTTTAGCATGGTAGGTGTTTGTCATGAGTTGCCCTACAACACTTAACCCAAATTGACCTTTAATATAAAATTGCCTAAGAACCAACCTTTAACTCTATTGGACAGCTCAGTAAAACCTTTCAAAACTTCAAATATTAAGTCAAAACAATATGAATAAAGCAAATTTAGTCCAAAAAACTTTATGGGTATTCAACCCTAAGTCAAAACTCCACAATAAACCCGTGAAGCTTACCTTAAATCACCCTTAAAATCATTGGACAACTTTCTTTTGACTAAAAAATTCCTCCAAAACTTTAATTTAGCACCCCCAACAATAAAAACACAATAGTAACCAAAATCAATCTCAATTGATAATTGAAACTTGAAAAACTTAAGGGAAAATTCACCAAAAAAAAAAGTTGTGTTTCCAGTGATCCCCCATGTTGACGACGACAACCTAGGGTGGCAGAAATAGAATCGGACGACAGAATTTGATCAGCGACATCAGAATAAGCATCGACTGGCTGGAAACACGACCAACAAACTGACAGAATCGAGGAAGACTGATGACAGAGCTCGTTCTCACGATCGACGGACGACTAACGGACAACCTGTAGACCAACGATGGGTAGTGCATGACAGGTGGTCGGCGATAGACGGCTGGTTTCTATTCTGTCTATGGTGAGTAAGAAGAGGCAAGTGGCTGTTTCACGATGGATTCATTTTCCTTCATCACATCCAACTTAACCTCTCACATCTCCTCAAATCAACCAATTTCACCAATAAATTAAATCTAAAATTCCCAAAATAATTCAACACCAATTAATCATCCAAACTCAAATATTTTCAAATTTTCAAAACCTCTTACCACTAATATTTTTAACATAATAATTCAATTTTACATTTCACAAAATACAACATGCCTCAAATAGTTAAGTCAATAAATTCAAATTGAATTCACTCAATTTTTGCCTAAAAAAATTCTAGAATATAGCTCAAATATTCATGGTAATTATTTCAAAATTACCTAAAAATTTGGGACATCAAAAGGGGACATCAGTGCGAGAACACATTCTCAATATGATAGTCCACTTTAATATGGCTGAAATGAACGAGGTCGTCATTGACGAGGCTAGCCAAGTTAGTTTTATAATGGAATCTCTCGTAGAGAGTTTCTTACAGCTTCGTAGTAATGTTGTTATGAACAAGTTAGACTACACCCTGACCATCCTTCTGAACGAGCTACAGATTTTCAAGTCCCTGATGAAAGTCAAGCGCCAAAAGGGAGAAGCAAATATTTCCACTTCCTTTAGTAAGTTCCATAGAGGTTCGACCTCTGGAACTAAGTTTGTGCCTTCTTGATCTGGCACTAATAAGGGGAAGAAGAAGGGAGATCAGGGGAATAAAGCCAACCCTATTGCGGCCTAGAAAGGCAAGAAGGCCAAGGTTGCCAAGGGAAACAGTTTCCACTACAACTAGGAGGGACAATGGAAACGTAACTGTCCCAAGTATTTGGCATAGAAAAAGAAGGCTAAGCAAGGTAAATATGATTTACTGGTTTTGGAAACTTGTTTAATGGAGAATGATGATTCGTTCTGGATAATTGATTCGCGACTTGTCATTTTTGTTCTTCTTTTCAAAGAATTAGTTCTTGGCAGTAGCTCGGGATTGGAAAGATGATGATGCGGGTCGGAACAGAGCATGTTGTCTTAGTAGTGGTAGTAGGAGGTGTGAAGTTACTCTTCAAGAAATCTTTTCTTAATTTAAAGAATGTTTTACATGGTTCCTGGTGATAACGGGCAGAAATGTACATTATCATAATGCTAAGTTCTTAAACAATGTTGGATTACGTTGATAAAACATGTTGAATTGCGCCTATCAAGCCTCAATTTCATAATATTGCGGTTGCATGTGCTCATCGCATTGGAACAGTTGATTTTTGTGTTTTTATGCAAAATATGCGTTGACACAATGCAAGAATTGCGATCATAGGAAATCATTGATCGAGCGCAACTTCACCGCAAGGCTTTGTGATGATCGTGTTCGCAAACATTCGCCCGAGAAGGATTGTCGCAATTTGGTCAGTGCAACATGGTGGGCGCATAAGGCTAATTAATCGCGATGGGACAGAAAGCTAATGACAGTCGAATCCAAATTAAGTTGACAATCGATAACGATCACAAGTACATTCAGCTTTTCGGTGACAAATATTCGGCGCATTAGTCAGGAATTAAAGTCGTCCCATCTGTACAATCATGAGAGAGAAGCCTCCGTTCACCTTGGATGTCTATAAATACCAGAGACAACCTTCAGAAAAAGGGCTCACCATTCTTTAACTCGAAATTCATACGTCCGCACGTCTTTGTTCATAGTTCTCTTTCATTTTAAGGCGGACGCGAGAGAGGAGGTTGTGCCGGCAGATCGTTTTGATAAGCTTGGGAGAGCGCTGGAAGCTTCAAGGACAGAGAGAGGGCCAACGCCTGCGAAAGCAGGAACATCCTTAGAACCGAATAGAGATTTCAATATAAAAGCTTCAGTCAGCAAGGAATTGCTACCTGGCTCTCTACCTTTAACTTCCATCGTTATTTTGTACTCAAACTCATTTATAAAAATGGAATTTCCTTATCGATATCTATTCACTCTCTGTCATTTACACATGAGTAGCTAAATCACTTGAATCGGTTGAGAAGCATTTAGCTAGCACAACTAGGGAATCTTCATGCTATGCGATTATCTTGTATTATGTATGCTTCATTTGTCCATTAGAGATACTCAGGAGGGTAGTCTAGGGACAGGATCTAGACTTGGGAAGGTCAGTATAGAATCTAGGCTCGGAAGAGTCAGATTAGAATGCATAATTAAGAGATAGGAGCTTAGGAATGAGCACTATTTTTTATCAACGCATCGCATGCATCCAAGAGATAGGATATGATTGTATGTGGTCACCCTGCTTTTTTGCATTTTACATCATCGCATAGGACAAAAGTAGAGACTTAGGGATAAGCTCTATGGACACTTTTGCGATCAACACATGCGTCCTAGACTTAGGAGCATCGCATTTGCATTGGAAAATGACTTGCTGTGCATGGTTGTAACATGATCGAATAGTATGACGCATTCCCAAGTAACGCTAGCTAAAGATCTTCTCAACCCGTTCATCGCATACTCATTGCATCTATCACACAACTGACTTTTCTCAAATCTGCCGCATTTTTTTTGATTTTTTCATTAACGAAATCAATACCAAACCAACAATTTATTTATTTGGTTACCGTAAGGTCTTCCTAAAAGTTACCAACGCAACCTGTTTTCACAAGTCCCTGAGTTCGACCTTGGACTTAACAGGAAACTCGATGGAATTTACACTTGGATTCTACTGAGGAAACTTGAGTGCTCAATGCAATTTCATCAACGCATATCACACACATTTCCACTTCATAAAATCAAACACAAAACCTGTCTCTTATACACATCTAGATGTGTATAAGAGACAGATTCAAATCCGATTCTTCTAGCGAATGATCGCAATAGATCTATCAGGGACTATGCGTCGCCAAACCTCTATGATTTCTCTCCAGGAATCGTGAGGCTGACGTTAGATGGATCGAGGTTTGATATGAAGCCGATAATGTTGCAGATGATCCAGGCTGCTGGGCAGTTTGGAGGAAGGTGTGGTGAAGACCCACACGCCCACCTTCAGAGCTTCATAGAAATCTGCAACACTTTTGTATTTCCCAATATCTCAACCGAGGAAGTCCGACTCACTCTGTTCCCATTTTCCTTATGTGATCAAGCAAGAAAATGGGCATATTCTTTCGAACCGGGGGAGATAACTTCGTGGGAATAGGTGGTGGAAAAGTTTATGAAGAAGTATTTTCCACCAACAGAGAATGCTAGGAGACGGAAATTAATATCAAATTTTGAACAAGAAGATGACGAATCGCTTAGCGATGCCTGGGCGAGGTTCAAGCGGCTGGTAAGAGACTCTCTACATAATGGCTTACCAGACTGCCTGCAAATGGAGATTTTTTACGAAGGATTGAATCCCTCTTCACAGACCGCTACCAATGTGGCAGCCGCTGATGGTCTGCTCGACAAAACATATGAAGAGGCAAAGAGTATACTTGATCACATTTCCAAAAATCACGAGGATTGACAGGAAAGCAATCAAAGATTAAGAATTAAAGATGATGACGCAAATAATGGGGCCATCGCATCCCTGCAAAATCAAATGATTACGATGATGAGTTTGATACAAGGCCTCGCAATTAATAATACGGGAGCAAAGAAAGGGCATGTCAGTGCAATTGCTCAAACGACTGCCAGTTGTGTCATTTGCGAAGGTGCTCACCCAATGGAAGAATTCCCAACAAACCCGCAATCGGTATGCTTCATGAGAAATAATCCCTATTCTGATACATATAACCCTGGGTGGCAAAACCACCCAAATTTTGTGTGGAAAAATCAACAAGAAAGCTTTTAACCTGTGGCACAAAAAGAAGGGCCACCTGGATTTTTCCCGCAAAACAACAATCCAGCGCCTAGCCAAGCTAGCAGCTCACAAACACCGTAATCTTCATCCTTAGAGAGCTTGTTGAAGCAGTACATTGAGAAAAACGAATCAGTGCTTCAGAATCAAGTTACATCCATTAGAAATCTCGAAAATCAAATAGGACAAATTACGGGCAAGCTGAAAAATAGACCGCAAGGAGCGTTACCGAGCTTAACTAAGCTCCCTCGCAATGCTAAGGGTAACGGGAAGGAACAATGCTTAGCACTCTCCTTGCTAAGCGACAACAAAGTAGGGGAGAAGCCCATCGTGACCAACTTGAATGTGGTGACAACCAAAGACCCGTTGACCTATAGTTTGGAGAAGCCTGAGAAAATAGACCCTGAAGTTGCGTCCACCCTTAAGCCT
>NC_052354.1:33256314-33257644 GCF_009727055.1 Benincasa hispida
CACTCATGAATATTTCTAGAAGTTAGGGGTTTGCTATCTTTCTTTCAAACTCTCTTTACGAAACTTCTAAGAACATCGCATGATTTCTTTCAATCTTCTAGCAAAAGGACATTGCCGCATTTTAATTTGGGTGAGTTATTTATTTTCGACCTTGCTATTTTGAAAAAAAAAAAAAAAAAAAGACAAGAATAACAACTCCACTTTCAACGCAATGGGAAACCTATGTTGATAAGAGGTAAGTTGTGAAAGGCACTTACTCGTAGTTGGATATCCGCATGACACACATGGGGGCAAGCCAAAACGAAAGTAAGTCACTAGGATCAACGCATAAATAAATGACCGCAACTCCACTGCCAAGTAGGCATGAGTTTAGTTGGAGAAAGAATGCATTGCTCATAGTTGGATGTCCGCATGACACACGTGGGGGCAAGCCAAAAAGAAGCCAAGGCACTTAGATCAGCGCAATGTCAGAAACAAATAATCATGACAAGAAATATGCAAGGATAAAATCATTTGACACCTTGGTGGAAAATTTTTCTTTTTGAAATAAATCATGCGAAGTTCTGGAATTTGTAAAGTCCTTTTGAAGAGTAAGCTTGCAGTCCTTAGGTCTTAGAAATATATTAAGAAGAGGCTTGAATAAGACTTAAGGAAAATTTGGTATATAGGATTTGAACAAAGTATCCTTGAGAAATCTAGGAAAAGAACATTGCGGTTGACTTGCTAAAGGAATCTTTAGCTTATGCTTGAGGACAAACATTGTTTAAATTTGGGGGTGTGATAACAGGCAGAAATGCAAGTTATCATAGTGTTAAGTTCTTAAACAATGTTGGATTGCGTTGATAAAACATGTTGAATTGCATCATCAAGCCTCAAATTCATAATATTGCAGTCGCATGTGCTCATCGCATTGGAACAGTTGATTTTTGTGTTTTTATGCAGAATATGCGTTGACGCAATGCAAGAATTGCGATCATAGGAAATCATCGGTCTTGCACAATTTCACTGCAAGGCTTTGCGATGATCGTGTTCGCAAACATTCGCCCGAGAAGGATTGCCACAATTTGGTCTGCGCAACATGGTGGGCACATCTGGGTGAAAGGCTAATTAATCACGATGGGACAGAAAGTTGATGACAGTCGAATCCGAATTAAGTTGACAGCCGATAACGATCATAAGTATATTCAGCTTTTCGGTGACAAATATTCGGCGCATCAGTCAGGAATTAAAGTGAGGGTGTGCTGGCAGATCCTTTCGGTAAGCTTGGGAAAGCGCCGGAAGCTTCAAGGATAGAGAGAGGGCCAACGGCTGCGAAAACAGGAACATCTTT
>NC_052354.1:33258049-33259353 GCF_009727055.1 Benincasa hispida
GCTGCGAAAACAGGAACATCTTTATAACTGAATAGAGATTTTAGTATAAAAGCCTCGGTCAGTAAGGAATTGCTACCAGGCTCTCTACCTTTAACTTCCATCATTATTTTGTACTCAAACTCATTTATAAAAATGGAATTTCCTTCTCTATAT
This sequence comes from Benincasa hispida, assembly GCF_009727055.1. Classification (NCBI taxonomy): domain Eukaryota; kingdom Viridiplantae; phylum Streptophyta; class Magnoliopsida; order Cucurbitales; family Cucurbitaceae; genus Benincasa; species Benincasa hispida. Next base: position 33,258,203 of record NC_052354.1, read on the forward strand.
CTGTCCACTCTCTATCATTTATGCATGAGTAGCTAAATCAGTTGAATGTGTTAAGAAGCATTTAACTAACACAACTAGGGAATCTTCATGCTATGTGATTATCTTGTATTATGTATGCTTCATTCGTCCATTAGAGATACTCGAGAGGGTAGTCTAAGGACAGGATCTAGACTTGGAAAGGTCAGTATAGAATCTAGGCTTGGAAGAGCAAGATTAGAACGCATAACTAAGAGATAGGAGCTCAGGAATAAGCACTATTTGTTATCAACGCATCGCATGCATCCTAGAGATAGGATATGATTGTATGCTGTCACCTTGCTCTTATGCATTTTGCATCATCGCATAGGACAAGAGTAGAGACTTAGGGTTAAGCTCTATGGACACTTTTGCATTCAACACATGAGTCCTAGACTTAGGAGCATCACATTTACATTGGAAAATGACTTGCTATGCATGGTTGTTACATGATCGCATAGTATGATGCATTCCCAAGTAATGCTAGCTAAGGATCTTCTTAACCCGTTCATCGCATACTCATTGCATCTATCACATAACTGACTTTTGTCAAATCCACCGCATTTGTATATTTTCTCATTAACGCAATCAACACCAAACCAAGAATTTATTTATTTGGTTAAGCAAGGTCTTCCTAAAAATTACCAAAGCAACCTGTTTTCACAAGTCCCTGAGTTCGACCCTAGACTTATCAGGAAACTTAATGCAATTTACACTTGGATTCCGCTTAGGAAACTTGAGTGATGCAATTTCATCAATGCATATCATCCACATTTCCACTTCATAAAAAATAAGCATCACCTGATTTGAAAAGGAACTTAGTTTTTGTAAAAGTTTGCTTGAACATCAATACTCTATTATTTTTTATATAAATAAAGTGTTTATTTATAGAAATGGAGTTAGTATTTTTGTTCTGCAAACTTAGAGAGTAATTTATATGTTCTAAGGCCGTTAGCAACTAAACCACTTCTTTATACTGAAGTGTTCAAAATTGAAACAACTCAACATAAAAGGCAAAAGATTTCTCCTAAGGAAAATGTCCATCTTTGGCATCTAAGATTTGGTCACATTAATCTCAATAGGATCGAGAGAGTGGTCAAGAGTGAACTTCTAAGTGAATTGGAAGAAAACTCTTT
>NC_052354.1:33261203-33262522 GCF_009727055.1 Benincasa hispida
TTGGTATCAGAGTATCTTTTAAGCTTTCAATTCGGTCTAATTTTGGCAAAGTGGAGTTTTTTCATGAGATATATGAAACTGATGCACTGCTATGGTTTTCTCTATTTTGGCATCTTAATTCTCTTTAATTTCACAATTAAATTTGTAATTGGATCTTATTTGATGAGTGTTTATGTGTTAGCAAGAGTCTATAATTTATTTGGAGTCACTAGAGTTGAAATTAAGATGTAATTGAAGAAATAAGCGAATGAGGTCGAGCTGCTGTTCCATATTTTTCAACTTTGCTTAATTTCATTGCTGAGGTTCAGTTGCTAAACGATCGTTTAGCTTCAGATGTTACACGATGAGAAGAAAAGCTAGACGATCGTTTAGTAATATGCACTGGTCGTTGTGATGTTAAACACTAAACGATCGTGTATCTGTGGGAGCTAAGTGATACATTCATTTGCTATAAGATATCATTACGCAATCGTTTAGTTTTTTCGTGGGAACTAGACGATACGTTGATTTTGCTAAACGATGGCACTATACGATCATTTAGCAACGATGCGCACTAAACGATGCGATGAAGTGTTACGTGATAGCACCGAGCGTTCATTTGGTCGTAGAGCTAAGCGATCATGTAGATAAATGCTATGCGATGTGATGATGTTCTATACGATGGAGCTATGAGATGGTTTAGCTGTAGCGGATATAAACGATGATTTGAATGTGCTGGGCAATACACTATGCGATCATGTACTTCCTCTCAACCTCAGGCGATGACACTAGAGGATTACATCCAGGCGTTACAGGACCGACCTTAAAAACATATTGAGGTTGGACTGAGAGCAACCGATTTGACCGGTTTACTCAAGGTTCAATCCAGTTCAGCCTCAAATGGTTGTGGTTGGTCCGGTTCAGACTCGTCCAGCCCGATTCAAGTTATTTTGGGTTCGGTTTAGAGCGATTCAAGCGGTTCAAAGACGGTTATGAAGCTGTTTGTAATAGTTAGCTATCTTTTTGCTTGTTTATGCCAAAACGAAAACCATAACAGTTAGTATTTAATTGTTTATGGATGAGATGTATGTGATAAATAAATAAATTAATGTATATGTATACAGTATGTCATGTAGATTTAAAACCCCATCGTAGGAAGCATGTTAGATGCTTTGACAGTATGTTATAATTGTTATAATATATAGTATGCATGTTAGGGTTATGTTTAATATAATAGTTATATTAGATACCTTTGTTGAATGTTGTGGATGTTAAGCATGTCTAAATTTTGTAAGTTGTTATAAAATTGGTTAACAAAGAACAGTTGCAAGCTCACTTAG
>NC_052354.1:33263387-33264531 GCF_009727055.1 Benincasa hispida
ATGAGTTATTCTAGATAATAGTATTTGGTAAAAAATTGTCTTGCTTCTGTGAAGAAATTCTTGACTGCCCCACGGTAGCACTTGTTCTAAATCACTTAATTATCGTTGCAAATAAATAAAGATTTATTAGGTACTTTATTAGTTTTGCTAAAATGGATTTAGATGCATATTTAATAGAATTTGTTTAAAATGTTTCAGCAATGTCAAACTCGATTATACAACTACTTTCTTCTGAAAAAATTGACGAAGAGGGTTACTCGAATTGGAAACCAAATATCAATGCAACATTAATAGTAGATGACTTCAGGTTTGTGTTAATGGAGAAGTGTTCTCCAGTTCTCAGTTCAACGGTGACCCGAAATGTTTGGGATGTTTATGATAAGTGGGTAAGGGCAAATGAAAAAGCCTGGGACTATATCTTGGCGAGTATATTTGATGTATTCAACAAGAAACATGAGGTCATCCCACAACTCGTGAGATCATGGCATCATTACAGAAGATGTTCGGGCAACCGTCATCGTCTGTTAGATAAGAAGCCATCAAATATGTGTATGTGACATGTATGAAGGATGGGACCAACATGAGAGAACACGTTCTCGACATGATGGTCCATTTTAACATCGTAGAGGCTCACGGGGCTATGATAGACGAAACAAGTCAAGTGAACATGATACTAGAATCTCTTCCAGAGAGCTATCTGTCGTTCAGGACAAATGCTGCCATAAACAAAATCACTTATAACTTAACAACGTTGTTGAATGAATTGAAAACTTATCAATCAATGATGAAACTCAAGGAAAAAGAAATAAATGTTATTTCTAAACCGAAAAAGTTTTACGAAGGGTCTACGTCTGGTACGAAACGCGTTGATGATAAGAAACTTCTTCTAAAGATAAAATCATACAGATGAAAAAGAAAGGAAAAGGGAAAAAGAAAACCGTTGCGAAGAAAAACAAAAACAAAACTCCCAAGGGAAAATGTTTTCATTATGGAGAGGTTGGGCATTGGAAGCGTAATTGGTCAAAATATCTGGCTGAAAAGAAAGCAGAAAAGAATAAACAAGGTAAATATGATTTACTAGTTGTTGAAACATGTATAGTGGAAAATTCTCACCTTACCTAGATATTAGATTCAGGCGGTGCTA
>NC_052354.1:33264776-33292530 GCF_009727055.1 Benincasa hispida
TTTGATCTCCATTTCTTGTCTTTTAGAGAATATGTACAGTGTATCTTTTGAATATAATGAAGTGTTTGTTTATTCAAGAGGTTCATATTTGTTCTGTTAGACTTGCAAATAACTTATAACCAACAGAAGCAAAAGCTACTTTAAATATAGAGATGTTTAAAACAGTTGAAACTCATAATAAAAAGCGAAAAATTTCTCCTAACGCCTATTTTTGGCACCTCAGGCTTGGTCACATTAATCTCAATAGGATTGAGAGATTGGTAAAAAACGGTCATCTAAATCAGTTAGAAGACAGTTCCCTACCTCTATGTGAATCATGTCTTTAGGGAAAAATGACGAAAAGATCTTTTCTGAAAAAAGTCTTCGTGCAAAAATACCTCTTGAACTTATACATTCAGACCTTTGTGGTCCGATGAATGTTAAAGCTCAAGGAGGATATCAGTACTTCGTCAGTTTTATTGACGAGATATGGCTATATTTACTTAATTATTCACAAGTCTAAAACTCTTGAAAAGTAAAAGAATTAAAACACTTCGATCTGATCGAGGTGGTAAGTATATGGATTTGCAATTCTAGAACTATCTAGTAGATCATAGAATTCAACCCCAACTCACAACACTTGGAACACTTGGAACACCACAACAAAATGGTGTTGCAGAAAGGAGAAATCGAACCTTGTTGGACATAGTTCGGTCTATGATGAGTTATGCTCAATTACCTCAATCCTTTTGGGGAAATGCAGTACAGACTGCAGTTTATATTCTGAACGTTGTCCCATCCAAAAGTGTTTCAGAAACACCATATCAATTGTGGAAAGAATGCAACGCAAGTTTACGTCATTTCTGCATCTGGGGTTGTCCAGCATACGTGTTGGTACAGAATCCTAAAAAATTGGAATCACGTTCGAAATTATGCCCATTTGTAAGATATCCCATGGAAACAAAAGGAGGATACTTTTATAATCCCCAAGAAGATAAAGTGTTTGTATCGACAAATGCAACTTTCTTGGAGGAGGATCATATTAAAAATCATCTACCTCGCAGTAAACTAATATTGCAAGAACTATCTAAAGATACTATAGAAAAATCAACAAGAGTTGTTGATCAAGCTGGTCTATCAACAACTGTTGTATGTCCCGTCCATCATACCCAAGAGTGGAATGCCTCGTCGTATATAGTGGAGGGTTATTCAACACACTGAATGCTAATGGGCTTTAAAGAAACTTAAACATCTCAATGGTTTTAAGACAAAGAAGAAGGCAATGGAATGGGACTGAAACCAAGTCGATAAGAATGCCGCGACGAGCACCGCCCCGGTGGGCCGCCCCAATACGCCAAATCGAGTCACAGGATGGAATATCTGACGGGGACCGCGCACAACGGCCGTAATACCGGGCACATCGAACCACCACACAGAGCAAACCTTATCCCGGAAGATGAGAGCAGAGAACGAAGAGACGGAGCCGTACGGCGAATGAACTATTACAGTTGAGAAGAACTGTCAACTTGAAAGATATCAGTATAGACCATTTAATAGTTTTCAATAGCTGATGCAAGCTATCTAACGACCACTGTGGATGAATTACAACTTACGATCTTGTCATTATGTCCATATTCATAATCATTATGCGCTGGTGGTAAAGATACCTACAGTAAATTAAGACACCTATACCAAACCCTTAAGGTTACCCAAAATCAGATTTGAGTTAATTTATTGAATATAGGTATTTTGATGATCCCTGAAATGTATTCTCATCAGTATAGGCTGTGCGTACTTGATATGTAATTTTCTTGGTCTTTTCTATCAAATGTCATCTTTTCAACATTCCAGGTGCAACCATAAAGATCAGGTCTGCCCTGGTTGATTATTCTCTATCTGGTTGAGAACAAGGTCTTACAACCATCCTAAAGATCTACACAGGAATGCTCGAATCATCTCCTGGGACACAAATACCTACCATACGTACAAAATCTACGGCCTATTTCTAGGCCAATTACCAAGAAACCGACCTATAAAACTCCAGTAATATATAATATGTCGCTAGCTCAAAACACGATTCAATTGAGCAAGAGACGCCTTTGGGTGATTTCAGAGCAGAACCCTCAAATCTTTTAGCATACCACCGATTGTATAGAAGTAGCTTTGCTACGTAGACCCTAGGTTATCTCTTAACCCTTTTTAAACATCTAACGTCTCAGGTAATCTCAGATTTTGAATATAAAAATCACTTTGACGGGCATTAAAACGAAACTAATGATAAAACTCAGTTGAATTAGAAGTCAGATCCATTCTGTTTCGGGAGTAAGCAATAAAGGTATTTTGAAATCCCATTAACTTGACGCGTAAACTCGAATGCAATTGATCTGAATCGTTTCCATAATACTGCTAGTCGATGAAACATTAGTTATGAGGCTAGCAACTGATATATATACTACTATGATATATTTACTACTACTAATATAGTACTCTTGATCTTCAAACTTTAGATTACCCATTTTATGACGACATCGAATACTTCACAATTCTCTACGCTGCCAACATGCTTTAAAACTGTGACGGTGTATCATTTTGTTTTGTTTTGTCTTTCGTTTGTGAGAGGAAATCTTATGGCATTTTCACCATCTTAAGTTATCCGGAAGCTTTAGAAAGAATCCTATATCTGACTACTTTCGATGCTGTTTACCCTGGTTACTGATGTACTTATCCTGGAAGTTGCCTGTGGATCACCTCCTACTAGGTGTTCCCCCAATCAGTAAGTGGGGCACCGTCTTCAGAAAGGTGTCCATTCTATTTCTTCTGCATGCCTTCATACCCGTTACCGTACCCCCGTACCCTTATATACAATACAATCAAACTATGAAAGGTTACTGTGCCACCTGCACTGTACAGATCACCAGCTTATAGCAAGACCCAGCTTTCTAGAATAGTTCAAAGATGGGATCAGTACCAATAATGGGACGCGCACTACCCTGTATATAGAGTTATATACCCCCTCGCACTAGCTTCACATTACATTACTGGAGACTCCGACATCCTCAATACTTATCCGCATGCTAAAAGAACACCGATGTGTTGTGATGTGACTTATTTGCGTAAATTCGCAGAAAGTTACCCGTTCCAGTCTAACGAGATTACATTTTAAGCGATTCGTCCCGCCACAGCGAAACAGGCGTTTCTCGTAACAACCTGCAACCTTACCTCTCTGTATTTTAAAATGTTATAAGCGAAACAAGGAAAAAAAATATGCCGTAAAAAAGGTTATCTCGTCAGATAACGGAAATTAAACACCCAAAACAATCTACCTGGACATATTTACGTGCACCTGCCACTTTTCCCAACGCGACATGATAGCACTTGCTCCTGGTATACGTCATACACAGCAGAGCTAGTACTAAAATGCCCACTAGACGGAAAGACCTTCGTCGGCTATCATACTATCTCCGCCACCCGATGTAATCCCTCATCGCTCGTCGATGATCGCCATCAGAGCACTGGTAGTCTATCCAAAACCTGTTGCCCTGTGTTTTCGTCCACATCCCATCCAACAGTGTGGAATGTCTCGATACGCTAGCTGGAGCTACGCATGCATAGGGATATTACTATACAACCATCGACACTGAATAAATCGTATACTTCAATTGAGTTGTTCAATAGAAAAATCGTTAGAATTAATTATACTCCCAAAGCAAACAAAGATACGATATACCAAGGTGATAGTAAGGTTTTTTGACACTGGAAAAGATCCCTCTCGTATCATGAACTACATAGAACTTCTGAAGAAAAAATTGCTTGATAATGTAGTTAAAGTCGAATGTTTGAGACCTGCGACTTACTTGATTCAATCACAGCGGGGGATACGCATTCAAATTGCAAAACACCCGAACCAACTTGGTAAGAGTGAATTAACAGAATTAGCAACTATCTCCGTCACCCCTAGCGAGCCTCATTCTCTAGTAGACTGATTCGGGGGAGGAGCGCGACCCGTGCACCACTCCTTACTGTGAAAGCACTCTAAAAAGACGAGCCATGTATATGTGGTAACCGCGAGTTCATGCTAAAAGTAAAGGTGCACCGGTCCGTTCCGCGTTGATGCGCGTAACGGTGAGTGTGATAGTACCCTAGATGAGCGTCGGGAGTCCGCCAGTTGTGCGGCACAGATGGAGGCGATACTCGCCAACAAGTACAAAGACAAAAGGTGTGGGTTGGCATCTACTCCCTGCTATCTACATGAGTACTTCAGCTCATGTGCCTTTGCATAGTCGGCAATACTGAAACGAGTTTGAGCGGATCATCCAGGTCTTCCTCGTTGTAAGCGTGGGTGGGAAGTTCCAAGGGTCTCTCCAATGTAGATAGTATGAGACTCAAAGACTGCAAGGTACAGGACCTATAAAGCCACGTTTGTAGACTGTGGCACTAAAGGGTTTACCCACCACTGAAGAACAATGGCTTTCCATTATTGAGTGATGGAACTGTTGTCTCCTGCTTGCCAATGATTAATGCAATAAGAATACTTCTGCCATTGCCACAATATTATGTCTATGAAATTGGAAGAATTGATATATCAGATGCTTTTTCTGACATGCTATCTTTGATGAAAGTACTTTTATTGTCTCAACAGAGGGGTTGTCGGGAAACAGTGGAGCAGATACAGAAGTCTGTAGCATATAATCGGGATTCAACTCATTGAGAGGAAACAAGCCTCCAGTCTCCATAGGAATAATACAAGATCTACACTGCGATCACGATCTTATGGCTTTGAATAGACGGTTGATTTATACTGTGAATCTCGTCGTGCTATTAAGATAAGACGTAGTCTCACAAAACTATCATGTGCAACGTCTGATGACCTTTGTCAAGCTGTGTTTCATTGGGAATGAGACAAGATTTCTTGTTGGCGTAAAGAGATGGTTAGCATCACAGTTCCAAATGAAATATTTGGGTGATGCTCAGTATGTTCTAGGAATACAGATCTTTCGAGACCAAAAGAATAGAACATTAGCACTGTCTCAAGCATCTTATATTGACAAGATGTTATCAAGGTATGATATGCAAAATTCACAGAAAGGTTTATTATCTTTCAGGCATGGAATTCATTTGTCGAAGGAACAATGTCCTAAGACACTTCAAGAGGTTGAGGAGATGAAAAGAATTTCATATGCTTCTGGAGTTGGGAGTTTGATGTACGCTATGTTGTGTACACGTCCTGACATATGTTTTGCAGTTGGAATCGTCAGCACGTTCCAATCTAATCCAAGACACGGTCATTGGACGCTGTAAAAAATAACCTCAAGTATCTTAGGAGAACGAGGGACTATATGCTTGTGTATGGACCTAAGGATTTGATCCTTATGGGATACTGATTCTAATTTTCAGACTGACGTAGATTCCAAGAAATCTACTTCAGGATCAGTTTTCACTCTTAATGAAGGAGCTATAGTTTAGAGAAGAATCAAGCAAAGTTGTATCGCTGACTCCACCATGGAAGCGGAATACATGGCTGCATACAAAGCTACTAAGGACGTAGTATGGCTACACAAATTCTTAGCTGATTTGGAAGTCATTCCAAATCTGCACCTGCCTATCACACTGTATTGTGACAAAAGTGAAGTAGTTGCTAACTCAAAGGAACCTAGGAGCCACAAGCGTGGAATACACATTGAAAAAAGTACCATCTCATTTGGAAGATCATACATAGAGGAGATGTGCTCGTCACAAAAATAGCCTCTGAAGACAACCTAGCTGATCTATTCACCAAGGCCCTTTCGCCTAAAGTTTTCGAGGGCCACCTAATTGGACTAGGATTTCGAGTAGTGTAATCTAGGGCAAGTGAGAGAATGTCTATGGTATTGTATATGTCCTAGTTTATTGTATTTTTTCCACTATGTATCTCAACGTTATATTGTATATATTTGTTCTCAATAGAGTTTTAGTCCAAGTGGGAGATTGTTGGTAATGTCTTAGAACTCGCAGTTCGTGTTAAACATTCTATTTTATCAATAACAATAACTTGTTGATTTTGCATCTTATTATGAAAATCCAATAAACGCATCCTTGGCTATAGTCTGAATGCTGTAAATTTATGTAGTGACATAAACAGGATCAAGTTGACAGTATATAGCCTAAATGGTCTAATGAGTATATGGATGAAATTGGGTATCTCATCCTGATAACACTATTGGATGCAGCCCACTCTGTAGTTGTTACAAGAAGTTGTAAGGTGCTACAAACGATGTGATCCACACATCGTTCATGTTGAGACATGAGAGTGGAGGCATCCTATGCAATGAGTTTGCATATAGATTAGACCACGAAAATAGTCACTTTTCTTTATAACGATCGTTTACTGTTAAAACTGACTATTTCATTTATTATATAACCTAGGTTAACTCGATCTTAATCCTGAGCTAGCTATGAACTCCTTTTTGTTTGGGATTATCCTTTGATCTGAAAACGGTGAGAGTAGTCCAATAGCACTGCTCAATAAGCTTACCATTTTGGGGATAAGACCGAATGAATAGCTAGGGACATAGCCTTGCAAGATAAAATTCACTCATACCCTATTTAGGGTTTGCAGATAGGTTGTTCTCTTAAATACTGACTCCAGGTCTTGAACAATCGGGGCCCTGCCTTCTCATGATAGAGAAAGGATTTGATTCATAGAGATTATGAATCAGAATCGTTCATTAGAGGATCAGTAGGAACTTGTGGAACAAGATGTAGTCACAGGGGTAAAACGATATTTTTGACCTAGCTGTGATTACGAACAACCTGTGAAGGATCAACTTACTAATTATGGTTATTAAGTGGACATAATATATCTACAATGAGAGGAGTTCAACTATGGGCTATAGTGGAGTGTCCCATTAGTTAATGAATGGGGGTTAGATCGGACAAATGAGTTTAGCCGATTAATCTTGAATCGTTGGAACCCATGATCTGTAGGTCTGCGAGGTCCCTCTACTAGCTCGTAAATGGATAAGCTTTAGGGTAGCTTGAGAAATTAATTTGAAACGTTCAAATTAAACGAAACAAGAGAATAAATATTTAAATATGATTTAAATATATAAAGATGATTATTGTGCAAAATTTAATTTAATATTTTTAAAATTGTTTAAAATCATTTTATGTTTAAAAAAAAAATGGAAAAATCGTTTGCATGGTTGCACAAAATGGAAAATGAGTTTTCTCCATTACCATTATCTTTATGCTTACACAAAATGCATTATCCTTTCTACTTTAATTCTCCAAGCATGAGCTGCAAGCCATGCACACCATCTCTTTATATGTTCATCTAATATATATAAAGAAGATTTGAGTTGTTGGAAAAGAGGAGAATACAGAATTTTAAGAGAAAACTTTCTGAAGAAGAAACTGTCTTCTTCAATCAGGCTGTTGTGAGCTTCTCTCGTTTCCTCACATCTTCAAGCTGTTTTGGAGTCCCACAACTCTGCCTAAAGCTCCAAGAGCATAGTATGGAAGGCTTTGAGGTGGTTCGCGTTGATATCAAGTGAAAACAGCAGATGAACAGACGTTTTCTTAGAGAGTTCATCCAAGGTATGTTCTGAAAACCCACTTTTTAAGAAAATCATGCTTTAGTTTTTGCCAAAATTAGTGAATTAGAATGCTTATGAATCCTTGATACTTCTGCTGCATGTTGTTTAACTCTTTCAGGCAAAATGATAAAAAAAAAAATCTTTTACTGGAAAATGTTATAGAGCCAAAGAGCCCTTAGAATTTGTATATTCAAACTTATGTGGTTCTATGAATGTTAAGAGGAGGGTTTGAATATTTTCTCTTTCATAGGTGATTATTCAAGACATGGGTATCTTTACTGAGTGCAACATAAGTCCGAAACTCTTGAAAAGTCCATAGAGTATAAGGCTAAAGTTGAGAACTTATTGGGTCAAACTATTAAAAGACTTTGATCAAATCAAGGTGGAGAATATATGGATTTAAGATTCCAGAACTATATGATAGAACATGGAATCACATCCCAACTCTCAGCACCTAGTACACCCTAACAAAATGGTATATCAAAAAGGAGAAATTAAACCTTGTTAGACATGGTTCAGTCAATGATGAGTTATGCTCATTTACCTTATTCGTTTTGGGGCTATGCAGTGATGACTGTGAAGGGATTTGGAATACCCACACAGCAGAAGCAAACGATCGCTTGTATTTGAAATATGTTTTACAAAAACTTAAATTAACAGAGCAAACGAAAACAACGATAAACATACATATCTTAAGCATGCTTCTACTAGAATTTAGAGAGGAAAAAAGGTAAGACAAATACATACCCTTGAAGAAAAATTTCTTCATGTTTCCTCTCCACAACAATAGATCATGAATTGTGATAACTTCTCTGCTTCTCCCAAACTTAGCAACACAGCAACACCAAACACCACCACAAAGATTCTTCCTAGTTATTCTCAAGGAGAGAACCAAAAGCAGGGTGGTGGGCTTGCCTATGGACATTGGTAAGGGAACGAGAAAAGAGATCTTGAGAGGAAATTTTTCATAGATGATTGTTACAGAGGAGATCTTGCAGAGAGAACCATTCTTCTATTCCTTCATTTAATGTAAAAACCAACTCCTTCAATAACTCCCGAGGAGTTATACTTAATTTGAATTTAAAAAATTCAAAATTTAATTATATTACATTAATATAATTAAGTACCATATATTTATATCTTATATAATATATATTACATTAATATAATTAAGTACCATATATTCAAAATTTAATTATATTACATTAAAAAATTCAAAATTTAATTATATCACATATAATATAACATATAATTTATAATTCTCTCATATAACTATAGTATTAATATGAATCATATTCATATTAACTTTAACCTATAGTTTTTTATATGAATCACATTCATATAATAAAATTTGAATCATATTCAAATAATAACCTCTCTCAGCAAACTATATAGATTTAATATGAATCATATTCACATTAATTTTAACATATAGTTTTTATATGAATCTCCATTCATATAATAAATATTTGAATCATATTCAAATACTTATCTCTTTCATATAATATATCAATATATATTATAATGTATCAACATACATTATATTACTTGTATCTTATACAATTAATTCCCTTTAATTAATTTTAACAATTCAAACCAAAATTAATTTGATTCTTTTTAATCTTTATTGAGCTATTAAGGGGACTTTATGTACCTACAGATTGAAGCTCCAATAATGTGAGATTAACTGATTAAACTCTTTAATCAAATTAATCAACATTCATTAACTGTCAATCACTCCACTAAAGACTAACAGCTGTATTTTTCACACTGTAGATATATTTCTGTGTCCATTGGATACAACCAATCAATAATGCGTTGACCTTTCACAAATTGCTCGTAAGTACACATGGGTCAAAATTATTGTTTATCCCTGTAATTATATCTAACTTCTTAAGTACCGTTGATCTCTCTAATGAACAATCAGTCATAGTCCCACTATAACTAGACTTCTCTCTGGCCAATGAGAGGGTGAAAGCCCTCATTGTTCAAGACCCAGAATCAGTCTTTAAGGGAGAAATTCATCTACTTGCCTTAACAAGGGGAATGAGTGAATTCCATTTTGTGTAGTTAAGTTCCTAGCTTCCCGTTCAGAAAAATTCCTAAAATGGTAGGCATATTGAGTCGGTGAATCTGACCACTATCATCCATACAAATCAAAGGACCGCCCTCATAGGCAGGAGTTCACAAGTCACTCAGGATTAAGGTCAAGTCACCTATGATCATCCTAGAGAAATTTAAGTCTCTTCTTGCAAAGAAAGACTCAAAATTTCGTGGTCAGATCTTATATAAACTCTTTGTATAGGGTATCCCGCTCACATATCTCCACATAAATGAGCAGGATTAGATCATTTGTAATATTTACAAAGTAAGTCATATTAGTAGTATTAGCAGGATAAGACACCCAACCTTATCCATATATTACAAACCATTTAGGTTACTACTTAAACATGATCCACCTATATGTCTACCATATACATGTTTAAGTTACATAAAATAACCTTGAATTATTGCATATCAAATCATCATTGATCTAAATAACATATAATTACGAGGCTTTAAGGCATATATCTCAATAGACTGTAGCTTATATTTTGAATAATATTCCATCCAAAAGCATTTCTGAAACACCTTTGGAATTATGGAGAGGTCATAAAGGCAATCTACGCCACTTCAGGAAGGGGTTTCCCAACACATGTACTTGACATAAATCTAAAGAAATTGGAACTTCATTTAAAATTGTACCTATTTGTAGGCTATCCCAAGGAAAGATGGTGGTTACTTTATGATTCTAAAGAAAATAAAGTATTTGTGTCAACAAATGTTACATTTTTAGAAGAGGACCATATCAGGGAGCATAAACCATACAGTAAGATTGTCTTGAATGAACTTTTCAATGAAATTAATGAAACTTCAACAAGCATTGTTGAAGAGGCTAGTACATCAACAAGAGTTGTTGGTTCATCCAATCAAGCACATCCACCTCAAGAGTTGAGGATGCCTCGATGTAGTAGGAGGGTTCTGATTCTACTTTCTCGTTATATGGGTTTAATAGAAACTCTAATTGTCATATCAAATGGCGACATTAAGGATCCATTGTCCTATAAATAAACGACGGATGATGTCAACAAAGATGAATAGGTTAAGGTTATGGATCTCAAAATAGAGTCTATGTACTTTAATTCAGTCTCGAATCTTGTAGATCAACTTGATCAAGTAAAACCTATAGGTTGCAAATGCATCTACATGAGAAAAAGAGGTGTAGATGGAAAGGTTCAAACCTTTAAAGCTAGATTGGTGGCAAAGGGTTATACCTAAGTTGAGGGAGTAGACTATAAAGAAACTTTCTCACCTATTGTTATGCTTAAGTCTATCAAAATTCTTCTATCCATTACCATATATTATGACTGTGAGATATGGCAAATGGACGTCAAGACTGCCTTTTTGAATGGTAATCTTGAAGAGACCATCTACATGTAGCAACCAAAGGGATTCATTAAACAAGGTCAAGAGAAAATGGCCTGCAAGCTTAATTGGTCCATTTATGAATTGAAATAGGCACCTCGACCTTGGAATATAAAATTTGATACTATGATCAAATCTTATGGCTTTGATCAAAATGTTGACGAGCCTTATGTCTACAAGAAGATCCTCAACAGTTCAATATCTTTCTTATGTGGATGATATCCAACTCATTGGAAATGATGTAGGTCTGCTAACAAATGTTAGGAAAAAGCTAGCCACCCAATTTCAAATGAAAGATTTGGAAGATGCCAATTTGTTCTAGGGATCCGAATTATTAGGGATCGTAAGAGCAAAATGCTAGTCTTATCTCAGACATCATATATTAACAAAGATGCTTGTTAGATATTCGATGCCCAATTCCAAGAGGGTGTTACCTTTCAAGCATAGAATTGTATTGTCTAAGGAACAATGTCCTAAGACTCCTCAAAAGGTTGAGAAAATGAGACGAATTTCCTATGCATCGGCTATTGGCAGCCTTATGTATGCAATGTTATGTATTAGACCTGACATTTGTTATGTAGTAGGCATTGTCAGTAGATATCAGTCCAATGTAGGATTTGATCACTTGACAATAATTAAGACCATACTCAAGTATCTTTGGAGAATGAGAGATTATATCCTTGTGTATGGGGCTAAGGATTTGATCCTTACAGGGTACATTGACTTAGATTTTCATATTAATAGGGATTCTAGGAGACCTACATCAGGATCAGTGTTTACTCTTAACGGAGGAGTTGTAGTCTGGCGAAGCAAAAATCAAGGTTGCATTACTGACTCTACCATGGAGGTAGAGTATGTAGCCGCTTGTGAAGCTGCCAAAGAGGCGGTATGGCTCAGGAAATTTTTTACAGATCTGAAAGTTGTTCCAGACATGAAAAGCCCATAACCCTCTATTTTGATAATAGTGATGTTGTGGCAAATTTTAGGGAGCCTAGGAACCACAAGAGAGGAAAGCACATTGAGCGTAATCAAGAGAGAAACCACAAGCTTCTGAAGGGACATGATCGTCATGAAGATCGCTTCGGAGCACATTGTTGCTTATCCATTTACAAAGGCTCTCACGACTAAATTTTTTTAGGGTCATCTAAAAAGTCTGGGTCTACGGGATATGCATCATCTTGTCTAAGGCAAGTGGGAGATGTTACTATGTATAGTGTATACCCTAGTTTATTATTTTGTGTCTTGTACCTTTTTTTATGCTTTGTATTGTATACTCCACTAGCTTTAGGACAAATAGGAGATTGTTGGGGTTGATGCCCTGAATCTCGTGGGTTTCTTAGTTTGTAAATTTTTTGTACAGAAATTATTTATTTAATAAAATAAAGTGTTATTTTATTCGACATTTAGTCTGCATTAACCCGATCCAACAAACTAAAATCCAAGGTTATTTAATGTAACTTAAATATGCATATAGTTAACATACAAGTGGATAATGTTTAAGCAATAACTTGAACAAACTTTAGTATATGGATAAGGTTAGGTACCTTATCTTAGTGACACTATGGATACGACCTACTTTGTAACTGTTAAAATAATTGTAAAGTGTTACAAATGATCTGATCCTAGCCACTCATGTGGAGACATATGAATGAAGGTATCCTATACAAAGAGTTTGTATAACACCGGGCCACAAAATAATTAGTCTTTCTTTATAACATCGTTACTTGAAGAGACTTACATTTCACAAGGATAACCATAGGTAACTTGACCTTAATCCCGAGTGAGTTGTGAACTCCTGTCTATGAGGGTAATTCTTTGATCTGTATGGGTGAGAGTGGCCAGTCTCACCGACTCAATAAGTCTACCATTTTAGGGATTTGTCTAAGTCGGGAGTTTGGAACACAACTACACAAGATGGAATTCACTCATTCTCGTCTAGAGGGAAAGTAAATGAATTGCTTCCTTAAGGGCTGATTCTAAGTTTTGAACAATGAGGTGCCTCACTCTTTTACTGGCTAGAGAGGGGTCTAGCTTTTTGTTAGACTCAGTTGTAGTTACGAGTAATTTGTGAATGGTCAACTTACTTGTTGATTGGTTATATCCATGGACACAGAAATATATCTACAGTTCGAAAAGTGCAGCTGTCGGTCTTTATTGGAGTGACTGACAGTTAATGAATATTGATTAATTTAATGAAATAGTAATAAATTAATCGCATATCATGGAAACTTCTAATCTGTAGTTCCATAAGGTTCCCTTGCTAGCTCACTAAGGATAAACAAGGGATAAGTATTTTTTTTAAATAATTTGAATTGTTTAAATTATTTGAGGGAACTAAAGGCGTTAATTGTATTAATGTGATTAATTTAAATTACAATGTATATTGATACATTATAATATATAGTTAATTATAAATATGGTTTATAATTAAATTCATATATATGAGAGATGAATATTTGAATGAGATTCAGACCTTTGTGGTTTGATGAATGTTAAAGCTAGAGGAGGTTATGAATATTTCATTAGCTTCGTCGATGACTATTCAAGATATGGGCATATTTACGAAATGCATCATAAGTCCAAAACAATTGAAAAGTTCAAGGAATATAAGGCTGAGATTGAGAACCAATTAGGTAAAAAGCTTAAAACATTTCGATCAAATTGAGGTGGTGAGTATATGGACTTGAAATTCAAAGATTATTTAATAAAACATGGAATCCACTCTACTTACAGTGCCTGGTACACTTTAACAAAATGGTGTGGCAGAAAGGAGAAATAGAACCTTATTAGACATGGTTCGTTTTATGATGAGTTATGCCTAGTTGCCAAATTCTTTTTGGGGACATGCAGTTGAGACTGCAATGTATATATTGAATATGGTTCCCTCGAAAAGTGTTTTTGAAACACCTTACGAGTTATGGAGAGGACATAAAGATAGTTTACGTCAATTCAGGATTTGGGGCTGTCTAGCACGTGTGTTGGTATAAAACCCAAAGAAGCTAGAACGCCATTGAAAGATATGCCTATTTATAGGCTATCCCAAAGAGACAAAAGGTGGTTATTTTTATGATCCTTAGGAAGATAAAGTATTTGTGTCGACAAATGCAACATTCCTAGATGAAGATCACATTAAAAATCATCAATTTTGTCTTAAGCTAGTATTAAGTAAGATAACCAAAGAAACTACAGATTGATCAACAAGAGTTATTGATCGAGTAGGTCCTTCAATAAAAGTTGTTGATGGAACTAGTACTTCACATCCTTCTCAAAAGTTGAGAATGCCTTGACGTAGTGGGAGTGTTATGCAATAGCCTGACCAGTACATGGGTTTAACTAAAACTCAGGTTGTCTTACCTGATGATAGCTTAGAGGATCCATTGGCTTTTAAACAAGCAATGGGTGATGTGGATAAAGTATAATTTCTGGTTCTATATGTTGATGATTTTCTACTCATTGGGAATGAAGTAGAATTTTTAGCTGACATTAAGACATGGTTGGCCACGCAATTTCAAATGAAGGATTTGGGAGAAACATAGTATGTTCTTGGGATCTAAATCATTTGGAATCATAAGAACAGAACGATAGCCTTGTCTCAAGCATCTTATATAGACAAGATATTGTCTCGATATAAAATGCAAGATTTCAGACATGGAATTCATCTGTCCAAGGAACAGTATCCTAAGACACCTCAAGAAATTGAGGTTATGAGACAAATTCTATATACATTAGCAGTAGGGAGTTTAATGTGTACCATATTGTGTACTCGTCTTGACATATGCTATGCAGTTGGAATTGTCAGTAGATATTAGTCCAATCCTGGATATGATCATTGGACTATCATTAAAAACATCCTCAAGTATCTTCAGAGAACGAGGGACTATATTCTCGTGTATGGTACTAAGGATTTGATCCTTACTGGATACACTGATTCTGACTTTCAGATCGACTTAGATTCTAGGAAATCTACTCCAGGGTCGGTATTCACTCTGAATGGAGGAGCTTTAGTGTGGAGAAATATCAAGCAAAGTTGTATTGTTGACTCCACCATAGAAGCTGAGTATGTACACTGAAGAGACGTGATTGTCATGCAGATTGCCTATGAAGACAACTTGGCTGATCCATTTACAAAGGCCCTTTCGGCTAATTTATTCGAGGCCCACCTAGTGAGACTAGGACTACAAAAATAAATAGAACTTGGGCAAATGGGAGAAGTACTGGGTATCTGTTGCCCTGGTTTTTTTTGTATTTATTGTCTCATTATTCAACATTGTATATATATTTGTGTGTGTATATATATATATATATTAATATAATATATATATATATATAATCCATTGGAGTTTTAATCCAAGTGGGAATTTGTTAGTTTTATGTCCTAAAACTCGTGGTTTATAAACAATAAACTTATTCTGAAATTCATAAAGCATTATTGAAGTTATTATTGAAATTTGATTCAATAAAGTTGTTATTGAATTTATGAATTGCTTATTTCATTTTAGAAATAAATATAATAAACTAAAGATCCATGAATATTATATGAGTACTTGAACTTTATGTGCAGACATAAAAGTGGAT
Source organism: Benincasa hispida (assembly GCF_009727055.1). NCBI lineage: Eukaryota > Viridiplantae > Streptophyta > Magnoliopsida > Cucurbitales > Cucurbitaceae > Benincasa > Benincasa hispida. The sequence goes on from NC_052354.1 coordinate 33,280,370, forward strand.
CAGGTTCGAATAAATGGTCAAAATGATGTATAGTATACAAATAAGGTTGGGTGCCTTATTCTGGTAACACTATTGGATGCAACCCACTCTGTAGTTGTTACAGGGAGTTGTAAATTACTACAAACGAAGTGATCCTGATTCGTCCATGTGGTGACATGAGGAGTGGGGGTGTCCTGTGTAATGAGTTTGCGTAAAATCGTACCAAGAAATAAGTCATTATTACTTTATAACAACTGTTTACTATTAAAACTGACTATTTCAAATTCAATGACCTAGGGTAACTCAATCTTAATCCTGAACTAACTATGAACTCCTGTTTATTCAGGATTATCATTTGATTTGCATAGGTGAGAGTAGTCCAACAACACCGCTCAATAAGCCTCCCACTTTAGGGATAAGACCGGATAGATAACTAGGGACATAGCTTTGCAAGATGGAATTCACTATTACTTGACTTAAGGTTAGCAGATAGGTTGTTCTCTTAAGTGTTGATGTCTAGTCTTGAACAACGGGGCCCCGCCCTCTCATAATTGATAGGATCATGATTTATAAATTGGACATAAAACAATTGTTCAATGGAAGATCAGTGGGAGCTTAAGGAGCAAGATGTATTTATAGTGGTAAAATGGTAATTTTGACCTAGTTGTAAATACGAACAACCTGTGAAAGATTGACTTACCGATTATGGTTAAAATGGACAGAAATATATCTACAATAATGCAATTATCGACCTACAGTGGTGTGACTCAATAGTTAACGAATATTGGTTAATTCAATCTAAAGGGTTTTAGCCAATTAATCTCAAATCATTGGAGCTCATGATCTATAGGTCTATAAGATCCCTCTACTAGCTCATAAAACATGAACACCTTGAATTAGTAAATTGAGTGAATTTGGAATGATTTCAAATTGAAGTGTTCAAATTGAACTTCAATTTGAAATGTTCAAATTGAGTTTAGGGTTTGAATTTGAATAGTTCAAATTCAAATTAGGGTTTTTATAATTATATTCGATATAATTAATTAACATTTAATTTATCAAAATTAAACGAAAATGGAGAGTATATAATATTTAAATATTAATAACATGAATAGAATTCATGTTTAAAATTAGGTGTATGATTAATTTAATATTTGATATTAAATTATTATTTAATTAATTAAAATCAAATTAATTTTTAATTTTGATTCAATTTAAGAAATTGGATTTTGAAATTTTGAAATTAATTATTTTTTAATTAATTAAATTAGATTTTAGTTAATTTTGGAATTAACTAAAATTAGAAATTAAATTGAAAATTATGTTGATATTGGAGAAATCCAATCTCCTATCAAGTGAAGTGTCAATGGGACTGCACTTCAGTGCTTGCATGAAGTGAAAGGATAAAACTCTCTGAATTTGTGAGATGGAGTTTCTTCATGCTACTAAAAATAACTTTCTATAGAAAATTTTTCCCTCTCAAAAAACCCACACCAAATCCTTCACAAATTCAGCTCAATTATGAGTTCCACCACTCAAATTCAAGGCTGAGAATAGTAGAGAAGATTTCTTGGTGGTCCACACTTCAATTGGAGAAGATTGGAGCTTAAATTCGTGTTTGAAGAGGATCTTCAAAGGTATGTGTTGAAATCCTCTTAATACCCTATGAACATGCTTATTTTGATGTCAAAATTAAGAAATTAGAATGCTTGATGATCCTGTTTTCTTCCGCTACATGTTTCTGTAAACCAACATATCTACATAAAAATGTAGGGATCAATTTTTTTTAAACTCCAATTAAAATAGTCAAAATAAGAATATGATTTAATTTATTTAAAAAGAACAAGTATGATTTAATTTAGGAACATAATTCTATTTTATACTTTAAAATTCTGTAAATTTGGTCAAGTAATAAAATCCTAAACTAATAGCTAGTGTCATGAACTAAAACCACATTTTCTTTTTTTGGGAATTTAACTTAGGTTTCGCTGGGTTGACTATTTCGTTCTTATATTTATATAAAAATTAAGTCGTAATCACTACTTTCATATATTGAATTGTGTCTTTCATCATTTACATTTTAGGATGTTTTCAATTTTTTTTTAAAGGGCTCATTTTTTATAACCATTTGGTTTTCAATTTTTGAAAATTAAACCTGTTTGGGAAATTGCCAATTTTGACCAAAAAGTTTTTTTTCCATTAAAAAAAATACCTCATTTTTTAAATCTACTTTTTTTAACCTTCTTTTCCAACTTTTCAGACTTTAAGTGAAGGAACCCAACCATGTAAAAAAAACAATTTTATCCCTCAATAAATGGTCATTAAATTGCCTTGACATGAAATCACCTAACTTATCTAACTCACATATCTCAACTTAGAAACTTCAATCTTCAGTTTCATATTCTGTTTCAATATAGAAATGTTTACGTGAGGTTCTCAACTTTAGAGGAATAATCCTTTTCAAAGGGTCCCAATTCAGAGGAAAATTTTATTTCCTTTTTTAGAGTTCGAAAAGAGAAATGTACGTAAAAAAGTAGTTTTTTTTTTTAGAAAGTCGGCAAAAATGGAGCCAAAAAATTACTTTTTAAAGAAAGTTTTCAATAACCAACGAAATTTTTACTTTTTTTTCACCTATTTACGTTATAAAGGATAATTCTTACGTTTTAGGAGAAAAAATGGAAAGAGAAAATGGAAAAATAAAAAGTACTGGAACATAATCGTGGTAACGAGTATAATTGCAAATATTAGATGTTATGTGATTTGTCTAGTAAACTTCAAAGCATATGTCTCGTGAAGTTGTCTTTCTCGTGAAGATGACTTTGTCCAACTTTACATAAAAATTGAGTAGATTAAACTTTACAAGATAGCTCATTTGTTCAACTTTTTTTCTTGTGAAATTGAACCAATCGAGTTATCTCGTAAAGTTTGCCAAGTCAACTTTCTCGTAAAGTTTTCCAAGGAAACTTTCTTGTAAAGTTGACCTAGTCAAATTTCTCGTAAAGTTGACCAGGTCAACTCTTTTATAAAGTTGACTTGGTCAACTTTAGTCAACTTTCTCCTAAGTTTTTTTTAATATTTATTTATATATTTTCTTTCAACCAGTAAGTTTTATCTTCACTTCCAAAATGCCTCGCATGTATGTTTGCTACAATGGTATTTGGAATGAGGGTGAACGAGAATACGCAGGCGATAATCTATGGGGTTTGGTCATAAGAGGTAACATTTTCTTTCAAGACTTCTAGTTGGAGTTGTGTAATCTAAGTGGGTTGACCCAAACAACCACGATTTCATCCTAAGATGTTTATACAATTTTGGATCTAAGATTCCTATGTATTTGATACGAAATAATTAAGAATTTATGTTCTTTTTAAATGGTGAGGATGCATGTAGGCTCCCTATCTATTTATCAATGAACTCCAAATCTATGTATGGTGACAATAACTTAAAGAACCCTAATTGCTCATACCAACCAAGCTTTTCATACAATTTAATCCAAGAATATCCACCCCTTTATTATCCTACACAACCTTCCTTCGAACAAAATTATTCATAAGGTTATGTTACAACACTAACCCCCTTAGATAATAATGTTGCCCCATATAACCTATCCAATGATAGTTTCTTTGTTTATCCATACAATCCTGAGGATAATCATTTACCATCCTCAATGTACGGTAAGGAGAATAATGTTTATGCAGAAGAAGGATTTAGGCATAATGTAAGTGAGAAGGATGAGATAGAAGATGAAAGTGTATGTGTTGAAGGAGTTTTTGAGCATGGTGTAGGAGATGAGAGCGTGCAATAAGAGGAAAACATAGTTAAAGATGATTCAAAGGAATTGGATGATAAGTCTAATGAGTCTAATGATAAGTCTAATGATTTTGATGATCTGACTAAAGAGATGCACAGGGACGTTTGAATGGAGGTAAGTATGCGGAACCTCCGAGTGCATGTCCTGAAGTGGCAATGATTGTATTAGATCAGATGTTTGAGAACGGGGACATTGATATTAAGGTAGGGCAAATATATCTCTCAAAGGAAAAACTTTCATTTGCATTGTCCCTCTTTACTATACGCCAAAATTTTGAACATAGGGTTAAAAAATCCATGAAATCACTACTAGTTGTTAAGTGGAGACATGATGTCTGTTATTAGAGGATTTTGGCTCGAAAGCTTAAGGATTCGAAGTTGTTCAAAATAACAAAGTATCAAGATGTCTTACATGATCACAAAAATTAATGGATCACAACCACCGTCAAGCTAGAAGCAAGTTAGTTGGTCATTTGATTAAGTCCGAGTTCACGAACATTAGTAGGACGTATAGGCTAAAGACCATCATAGAAATATGCGGAGGATATGGTGTCAATATTAGTTATACAAAAGCTTGATGATCTAGAGAAGTGGCATTAGTAATGGTATGAGATAGGTTGGTGGAGTCTTTCGTCCAATTACATGCTTATGAGGAAGCTTGGAAGATAATAAACCTGGCAATATTTACAAATTCAAGCTTTAGGATGATAGGTACTTCAAGTACATCTTCAAGGCTTTGGGTCTGTCAGTTCGAGGCTTCTTTAACTACATAAGGTGTGTTTTGCTTGTTGATAGGACACACTTCGGGGGTAAGTTTAAGGGTGTCATGTTTAACGCGAATTCGGTGGATGGGAACGGTAAAATCTATCCAGTTGCATTTGTTATTGTGGATGGTGAAACGGAAGAGGTGTGAACATGGTGTTTTTAGCAGGTGTTTTCAAGGCTCTATCTGAACTTTTCATTGTATCGAACCGTAAAGCATACATTGGCAAGGAAATCAGTAAGGTATTTGCTTCTGCCTTCCATTGTTTCTACATTCATCATATACTCTAAACCTACTCAAGCATTTCAGGAAAAAAGCTCCCCTCCCCGATTTCTTCCTAGCTGCAAAATCACCTCGTGAGACTACTTTTCAATTACATTGGGCCAAAATGATCCCAATCAGAAAAGTGGCTCAATACTTGGAGGAAATTGGATTTGAAAAGTGGGTCAGTGCATTTCAATGTGAATGAAGGTTCGATCAGATGACTACTAATGCAACTGAGAGTTTGAACGTTGTATTGAAGGATGCTAGAACATTGTCAATGACTAAATTTCTTGATCACATAAGGGGTCTGTTGCAAGACGGGTTTCATAGGTGAAAAACCTACACATCGAGTCGTCAAATGTGCATTCAGATTAAGCAGAGGTGATAATGACGACAAAAAAGTATAGATCAAAAGGAATTTTCTGAGGTCAATTGATCAACACGTTTTTGAAGTCGTTAATAATCACCTTGGTGGAATTGTTGACTTCAATGCGCGTACGTGTACATGCAAGGATTTTGATTATTACAACATTCCATACTCCCATGCGATTCCAGCAGCCCGTCACTGAAACATTGACTCATACACACTTTGCTCCCTTTGTTATAGCATTCAAGCTATTTATGGATCATATGCAGAATGTTAGAAAACAAAAACATGCAGCGGAAGAAAACAAGATCATTAAGCATTCTATTTCCTTAATTTTGACAACAAGAACCTCTTGAATCTTAATCTTCAGCTGCAATCTTCTTTTCCTTTGGTTGTGAACCACCACAAGGTCTTCCATACTATTCTCTTGGAGCCTTAGATTTTTATTGTGTGACTCAAAATAAGCTTGAATTAGGGAAAAATGGAGATGAGATTACTGGTTTACCAACGTTGAAGACCTTCACCAACCTCTAGAATTTCTTAGCAAATTCAGTCAATTGCATGGGAGTCTTTCAGCTGAAGCTTATGTGATATATCCTAGAATATCATGCAATCCAATTGCATCATATTCTGCCAACTCCAATCCAATTTTTGGTAGTAAGAAGTGAATAAGGTGTTTGGTTAGAAAGTGGAAATATCCCATTTTTGGTGGGTTTTTCCATTTTCCAATTTTTCATTTATCTATTAATTTTGAATCCATTTTCAAAACCAATATCATTTTTAATTTTTTTTAATTTTATAATTAAAACTGAAAAATTATTAATTTTACAAAATTAACTCAAAATTAAAATTTCTAATAAAATTAATAATTAATAATTAATTAAACAATTTAATTAATTTCAATTAATTTAATATCAAATATTAAATTAATTAATCACCAATTCCACTACCAAGAATTCCTAGTCATGAAATTAATATTTAAATCATATTTGTATATTAATCAATTCTTCAATTACATTTAATTCCAAAATTAAACGTGTAATTATATCACATATAATTACTAAGTCCCTTAATTCGAATTTGAAAGTTTCAAATCAACTTATCATGCTATTCTAAGGCTTATCCGTTTGTGATCCTCTAATGAACAATTAGTTTGTGATCCGATCATCAAACCGAGCCCCTCTGGGGCCAATGAGAGGATAGGGCCTCTTGTTCAAGACCTGGAGTTAGCACTTAACGGAACAATCTCTCTACTGTCCCTGAAAGCAGGTAGGAGTGAATTCCATTTTGCACCCTATGTCCCCAACCATCTACCCGATTTTACCCCTGAAATGGGAGGCTTATTGAGTCGGTACTGTTGAGCCAACCCTCACCCATGTAAATCTAAAGATAATCCCAAATAAATGGAGTTCATAGTTAGCTTAGGATTAAGGTTAAGTTACCTAGGCCATCATTTTGAAATAGTCAATCTTAAACAGTAAACAAAGTATAATGCAAGTCTCTTATACACATCTAGATGTGTATAAGAGACAGAATCAGGATCACTTCGTTTGTAACACTTTACAACTCTTTGTAACAACTACAAAGTGAACCGCATCCGATAGTGTTACCAGAATAAGGCACCCAACCTTATTCATATACTATAAATCATTTAGACTATTTACTCGAATCTGATCCACTCTTATGTCTCCACATAAAGTTCAAGTACTTATGTAATCATCATGGATCTTTTAGTTTACTGGATTTATTTCTAAAACGAAATAAGTAATTCATATATTCAATACAACTTCATCAAATCAAACTTCAATAATAACTTTATTGAATTTATCAGAATAACTGTATTGTTTACAAACCACGAGTTTTAAGACATAAATCCAACACAGAACCCATTTTCCCTGTAGGTCCTATTTCAGAATGGCCTTGAGGTGATGATTACAAAGACATCCAGATATTACCACTGATACATGTTACTCAAGTTGGCCATCATCAGGAGATAAAAATACCATCTTCAAGAGAGGTCACTCAGATTCACAAATATACTAGGTGCGGTATACGTGGCCACAATCGAGTAACATGTCGACAACCATTGACAACGATGTGAATCCAATTTATTTATGTTATTTACGATGTTACATCCTGTAATTAACCTAACATAACGGTGCAATATTTAATTATCTCAAGCGAAGTATTAATATTAAATAGAAAACAAACACCGTTGGAGATAAACAAATGTAATAATAAATAGTTTTGTTCATGTATATTTGTACAGCAAGCAGATATCAAAAGAAATCCATATTTGATTGGGTCAACATGGATATATTACTCTCAATTACAACATACTCAAAAATATTAACACAAAATATACCAAAACCTCCACAACTAATTATTGTGGTGCATCTTCAACTTGCTCCACCTCCCAAGGAGTCAGTGGCAGTTCAGGGCGAGCCAACATCACACTCGTTCTATGAAGTAACGTGGGAACAACTGTTCACATAACCGCCAAATGATACTCAAGCTCCGATAGAGTACATATTCTCTTGTATGAATCCTAAACAACTAACCTTCCTCACACCATGTCTATCTTGACCAAGATCCAATATACGTCAAGTATGTTGTAAGGCATGTATATGGCATCAACTGTGGACCACAAAATACTATAGTCAATCAGTTCACCTTCAGTACTGTGTTTGCTTTATCCCAATCATATATCAGGGTGCATTGTGATTTTTTTCACTCAGAGTATAGCATTTGTGGATGACGGAAGAAGTTCTGTCAACAAAATTCGGTACGATCAACATAAAAAACGTCATAGATAAACTATTATACTTAAATGTCAATAATTTACAGTAACTAATCAATCAACTTTCATGAATGAATGGATACCCTAGGTCGAAGACTTTTCACTCAATATCTTGTTCGTAAGAATATGAACAAGAGATCCCTAGTCTACATGTGGAGGTTAAAATCTATATTAATAAAGACTATAAAAAAAAGTAAATAAGGAAAAAAATTAAGATGGTTACTTATCATCCAACCATTGATCCAGAAAAATTAGAGACATACACCAGTCATTCCCTTTCCTAGACAGTACACACAATCGCCACGAGTTTCACGATATTATTTATGGATGTTTTACCCACTCCATCATGTATTTCTCATTATGTTTTGGAATTGAGACCATCGGGTTATATCCCTTCTGTTTCCCCTTTCCTTGTTTGGTTGAGGTTCAAAGGCCTTATATGGTGATGATGGTTTCCACGAAACCCGACGTGTACATACCAAGCCAGATCGACCTCCCTACGACGCCACTAGAACGTGCGACATGACTAGAACAGGTACAAGAACTAGAATTGGGTCATCTAGTATCTCTATTGCCTCCTGTTTCACCTTCAATCGAGTGGCTTCCCATTGTTCCTCCCAGACCCTGAGGTACTTTTGGTATTCCTCGTCTATTTTTTAATGAACCAGTGTTCTCGTGGATGTATCCTGCCAAATAACTATTAGGAACATAGTACGACATCCGAAAGCACACATCAACATCGTAAAATATGAACCTCAACAACTTCAGTAACTGGTGTTTGGAAAAGGGAAAGGAAATAAATATGCGTCTTATGCTATGCGTTGATCTCCATGCGTCGGTGGTCATGCGTTGGACTAAAAAATATATAATATGCGGTTAAGCATGTATGCGATGACCATGCGTTCTTGCCACAATTTTTCTTACTTTCTCGTCAAGTATAACGAGAACGCAAGTTTCTCAGAATGATCCAAGGTCGAACACAGAGACTTGTAACTTAATAATGTTTGTGACGTAATGCGCTTGAGGCGATGAATAAAAGTAAAAAGACAAAGTTAAAGGATTATGATCTACTCCTACTCCTAACTAAACAGATTGAGCAATGAAAGTTTAACTGTGAGAATTGGTAGAGATGCAGCAATTGTTAACGCATGATAATATTCATTATGTTAGGTCACCAGAGTAATCCCAGCTCGCCACACTAACGCATCGCACACCTATTGGTGGCAAGCCGTATGCCTATATCTCTATAATGCATGGTTGCGTCGAGCATAAGATCGTGCTTATCTCTAGAAACAATGCTTACTTTGCTTTAGTATGTTTCACTACTCACCCTCTCAGGCAATTAGTTGCGGCTAATCAGCTCATAGACAAGCGTTGCTACCATCTCACACCAAGCGAAGAAGATTAACTCACTATACTCCCACAACACACACCTCTCGATGGGTTGCTACATGCGTCCTATCTCTAGGCTGCACGATTGAATATACGACTACCTTTGATAACTAAACGATGAATGTAAATAATGATAAAGGAGAAGAAGATGAAGAAGATGAAGCTGAAGGAACTAATAGATTCATTGATTACAAAATGTATTATTGTCTTAAGCCAAAATGTAATACAATACAGAGATAAGAGGAGAGGTGGAAGGCTGGATGCAAGCAATCTCTTGCTTTTCATCAGAAATGTGTCAAGGCTGCTAGTGGAGCCATGGATGGATGGTGGAGAAGTCTCTATCAAGCTCTATCTTTGGCATAGCTCTGGTCGTCACTCGAAAGGGTTTGTGGAGGTGGAGAATCCTCAAAAAGTGTCTGCTCATGCTCTCATCTGTGATCACAAGGATCACCCTCAAGGAAGAAGCTCGGATGCCTTGAATTTGGGCTCTAAGGCTCTATTTATAGAGCTCAATCACCGATAGCATTGGTGGTCTCGCTCTAAATTACTGCCACTTTTGACGCAGTAAGTAAAATGTCAACATCATCTTATCCTTTTGATACTCCTAAGGTATGCGTTCATGCTTGTTTCTTCTGAAGTATCAACCCATTCCACCCATCTTGCGATCAACCTTCTTATCGCGGCTATTACTCTGTAGCTGCGACATTCCATGCAACGAACTGGTCTTCATGAAGGTCAATGCGATCAACTTTGTGATGGTCTGGCATCAGCGCATGCGATCGATTACTGCGATAGCTACAAAAATAGATATTTTGACACCGTATAATGCATGATATAGGGTTAGCAAGGATTTTTATTGTTGATTGACACAAGGTCACTGTTTACATAAATTCTTAGTATTATCAACACATATTTTTCTTGCTAGCCCTCATAATTCTAAGTAAAAGGCTACAATAGCTTGCATTTCTATCAGCTATCAGTAACTAAGGTTATGGATATCTTGCCTTTGCGACTGGTTTTCTTCCTCTTTTTATTCACGTCCTTATCGTCCACCGTTTGTACAATTTGAATTACAAAACCAGATTAACTAAAATGAATAAACTTAATATAACAGCGTGCGTAAAACATGTAGAGTACCAACTTGTTGGGTCTTCGTACTGATATACTGCATGCCTTGCATCTACGTTTTATTCTCGGGCCTTGTTTATGCGAACTAGGAACGATGACCGTTTTGGTTTTTATGCCCTAAAAACTTATAGATAGTAAGTGTTATTAATTGACCGTCATCAATAAAGATTTATAGATGTCAATTTAATAAATGTTATTGTGTTGTTTTATATTTTGTCTTAATAACCCTAAATCCAATAAACTAACATCCAAGGCTGCCTTACGGGTCTCAAACTGTATGTGGGGATATACAAGGATCAATGTTCAAGATACGACTTAAAGGGTCTATTGGGGTTTATGTCCTAAAGCTCTTGGGTTCTATAGTTTGTAATTGTGTTGTACAAAAAATTTATTTATTTAATAAAATCTAAGGTATTTTATTCGACATTTAGTATCATTAACCCACAAAATCAATAAACAAACATATAAGGTTATCTTCTGAAGCTTAAACATGTATGTAGAGACATATAGGTGGATTGTGTTTAAGTGATAACCTGAAGGGTCTATAGTAGATAGATAAGGTTGGGTACTTTATCTTGGTGACACTATGAATACAACCCGCTTTGTAGATGTTACCATTGTTGTCAAGTTCTACAAATGATCGATCCTGATCGTTCATTTAGAGACATTTGAGCGAGGGTGTTCAATACAAAAGGGTTTGTATAAGACCAGACCATGAAATGAATAGTCTAATTAAATAATATCGTTAATGGTAAGACTTATATTTCACCAAGATGACCATAGGTGACATGACCTGAATCCTGAGTGAGTTGTTTGTGTCAACAAATGCTACATTTCTAAAAGAGAACCACATAAGGGAGCATAAACCCTGCAATAAGATCGTGTTGAATGAACTTTCTAAAGAAACTACTGAAACCTTCAACAAGAGTTGTTGAATTGGTTCATCTAATAAGTCAAATCCAACTCAAATGTTGAGGGAACCTCGACGTAGTGGGAGGGTTACGAACCCGATTGTCTGTTATATGGGTTTAGCATAAATTCTAGTTATGGTAGCAGATAGAGATGTTGAGGATCCATTGTCTTACAAGAAGGCAATGAAGGATGTTAACAAGAGTGGATCAAAGCTATGGATCTTAAAATGGAGTATATATACTTCAATTATATTTGGGATCTTATAGATCAATCGAATGGTGTTAAATCTATAGGTTGCAAATGGATCTACAAGAGAAAACAGGGTGCTAATGAGAAGGTGCAAACCTTTAAGGCTAGACTTGTGGCAAAGGGTTATACCCAAGTTGAAGGAGTCGACTATGAGGAGACTTTCTCACCTATTTTCATGTTGAAGTCAATTTCGATCCTCCTATCCATTGCCTCATTTTATGACTATGAGATCTAACAAATGGACGTCAAGACTGTCTTTCTGAATGGCAATCTTGAGGAGACCATTTATATGAAGCAGCCTGAGGGATTCATAAACCAAGGTCAAGAGCAAAAGATTTGCAAGCTTAATTGGTCCATTTATGGATTGAAGCAAGCTTCTCGATCGTGGAATGTAAGGTTGATACTGTGATCAAATCTTATGACTTTGATCAAAATATTGATGAGTCTTGTGTATACAAAAGAATTATCAACAATTCAGTAGTTTTTTTAGTGTTGTA
>NC_052354.1:33298124-33318586 GCF_009727055.1 Benincasa hispida
AATAGATGATATCCTACTCATTGAGAATGATGTTGGTCTACTAACTGAATTAAGAATTGGCTAGCGACCCAATTCCAAATGAAAGATTTAGGAGAGGCGCCAATTTTTTCTAGACATTCAGATCTTCAGAGATCGAAAGAATAAAACGCTCGCCCTGTCTCAGAATCGTATATGACAAGACGCTTGTCAAAATTTTCAATCAGAACTCCAAAAGAAGTCTACTCCCTTTCAAGCTTGGAGTTATATATCTAAGGAACAATATCCTAAGACACCTCAAGAGGTTGAGAAAATAAGACGAATCCCCTACACATCGACTATGACAGCCTGATGTATGCGATGTTATTACTAGACCTGACATCGACTATGCGGTGAGGATAGTCAGTAGATATCAGTCTAATCCAAGATTTGATCACTGGACCGCCGTTAAGAACATCCTCAAATATCTACGGAGAACAAGGTACTACATGCTCATATATGGTTCTAAGGATTTGATCCTTACAGGATACATAGACTCTGATTTTTAGACAGATAAGGGTTCCACATCAGGATCAATGTTCAATCTTAACGGAGAGCAGTAGTCTGTAGGAGAACCAAACAGGGATGCATTGCTGACTCCACCATGGAGGCTGAGTACGTAGCGGCTTGTGAAGCTGCTAAGGAAGCTGTATGGATCAGGAAATTTCTAACTAATATGGAAGTGGTCTAGACATGCAAAGCCCGTAATTCTTTATTGTGATAATAGTGGTGCTATGGCTAATTTCCAGAGCCTCAGAGTCACAAGCGCGAGAAACATACAGAGGTGGACAGTATATCTCATCAAGAGATTGTACATCGAGGGGACGTGATCATCACGCAGATAGTTTCGGAGCATATCATTGCTGGTCTGTTTACAAAAGCCCTCACGTAAGGTGTTTTGAGGGTTACCTGTCGAGTATGGGTCTTACAAGTCAGACCACATTTAGTCTAAAGCAAGTGAGAGATTTTATGTTGGGCGTGTTTTATACCCTAGTTCATAGCTTTGTGTACTTGTAAATTAGTATGATTTGTTTATTGTACACCCCACTAGCTTTAAGACAAGTGGAAGATTATGGGGTTGATGCCTTGAATCTCATAGGATGTTGTAGTTTGTAATTGTATTGTACAAACATTTTATTTTATTTAATAAAATATAAAATGTTTTATTTGACATTTAGTAGCATTAAACCCACAACCAATAAACTAACATCCAAGGTTATCATCTATAGCTTACACATGTATGTAGAGACATACAGGATGGATCATGTTTAAGTTGATAACTTATATGTCTATAGTAGATGGATAAGGCTGGATACCTTATCTTGGTGACACTATGAATATGGCCCGCTTTGTAGATGTTACATTGTTGTAAAGTGCCTACAAATTGATTGATCTTAATCATTCATGTGGAGACATGTGAGCGGGGGTATTCTGCTACAAAGGAATTTGTATAAGACCGGACCATGAAATGACTAGTTCATTATATAACACCGTTCATAATTGAGACTACATTTCACCAAAGATGACCATAGGTGACATAACCTGAATCCTGAGTGAGTTGTGAACTCCTGAGTCTATGAAGGCGGGCCTTGGTTTGTATGTATGAGAGTGGTCAGAATCGCTGACTCAATAAGCCTACCATTTTTGGGATTCATCTGATTGAGAGCTGGGAAAACATTAGCTACACAGACCAAAATTCACTCATTTTCGATGTCGAAGAAGTACATAAATTGCTTCCTTAAAGGCTAATTCTTGGGGCTTGAACAATGTGGCACCAAACCCTCTCCTGGCCCGAGAGGGGTTTTGGTCATAGTTTGACTATTCTTATTACTCGGATTAGAGGATCGTTGGTACTTCAAAGAAGTTAGATGTAACTACAAGGGCAAAATGGTAATGTTGGCCTACTTGTATACTAGCAATTTGTGAAGTGCGTCATCGCACTATGATGGTTATATTCCAATAGACACAGAAAATTATATCTGCTAGTGCGAAGAGCTGCAGCTATCGGTTGAATAATTTAATTAAAATGAGTTTTAATTAATTATTCAAGTACCATTGGAGTTTCAAGTTACAGTCCATTGAGGTCTCCCTCTATTAGCTCAAACAGGGATTTAATGAGAATTCAATTTTTTTTATTAATAATTTTTTTCAATTAATTGTGAAGGAATTAATTATATGTGATATAATTAATTTAACTTAATTATATTGATATAATTAATATAATGTTATTGATACATTATAATATTAAGTTTATTTAGAGAAAATAAAAATATTTTGAATATGATTCAAATATTAATTATATGAAGCAGATTCATATAATTTAAATTAGTATAAAATGAGATTTATTATTAAAATCAACATTAATGAAAGAATTAAAACTACAAGTTATATTGTATTTGATACAATATAAACTAGTTTAATGTTATGCCTGCCTAAATATGATATAACATTATACGTTATATAAATTTATATATATATATTGTATTTTATTTAACTCCCATCTATATAAGTAACTGGTTCCTAAAAAAAATAATAGGGAAACGTGCAGTGGTTTTGTCTTGACCAAATGCATTCTTTCCTTCTAGAGAGAGTATTCGTGTGAGAGGGGAAGTGTCTCTCTGTTACGTTTGACTGCATTTTCAATCCTGCTAATACAAAGACACACTCTCTCCCTTATTTATGCCTCCCTCTCACTTGCCTCTCAATCTCACTCCCTCATCCAAAATACTACAAAGCCTACACCCTTTGCCCAGATTATCTTCCTACAGAGAAATGCAATGGTATTTTTGTGGTGTGGTGTTCCACACGTTCTTGGTTGAGGGTTCTACTTTGATCACTGATCAATTTGGAGAAGGAGGGATTCGTGAAGAGGATTTGTGAATTCTTCAAAGCGTAAACTTAGGTTTTAAGCAAATACCCGTTGTAAAAGCAAAACAACATCCAATAAGGTTTTAGTAAAACTAACATGAACCCCGTGTGACATCTAGTTTCGCAATGACGCTTCAAAGGTTTAGGACAAAAGCCGCCTAAGGGAGGTCAGTTATCCCTCCTTTGAATTGAGAAGTTCTCAACCAGTCATTAATACTAGAACGACTCTTGCTCCTATAATAACTAACCATCATTGATTTGACCAAGAGATCATTAACTTACTTAACAATCTCCCATAAGTGTGACCCGCCATTTTAAGCCCTAGAGGTTCGTCCTAAAAGGCCAATCCTAAGGAAAAAATCCGATTGGGGCAAAATCTAAAGCAACCCTATCCATTTCTGGATTTCACCTTGATATTGACCAACTGCACAAAACCCTTCCTAAGGGGGCCGCTACCAGGACGACACGAGGGCGTACAGAATGATCTTACGGTGTGAACCAATAACAGAGACCATAGGACGTGTTGACACACACCCTTCACCCACTTACTATAAATACTTTCTCCGTCCACCTTGATATTGACTCATGCAAACATCATCCTAAGGGGGATGCATCCTGGGCATCTCGAGGCCAAACATGAATCTCACGGTGTGAACATACAGGGAGAAACATGAGTGGAATCATAGACATATCTGATATGCCTCCTCCTCCCACTGAGTATTTTATAACCTAGGGTTTATCTTACTTAGAAAAAACACGGCTAAGGATTTTAACTAAGTGACTTTTAGGTTTTTCCAAGAGTAACATTTACCTTGGATAGTTGAACAACTTTTGATCATCATCCATTAAAATCTTTAACGGAGTCTTTGATTAAAACGTCGCATGCTTGCTGAAAATCTATCTAATTCACCTTTCCAGGTAGGTTCCCAGGTAGGGGTGTTACGTTTTCGTCAACTTAAGAACCCCAGCCTAACCAAAACCCCCTTAGACAAAAGTTCCCTTATAGATAGGTTTACAACAAATTTAATCTTTTATTCAACCAATTTAATCCTATTAAACTGATTTTAAAATATTAATCTAGGTTACTAAACTCTTTAGAACCAGTTGAACATAGGTCTATCTCAATCCAATTTTTAAACCCTTTTAAAACACTTGAGTTCACCATAAGTCCGCATGCAACTCTGAATTATTGATTTTAGGTCTAATTTCCTTTATAACACTTATAAACGGAAACAACCACCACAATACGAAGCTAACATATGCAAGGCATTCATAACGATTATAAATAGCCTAAGTGTCATGCTCAATGCATTGTCCATTCATTGCTACTTCTTTTATATAACACTTATACAAAACGGTAATGAAACAAGTAAAACATGCTTCCATTCACCCTTAGACTATAACACTTATAATAAAAGGATGATGCATGATAATGCTCAATGCATGCATAAATACTAACTTCTTATATTTCATGATGCATGCGCAATGCTTTCAAGTAATTTCTTCATGCTTGATTATAACATTTTTATATACATGTATGCCATGACATAATTGCATCAACTAGAGGTGGTTTTTAACTAATATGAAAAATACTTTGGCATAATAAAGTCATAATCACATGTATAAGCAATAAATTGATGACTGGGTAAAAATTGCTTAAACACAAAAAGAATAGCTAACTATTAGCAAAGACAAGGAGTTCTCTGTGTTCAAATAGGCGAACGGGTGTTTTTTTTTTTTTTTTTTTTTTTTTTTTTTGTTTTTTTTTTTTTTTTTTTTTTTTTTTTTTTTTTTTTTTTTTTTTTTTTTTTTTTTTTTTTTTTTTTTTTTTTTTTTTTTTTTTTTTTTTTTTTTTTTTTTTTTTTTTTTTATTTTTTTTTTTTTTTTTTTTTTTTTTTTTTTTTTTTTTTTTTTTTTTTTTTTTTTTTTTTTTTTTTTTTTTTTTTTTGTTTTTTTTTTTTTTTTTTTTTTTTTTTTTTTTTTTTTTTTTTTTTTTTTTTTTTTTTTTTTTTTTTTTTTTTTTTTTTTTTTTTTTTTTTTTTTTTTTTTTTTTTTTTTTTTTTTTTTTTTTTTTTTTTTTTTTTTTTTTTTTTTTTTTATATATTATTTTTTTTTTTTTTTTTTTTTTTTTTTTTTTTTTTTTTTTTTTTTTTTTTTTTTTTTTTTTTTTTTTTTTTTTTTTTTTTTTTTTTTTTTTTTTTTTTTTTTTTTTTTTTTTTTTTTTTTTTTTTTTTTTTTTTTTTTTTTTTTTTTTTTTTTTTTTTTTTTTTTTTTTTTTTTTTTTTTTTTTTTTTTTTTTTTTTTTTTTTTTTTTTTTTTTTTTTTTTTTTTTTTTTTTTTTTTTTTTTTTTTTTTTTTTTTTTTTTTTTTTTTTTTTTTTTTTTTTTTTTTGTTTTTTTTTTTTTTTTTTTTTTTTTTTTTTTTTTTTTTTTTTTTTTTTTTTTTTTTTTTTTATTTTTTTTTTTTTTTTTTTTTGAATCGCTCGGAAGCATCGCTTCTCCAACCATCTATACGTGTAACTTAGGCACTTGCGAATCATCTTTTACAGATAAACAAACACTTTTTTTTACGCTTACCAACGCTCCAGAGTTAAACGATCATTTAGCACTTTACTATACGGATGTCTAGGAAAATCCAAACGGATCGTTTAGATATATAACGATTTTGTACCTTTACTAAGCGATGGAAGCCTGAAGTAATGATGCTTAGCGCGCTCCACAACAACGCCACCTTCCGCGATCATCTAAAAAAGCAACTACGATGCCGTGAAGCACCATCGTTAAGCGATCGGCTTAACTCGTCTCCATATCGCATACGCAAAATGCATAGGTAGTACCTAAGCGAATGAAACTTGCCTAACTACACAGATCGTTCTAACCACGCGTGCCTTCAATTAAACGGACGAGCATCGCATTGCTCCATTAAGATCGCCTACTTCAATGCTACGCGATATTGCCACCAACGCTTACGCCGATATGGTAAACGATTTACCCATGCGCTTAGCAGTTAGCTAAACGAATCGTTTTTAGAAAATACTACACGATCGCTAGAAAAAAATACTAAACGATCGCTTAGTTAAATCCAATATATTTACCTGAGGCTACACGACGGACCAACGCTTGATCTTCTTCTTCATTGAGAAACTTGCATCGCCATGCACCGAAGCTTCATCAGAACGATCCGAACTCGAACTTTTCGAATTACAGACTCGATTGCAAAGTTAATTTCGCCCAAAAACACAGGGGCCCTTACAATTAACACTTTGTAATACAGAAAGCTTCAACAAAAAGGCAATTTTAAACCCGAAACGTTCATCAAATCATCCACAAATGCAGAAAATGGTTAACTACATATGTAGAAACCCACCACGACTGTAAAAAACGGTCAATTCAGATCTGTAATTTGGAATATCAGAGAACCTGGCTTTGATACCAATTGAAGAAAATCGGAAGCGATGATTTCCATAAGCAGCAGAATAAGACTATTCCAAATTACAATCATGAATGAACATATATATTTACAGTATTGATCCCTGCTTTCGCACTGGACCTTCATTGGTTCCTTCAGGTTCGAATATGGTCTGCCTAAACATGTCTAACTGGATCCTTGTTAACTTCATACAGATCACCATGCAGGTCTTAGCTAGATGAGAACATGAAGATAACAAAGCCTTAAAGTATCCCTGCTGGCTCGATCCTTGGCTTCAAAATAGGTACCTATACATGCAACAAAACATGGTACAATGTTAAAATTCCTAGTGAAAGAAAAGATCCTTAAATAGAATGAACTTCACGAGAAAGAAGTTAGAGAGCCATCACCAAAGTTATTTTGGTATATTTGCAACATCTCGTAAAGTTTGTAAAATAGCTTGAGTTGTGCTCTCTGTTGTTTGCTTCATATCAACTCAACTTTACGAGACAAAAGACAGAGAGCACTGTTGTGAATACTTCACAAGACAAACTTACAAGACAAACTTATAAGACTGTCTTTTGTCTCGTAAAGTTGACTTCGTAAGTAAGTTTTTTGTCTCGTGAAGTAACTTCACAAGACAAACTTACAACATTAAGAAAAAAAATGACATAGAGCTTTCAAGCTATTTTACAAACTCTCTACTGTTGTGAATACTTCATGAGACATGCAACAACTTCCTGAGATATTTGTCTCGTGAAGTTCAATACACCCAAGAAATGCGAAATAGAATCTAGACGAACAGTTGCCCCTTATCCCACATATTTTACAGGATGAAATGGCAAATATATCGTTGATAAAGAAGGTTTTTTCACTACACATTCCTACAGAATCACATAGATTCCCCCTATAAATAATAGAATCGATTAATCATTTAGAAAGAAAGAAAATGGAAAAAAGGTGCTTGTATACCTTTTGCCAAAATCCGAATCGGATGAAAAGGAAATGGAAGACGTCCAACAACCATGAAAGATGGGTATTTTTTATAGAGGTAGGGGAATCTTTGCGAGAAGAGAGTCCAACAATGGTTGAAAACTCAACGAGAAGAAGAAGAAGTACTAAACTCTAACTTCCACAGGAAGATGAAGTCTTTGTAATAAGATTTGTCTTTTTTTAGTTCAATTGAGGGAAAAAAATTATACTTTTATGCGGTGGGTCTCTCCACTTAAAGTCTGAAAAGTTGAAAAATAAGTTTAAAAATGTAGATTTTAAAAATGAGGTTACTTTTGAATGGTAAAAAACGTTTTGGATCAAAACTGACAATTTTCCCTCTATCTCCTCTCAATTTCTTACCACGGTTTTCATCTTTCTTCAATAAAAAGAAAAAATTAGATTCGTAGCCAAATTTCAAAACAAAAATCATTTTTTTTTAGTTTTCAAATTTTGGTTTTTGGCTTATTTTTTTTTCCAATAATATTGGTCGTAAGTAAATAACAAAGTAATAAATTTAGAGGTGGAAGAGATGTTTATAAAAACTTGTTTTTGTTTTTGGAATTTGGTTAAAGATTCATATATTTAGATAGAAATATGAAAATCATGAACAAAAAATTATTTGAAATAACTATAATTTTTTAAAAACAAATAGTTACTAAATAGAATAGTAGTTATTGCATTTGATTTTTTGAGATTTTGAAATTCAACATATTTGAGTCTTTCTATTTCAGTCATTACAGTAAACATTTTTGTTCATGCATGGTCATCAACTTTCAATTATTAAGCTATAATTGGATATGTTTTTTTAATTACTTTTTGCATGATATAAATTTAATGATTTTATATCTACAAAATTGTATTTTTTTCCATCATTAAGTATAAAAAAGATATAGTTGTATACCAGTTCTTATAATATGACAGGAATAACAAATGTTAGAGGAAAATGGAGTAAATATTAAGTATCAGATATGTAAATAATTAGGATGAGACGTGGATATCTCGCTCTCTTTAAGGAGATTCAAACCCTCTACGGTATGTATTAAATTTCTTTATATCAACCACCGATGTAGCAGATATTCTCTGGTCTGTCTCCTCCAGAATACAAAAACGCAAACTGAAACGTTGTGTAGCTCAAACCACTCTGCACTGAAAGGTTGAGCTCAAAGCTCCACAACTAAAACAAAATTTGTCACACCCCCTCTCGAGCCTTGTCCCCCAGATGCGAAAGATGGCATGAAGACAGTTAATACCAACCTTTGTGATATTAACTGTCCAACATTTACCAACTCATAAATAGCTAATATGTATGAATTAGCACTAATAAGTTTATGAACAGTTACAAAGATTTACTGTTATACAATATTAACCTAGTTATCCTAATGACTTTCAAATTAACCTAATATGAGTCTCGCTCCGTGAAAAAGTAGTAGTTCCAAACCTTGGGTGACTTCTCCTAGAACGTTTTGCTTCCGCTACGTGGGGGAGGGGGGGTGTGGGACAGAAAAATAACACATGGAGTATGAGCTATAAAGCCCAGTGAGTGGTGTCTTTATAAAGAAAATAGGTTTTAATTATCAAAATTTTATCTTTGGAAACAATTCCACAATCAAAAATTATCGAATAACAGAATGTAACCTCCTCAGCATGTTAGCTAGATATCTCTAACATGATCATGTATTTCCAAGTATTCCCGTGAATTCCTCGATATGAATGATGTGGAATCAATTCCAATATCCTTATAGCCTGCCGAATGAGCACATATCGACAATATCTTGTTAGTCATACTCGGGAATGCTGACAATCCCAGCCAAACATCCATCATATGTTAACAATATCCAAGTACATTCCAATTTTCAATGCAAATTAAAACAACCAGAATAACAACAATCACAACGACCAATAAAATACAGACAAACACATTTCCCAATTATGCCAATTTTCTAACATTAACTATATATTAATTCAACATAAAAAATAACCACTCATAGTTCTCCTGATTAATTCTCTAAAAAATCCTGGCCCAGATTTCTTGAATTCCTCCTTTTTCAAAGAAAATATCAAATTAGTCCATAATTCCTTCAAAATTTCAATTTAATCTTACAATAATCTTAAAATAGAAATAACCAGCTTACCCCTTTAAAATAACCAAAATAGGCTAACTTTCCAAAAATAGCCGTTTGGAGGTTAATTTGGCAAGTTGATGGGCACTGTTAGGCGGCAAACTCGCATAGGAGCAGTGTTGGGCATCTGGGTGTGCACTTGGTTGATCACGTGAAAGGCTAGGTGGTGAGACGAGCGCAAACTTGCGTTGGGATACGGTCGTGTATGCTGTCAAGAGTCCGTCCGGATGCGTGCCTGGCGATGGCGCGCGCACAAGCACTCATGCTGTGAGGGCGCACAGTAGGCCTGGGCGGTTGGGCTGTTGGGCGCGTGCATGCAGGAACAACGACAGGCTATGCGATTAGTTGTTCCACCTGACTTGCAACGTAATTTCCTCTTCCTTCAGAACACCAATTAAAATGGTAGCCTAGTGCTTTTACTACACTTACTTCCGACACTCTCACATTATTCACTCAAACGACGAGTGAATTGTTGAAAGCTTAAGCCTACTTGCCCTATTTTAGGCATCTATAAGTCCCCTCAGCTTGACACCTTCAGCTTTCTTGCATGCCTATGTGTTTCCTTTCGTGCTGCCAAGCCTTCCCTTGCCACCTTAGCCCTAAAGTGGTCTCCTCTTCTTTAGCCAATGCAAGTCTAACTTTACATGCCCTCTCAGCCTCCATCTAGCCTTGGCTCAAATCCTGACTCTCCTTTTTCAGCCATTTGTCCAGATGAGTTGCATTTTGCCTTGCTCTCTAAGACATTAACTTGTCAACGCATACTTCATCTAATGATCGCATGCTCTTTTGATCACATGGTCTCACCCAACGCTTGACTTTTCCTTTGGCCTTTACTTGCTTTCCCTACGCATGGCTTTCCTTGGTGATGCGTTTCATATATACCAAGGCCATCACTTGATTCTCCAACGCTACCACAACCCACGCAATTCACGCTAGGCCATCTTGCTATATGTGCTCATGAGGTTCTCCTAACTCAAAACACCTAGCCATCGCATGCCTTTATTGCATAGGCTTGCCTTGCCTCTCCTTATGCGATCAACTTCAACATTATTGGCCATCGCTTTTTAATCCTTGCTTGCTGTTAACTCACCATGCGTTCACCATGGCCTTTACAAGCACAAAGCATTGCCTGGTGTTATTGGTCGCAAGCTTCACCAATGTCTTCATAGCGTATTAGGCCCCCAATTGTATGCTTTGTTAACTAATTGGCATTTCATAGCTCACCAGCTCATCTCATCAGCTCTAGGCTTATCGCAAGCATTGGCATGCATAGCTAGCCCTCTCACGCCTCACGCTCAGCTCACACAGTATACGCATGTACGCTCGCCAGCGCTTGAGGAAATCGAGCACTTCTCGCTCGCAATGTCCTTTACTCGATGTGCACGATAGACTTTATTCGATGCACATGGCATTACTTGTGCACGATGGCCATGTACTTCGAGTGCACGATGGCCATTACTCGATGCACGATGGCATTTACTCGATGGAAAAACTCGATGCCTAACCTCTCGCTCACACATACTTGATGCACGATACTCTGCTTATGCTACTCGATGCACGATCCTTTCCTCGTCATGAGGCTTTTACTCAATGCTCACCTGGTGTTTACTTGATGCTTGCTTGTGCTTACTCAATGCTTGCCTAGTGTTTACTCGATGTTTAGGCTAGTGTTTACTCGATGCTTGAGCCACTTTTCATGGCAACATTAGCCAAATTTCTTCTTGCTAGGCTTAACTTATAAACACCGAGAGTCAAGTCTCCAATCTTAAGCATTTTCTTCTTCATTTCCTTATCCTTTACCATTTCCCTCACTCCACATTACTTAATATTAACCCTCATTTTACTAATCTCAAACATAAACATATTTAAATAGGGAAATAGGGTTTGGGTTTCACATCATTCTTTTGGCCAGTTGCTCTTAAAAGAGCTAATGAGAGAAAGTACGAAGAAAGATATATTGAGTATTGGTCGGTGTGTTGTGGTGTGAATTTGAGAAAAAGACACTAAGTATTTATATTGATTTTTGATCTAAGATTTATATATATTAATGAGTTTTTGTAAAGATTTTTCCATCAACCTAAAAATATGTTTTTCTCTAATTTAATAAAAGAAAACCTCTTTTAATTTTCTTTCTCATGTATAAGTTAAAACTCATAAAAAAAAATATATAAATGTAAAAACATAATACTCCCCCAACTTTAACCACTGTTATTATATTTTAACATTTACCATTAATTATAGAATTTTTTTAACTTTGAAATGAGATAGGAAATTTGAGATGTTTTTTCTTTTATCAAATTTAGTGTGGAAATTCCAACCAGAGTTTAGTACATCAAGAGTTTACATTTGTATAAGTTAAGGAGCAAGAGGTTTATGGTTCAAATCTCCTCACCCCACTACAAATTCCTCTTTTCCACACTTTCAAAATGCAATTTAACACGTGCTTATATTGTTCTTGAATTTTCTTAGCGAGATACTTGTGAGGATAACCTATTTGTTATCGAGGTTTAAAAACTTTAGTTCTATTTTCATAGTTGGTAAAGAATTAAAAATGAGTTAAAATACCATTTGGGTCCCTAATACTTTGAAATTTGTTTAATTCTAGCCCATGTACTTTCAATTGTCCAGTTCAGTTTGTGTATTTTTAGTAAATCTTAAATTTATTAGACTCCGATATTAGTTTATCGTTGACTTTTTAAATAATTTTTTTCATTATTTAATAGCATTTTTACTACAAATTTTGAAAATATATTCCTATATCATATTAACTTTCATTAAACTATTATTATTATTTATTTAATTTTGGTAAAAATTAACTTTGGATGACTAAATTTAAGATTTATTATAAATATAAGGACTAAAAATGAAAATTAAAAATACATTGTCTAAAAATAGAATAAACTTCAAAATATAAAGACTAAAATAGTATTTTAACTTTAAACATATGTGTTTAAGAAACGTGAAAAAACTATTTTTTAAAAACAAAGGACAAAAACGAAACAAAAGAAAAACAAAAAATTGATTAAATAAAAAGTCATGCATGTACAATTTATACCTTCCCGGTATAGAGATTAACTCCTACCTTATACTAATACCACTTAGTGAAGTTTATTTTGGCAAGTCATGTATTTACATTTGCTTAGTCCAACCTATAAGGTCTTTTGCCTGAATATGATGACGTGCTGCTATCTGATTGGCTGCTTGAGCTCTCAAGCCATGCTCCCCAATGCTCTTGATGTACACTATTTATCATTTCCTGTTTTACGAATTAAAAATCAATCAAATTCATTATTCTTTTATTAAAAAAATGGATTAATTTCAAATATAAAAAAATGAACTAAAATATTTACAAATATAATAAAATTTTATTAAACTGCGATAAACTATTATCTGTATTTATATGTGTCATGATAGACAGAGATGGTAATCTATCACGATCTATTGTAGATAGTGGGTGATATTTTTTATCATTGACAAACATTTTTTTTTTTAAAAAAAAAATTATTTATATTCCAAATTTTGATGGATTCGATCTTAATTCTTCCAAATATTGGACTATTATTGTTAAAATTCTAGCCAAAATTTGAAGTTTGCATTGTAAAATAAGATTTGAAGAACAAAATATTAGCTAACACATTTAATTCTCAAGACATAAAATTATCAACAAAATCATCAAACAATTGTTAAAAAGATAAAATTTATACCTCGCATTTAAAATTTTTGTTTTCATTAGTTATTTTCAAATTCAATTTCATCTTCTCTATTGAAATTTTCTTTCTTTTGTCCAATCAAGTCTTTACTAATTACTATTATAAAATGTTAGTATTTATTGACAATTATTCATTTTATTAAATTAGTAGAAAATACAATAATTTTAATATAATTAAATCGCGTTCATGCATACAATAATAAAATAAAATAAAATAAAGTTACTAGTCAATCTAAATCAACAATAACTAAGTATTGCCATCTCAGAGGAGACGAAAAAAGAACAATTACTAGATGGTTGAATCCTTAGCCTACGATTCTTGAAGAAGAAAAAAGAAAATAATCTTATTAATAAAGCCAATATACTAATAATTAAGAGTCTAGATTAAATTACTAAAAAAAGTAATACTTAGGTATAATCTAGATCTCATACCCTCCTTTTCTATAAGAACAGGTGTCAAATTTTAATTGGGTACAGCAAAAGTGTCCCAACCCAGGCTACACCTAAATATGTTCCTATAAAAAATAGGACTTTTGTTTTCCACTCTTATAAGCTTTTGTATACCAAAAAAAAACATACACATTGTCGTCTTCCTCTTTTCAACTCCACAACTCCAAATTTTGGTTATTTTGTTTATGATTTTTTCTATAACTTTACTCCCAAATTTACTTTTTGTATATATTAAATTTGGTCACGTAAACAACACATAAACAAACACAAACTTTTTGATAGATGAACTTAACAACAAAAGTCTCACAGAGTTGTTTTGAAACTCCAAAGGTTAAAATGAAACTTTTGAAAGTTTGGAATATAATTGAAACAAACTTTAGTCTTTTTTTATATATAATTTAATAAATTTCAACATTAATGCTAATAATTTAAAAAACACTTTTGGTCTCTTAACTTTCATGAAAGTTATAACAATTTGGCCTCTAAATTTTGATTTATAACAATTTAGTTCTTGTAATTTCAAGTTTGCAATACTTTAGTCCTTAAACTTTAATATGTAACAATTTAGTTCTTGTACTTTCAAATTTCAAATTTGTAACAATTTAATTCTTATACTTTCAAATTTGTAACAATTAAGTCCTAACATAAAAAAATATATATATCAAAATTAGATATCAATTTTTATGTTTTTATGATGTAGACTTTGTATTTTATAAAAGTATCGTGTCTCTAATTAGTTTATTAGTTTATTTATATATGAAATCTCATTAAATCTTAACACTAATTTCTACCATAAATACTAAATCATTACAAATTTTAAAATTTATGGACTAAATTGTTATAATAATGAAAGTATATGAACTAAATCGTTACAAACTAAAATTTAGAGATTAAATTGTTACTTGTGTGAAAATTTAGGGACTAAAAGGTGTTTTTATCCTAGGCTAAGAAAAAAAATCATATAAAAAGAGTTGAAATTAAAGAAAATGAGGAAATAAACTAATTAGCAAAATTTGAACACCATCAATGGCGGGAAGAAGAAGAAAAACAAAGTTACCTGAGAACTCTGGCTTGCATATGGCGATGAACATGTACTGCTGCCGCAGAACGGCCGAAATCCCATACTCTCCTCCGCCATTGTTCTCAACCGATTAAGTTCCGGCAGCACCACCTTCCCAAGATCCGGTCGATCTCTCTTCCTCATCTCTGCACACTTAATCGAAAGCTTCGCAAACTTCAACGCGTCTTCAACCGGCCAGTCCTTCACATCCGGATCAAGCATCTCTGCAAATTTCCCCTTCTCAATCGCTCTTTCGACGGCGTGCGCTAGTCCGATCGGCGGCCTGGCTGTGATTATTTGCAGAAGCATCACGCCCAATGAGTAAATGTCTGATTTAATCCCTAGCAATCCTGTTTGCTGATACTCTGGATCGATGTAGAAGAATGTCCCTGCCGTCGCCGTCATCCGATACTGAGTCACTGAATCGGCCACTGACGGAGGAACCAGCCTCGCCAGTCCGACGTCGCTGATTTTGCTCACGTAGTTCCGATCTAGCAAAATGTTCCCCGGTTTCAGATCGCGGTGTACGATCGGCTCTGGTCTTGTTTGGTGCAGGAAGAGAAGTCCAGTCGCGATCTCCGCCGCGATTCGGAATCGTAACTGCCATGAAAGAACTGGATCGTTGGCTTTTCGGAAGAGACAATCTTCTAAGCTTCCGTTCGCCATGAATTCGTAAACTAAACAACCGTTTTCAGGACAGGCTCCGAGAAGAAGAACCATGTTTGGATGTCGAATACAGCTTAGAACTTCAACCTCTTGTTGAAATTGTGATCGTCCGTGAGCGGCATCTGGTCGGAGAACTTTGATCGCCACCGGCGTGTGGTCCAGTTCTCCACGGAAGACTGGACCGTAACCGCCTTCACCGATCTTCAGAGCATCGGAGAAGCCTTTCGTGGCGGTTTCAATTTCCTCGATTGTGTACTTTCTGTAACCGATTTGTCCATGGCCAAATCCTGAAAATGAAAGTGTTCTTTCCGTTTCTTGTGCTTCCATGTTCGCCATTTTCTCCGCATTTGCTCTTTTCTTCGCCTCGAGTGCTGCGATCTTTTGTGCGGCTTCAGCTGCCTCCATCGCTGCTTTACATTTCATCTTCTCCTTCTCCGCCATTGCTAATGCTGCTTCCTCCGCCATTCTCGCCTCTTCTAACCTCTGCTCTTCTTCAACTTTCCAACGATGAAGCTCCATCGCCTATAAATAAATCGGTTTTCAGTCAAAATTATAGATCTAAGAGGAACAGTTTTGAGGTTTCGTAAATGGCGGAAAGAAATTAAACCTTCTGCTTAGCATTTAGGGCTTCTTTGCAGGCTGTACTGTACATATCCATGGTTTGTTTGAGCTCCAATTTCAGCCTTCTCATCTCAGCTTCAACATCATCCTTATGAATTGAAAAAATCATTACAGATTAAAAACAAAGTCATTACAGATTAAAAAAAAATTGAAAGCGGAGAAAGAGGAAGAACACCTGAGCGTGCGAATTGGATGGCCAAGAGAATGTTTCACTTTGTAAAGAGCAAAAGGACATATCCTGAGGGTAAGAAGAGGCATTGTTGTTGTTGCTGTTGCTGTTACGATTATAATTATCATGAGTATTATTAATGGATTTGTTGGCTCCTCCTCCCATTTCTAGCATAGGCGAAGGCGGACCGGGGCTGTAAACTTCGAACTCAGAGGCGTTAGAAAGGCGATACGAGTCGGTGCCGGTGCCGGAGGTCCACGCCCCTTGGTAGCAATGGTCCACGCTCTGCCTCCCGCCGCTGCTGACGAACGATATGTCGGAATCTACCATGAATGGTTCCATCACTTTGCTCATTGAAGCCCTTGAACCTGGCCTTGTAAATGGCGACCTGCCCACCCCACCCAAAAACATTTTATTAAAACACAAAATTCACCGAAATACACGTGATTGGACGTTTAGATGAACTACGAGCTACCCCTTCATCTATTATTATTTTTATTTAGTATATTATATATCTACTAAATAAATAAATAAATTATTTGATGACTGGTTAAATAATGAATGAAAATAGTAGATACTAATTTAGTGTTAGAAAAATTTTCCTATTACAAGGATTTTATGGATCTAGTTGATTATGTTGAGACACTTTTGACTTAATTTAATTAGTTAAGTGTTAAAAATTTTTAACCAAATAAATTTATTCGAGAATGAATTTAATTCTTCAACTATGAAATATTAGATGGTTGGTTCTAATTATTTATTCTAATAAAAAATGGTAAAATATTTATTTTTAAAATATCCTATACTTCCAAAAAAAGGATTATAATATTATCACCTTTCATATATTTGAACACTTTTATTACTTGAATAGAATTTCTATAGGATTCAAACAAAAATTAGGACTTGGAATGATGTTTTGATAATTGAAGTAGAAATTTGGACTGAAAAATGTTGTTCTAAGGCGACAACCACGTTAAGAGTATTTTTTTTTTCTTTTAAAATAATTAATAGATATTGACGGATTAAAAGTGAATAGAGTAAAAATGTAATATTTTGAAATTTAGAGGTCAAATAGAAATTAAACTCAAAATTCAATGGTAAAAGTGTAATATTTTAAAATTTAGAGGCCAAATAAAAACTAAATCCAAAATCTAAGGACCGAATACAAAATTGGACAAAAGATAAGTTTTATAATTTAACCTAACAAAGAACAAAGTATTGTAGGGTAAAGACGTAAGAACACATACTTCATTTCCCATTCTTCTTGAATGGCACGAGAAGGAACCTTTTTTAGGCTATTTTGAGTCTCTAAACCTGCAAGCAAATCACCAAACACAAACTCTTAAGGATAAAATAGACCTTTTACACCTCTAAATAATGAGCTTATTTTTAATTTTAAACCTTAATTTTCTCTTTTGATAATTTTATACTTCTGCATAAATATTTCTAAACATCTAAAACCTTGTTTTATACCAAAGTACATAGAAAATGTACATATTAGAACCTTGTTTTATACCTGTACATGTTAGAAGGAATTTTACTGACATTATGAAAAGTTCAACTTTTAACTATCCAACAAATATTTAATTATTTTGATTCCTATACTTTAAAGTTTTTACGATTTTAATCTATGTAATTTTAATAAATCTTAAATTGAGTCTTAAAAAATTGAAATTTAGGGTTCCCTGTTATACAAAATTCTATTTTACATCTAATAGATTAAATGCTATTTTTTCAAAAAAAAATTGAATACATCAAAGACTTTCACGTACAAAACTGAAAGTTCGTTGATAGATTAGATAAAAAAATTGAAAATTTAAAGATTTATTAGATATTTTTAAAAGTTGAGAGACCTATTAGATATTTTAATATACTTCCATTTTCGAGAAAAACTAGGAATAGAGCAAAGAAGGCAATTATCCCATCTTTAATTTGTAGATTGAAAAGGTTAAACATATAAAAGGACTCAAGATTTGAAGAATTTATTTCTTATTCATCCCTATGAATTATACTATAATTGAAATTATATATATAATTAAAAAAAATTAGAATTAGAAACATTAAGGCCCATTTGGTAATCGATTAACTTTTTATTTTTGTTTTTGAAAATTAAGCCTATAACACCGCTTTCACTTCCAAATTTTTTTCATTGTTATCTACTTTTTACCAATGATTTAAAACCAAGACAAATTTTGAAAATTAAAAAAACATAGTTTTTAAAAGTTGGTTTTTGTTTTTGTTTTTAGATAAGAATTCACTCATTATACTTAAAAGATACAAATAAAAAATATGGAAAAAACAAATTTAATTTTCAAAAACAAAAAAACAAAAAACAAAATAGTTATCAAACGGAATTTCGATTTTTTTTTGCTTTTCCTAGGAAATTCTTACTTCTATTCTATTAAAAAGTTATAAAAGAAAAAAATAATAATTTTATGGATGAAAAGTGTAATTAATGGAAGCAGAGAAGACATACATTTAACCGATTGGCTGCGTGGCTGATTCGGTTCGGTCGCAAGTTCCGAGGCGCTGGTGAGCTGATGTAGCAGTTGAGGGCGCGGCGGGGCAGCTTGCAGCTGGTGCGCGGTGGAGCAACGGGCTTTGCTGGGCGGAGCTGTGGATTGTCTCACTGAAACCTTGCCTTTGTTGCCAATATGTGTAAACTGTGCAGAAGTCTGGTGCTCTTTTGATACAGTACCTGGGATATCTGACTTGAATCTCCTACATTATGAAGAACAAGAAGAATAAGCATATTTTTTTGTTGGGTTTCATCCTTAATTTGGTTTAGAGGCAAAGATGCATGTTTGTTTGGTAAGTTTAGTGTAACTTGATTATTTTGATACCTAATATGCACGGTTTTAATTCATCTCGAAAAGTAAGCTTAGGTATGAAGTAACTGGGTATGAGTTATATATACACATACTGGACACACTTTTATAACAATCATTTTTTAGAAAGTGATCACTTTTATAACGTTCTATGTATAAGACAAATATTTAAGAAATAGGTTAAAATTACAACTTTAGTCTTTGAGCCTTGAGGTTTGTGTCTACTTTTATATGTACTGATCTGCTAAACACAAATTGAAAATTTAAAATTAATTAATTGCAAAAAATCAAATTTTCCAGGAATGTTTAAAGACTCATTAAACACTTCAAAAGTTTAGGAACCAAATGCATACAAACTTCAAAGTTAAAAAGTTAAACTTATTATTTAACATAGAAAATATAGTTTCTTAATCATATGCATCTAATGAGTTATATGTTTGGAGAGTTACATTGAGTAAATTTTCAATTGAATTGGGTTACCACAAATTAACACTTAAACCAATACGAACATAACATAATAGTAATTGACATGTATTCTTTCTCATGGGGACAAGAGATTCAAAACGTTTATCGAAAAAAGAGTTAGCTCCTTAAATGCATACATCTAGCATCCCTTGTTGTTGGGTTTACATGGTTGTGTCTCATGTTGAAAATAGGGTTATTAAACTTGGGGCATTTATGTAATTGTGTAGGCCCCTAGGGTTTCCTACTGTCTATTTATACGTTGTGTCATTGTGTATTCAGTGTATCAGATTAACTAATAAGAAAGATCTCTATATCGTGGCTTTTCTCCCTATACTAGGATTTCCACGTAATTGTGTGTTGTTATTCTCTTTTCTTCTTCTATATTGTAACATGGTATCAGAGCTAGGTGACGAAACCCTAGCCGTTATGTCATTAAATTTTTTTTGTTTCTGAAAATGACTTTATGTTGTGGCATTTCCGTTTAGGACATCCGAATTTTCAATATATGAAGTATTTGTTTCTGCATTTATTTCGTAATGTTAACATTTCCTCTTTAAATTATGATGTGTGTATTCGTGCCAAGCAAAGTCGTGTTCCTTTTCAGTCTCAGCCTTACAAACTCTCGAGTCCTTTTACTCTTGTTCATAGTGATGTATAGGATCCCTCACCTTTTACTACTTCCACGGGTAAACGTTAGTTCGTCACGTTTATAGACGACCACACTTGCCTTACTTGGGTCTTCCTCCTCACTGACAAATCTGAGGTATCATCCATTTTCCAACAATTTTATACAACTGTCGAGACTTAGTTCAATGTGAAGATTGGAATTTTACATAGTGATAATGGGCGAGAATTCTTCAACACCTCTTTCAGGGATTTTCTTATCTCTAAGGGAATTGTCCACTAGAGCTCGAGTGCTTATACTCCGCAATAGAATGGAGTAGCCGAGCGGAAAAATCGTCATCTAGTGGATGTAGTCCGGTCTCTTATGTTATCTGCCACTCTTCCGTCATACTTCTGGGGGGATGCAGTTCTTACTGCCGCCCATCTCATTAATCGGATGCTCTCTCGTATTCTTAACCTTCATACT
>NC_052354.1:33319911-33328438 GCF_009727055.1 Benincasa hispida
GTCGAGATCAGGGAAGATAGTTGTTCTTATTGTCTACGTTGATGACATTGTTTTATCTGGAGATGATGATGCTGAGATCATGAGGCTCAAAACAAATATGGTCGAAGAGTTTGAAATTAAAGACCTTGGTAAGCTAAGATACTTTCTGGGAATGGAAATGGCTTGATCAAAGGAAGGTATCTCAATTTCTCAACGAAAATACACTTTGGACTTACTAAAGGAAACATGCATGACTGGGTGTAAACCTGTTGACACACCAGTAGAGTACAATGCGAAGCTCAGTGAGAAGAATGATAGAGTTCCTATTAATAAAGAGAAGTATCAACGGTTAGTCGGGAAGTTGATATACTTATCTCATACAAGGCTAGATATTTCGTATGTAGTAGGTGTTGTCGGTCAGTTTATGCAGGCTCCCTGTGAAGATCATATGACAGCAGTTGAACGTATCCTTCGATACCTGAAAAAAACTCCTGGCAAGGGTCTGATGTTCAGAAAGTCCAATAAACGATCTGTTGAAGCCTACACTGATTCTGACTGGGCAGGTTCTGTTGTTGACAGAAAGTCGACGTCTGGGTATTGTACGTTTATCTGGGATAATCTATTCACCTGGAGAAGTAAGAAACAAGGGGTCGTTGCTAAAAGTAGTGCTGAGGCTGAGTATAGGGCCATGAGTTTGGGGATCTGTGAAGAAATCTGGTTGAAGAAAGTGTTATCTGATCTCCAGCAAGATAATGAGCTTCCGATGAAATTGTTTTGTGACAACAAAGCTGCCATCAGTATTGCAAATAACCCGGTTCAACATGATAGAACTAAACACGTAGAGATTGACAGACATTTCATTAAGGAGAGACTGGACAGTGGAAACATATGCATCCCTTATATTCCTTCAAATCAGCCAGTTGCAGATGTGCTTACAAAGGGATTACTAAGACAAAGCTTTGACTATTGTGTAAGCAAGTTGGGTCTTGTTGATATCTATGCCCCAATTTGAGGGGGAGTGTTGAAAATAGGGTTATTAACCTAGGGGCATTTATGTAATTGTGTAGGTCTCTAAGGTTTCCTACTGTCTATTTATACGTTGTGTCCCTGTGTATTCAGTGTATCAGATTAACTAATAAGAAAGATCTCTATATCGTGGTTTTTCTCCCTGTACTAGGGTTTCCACGTAACTGTGTGTTGTTATTCTCTTTTCTTCTTCTATATTATAACACCTCAAATCTAGAAGACATTTCACATTCTTCTCATCCCAAAATTAATCAGAGGTGAAGATTAAGTATATTTTAAAATGATATAAAGGTAGATTTAGTAGGGACCAATTATTTTTTAAATAAATCATGTTAAAGCATACATATAAGATATCCTATTAGTAGTAATAGATAATAGAAGATTAAATTAAAAAAAAAAAACATACCACTCTAACTTTAACCATATTTTTAAAATCCAATATTATTCAGAAAATCGACGTAGATGTGAACTAGATGCAAGTATTTTTGAACTAAACCTTCAAAGAACACATTTTAACTTTTTGTTAACATTCAGTTGTTTTTTTCTCGTTAGAAGGAGAATTTAAAATATGTAACTTTTGAAAGAATATAGTAGATTTGTTTAATAATGACAGAAGTTGGATATATATATAAATTGAGCTTATTAGAATAATGAGGAAGGAAATTACTTGTAAATTGATCCTTGTAGGGAGGCACCAAGTACTAAAATGTCTATAACATTTTGGAGACATATTTATTTAATGTCCTTTGGAATCCTCTCCTTCCTCCAACATCACACTCATTGCATGGTTCTGTTTCTTTTCTAAACATGATGACATTTGTAGATTTATTTGTGAATGAAACTAGTAATTAAAAAAAAAAAAAAAAAAAAAAAAACTCTCTCTTAAAAGTTGTTGATTACATTTTTAATTTAATACATGCAAAGGATTTAAACTTTTGATATTTAAGTTGGAGACTATTCTAAACCACATTGATCGTATAATCAAGCTTAAAATATACGAATGATTATTTGGACTAAACTCCCCTACCAATAAATATAAATGTGTCAGACTATATCTCTAAGGAAAAGTTCTAAATCTTTCCACTTAAATGGTTGTGTTGAACTACAAAAAAAAACAAAAAAAAAATTGTTATAGAATCATTCGATAACTATATAATTGGTTTGTGTTTTTTGAAATTGACTAGAAAAAATTACTTTGACTATAATGATTTTTTATTTTGTTATCCAGTTTTGATCAATCAAGTTAAATTTGAGGAAAAAAGGGTTAGTTTGTTTTACAAGTCTTATTTTGTCCTTTATAATTTGACTTATAAAAATAAAAAAAGGTGAAAAGAGCAGTAAGATTATTACTGGAACATGCCATTCTTATTCAAAAGAATTATTAACGAAAGTTAATATTTAAACGAACGAACTTTTAAAGTTCACAATTATATACACACTAATATTGGTTAGACTTCGCTCTTTAAACAAAAATAAATAAAATATAATCAAAAGTGATACTAGTAAATTAGACCAATATCATGGTCTGGTTCGATAATTGATTTTTTTTGAAGCTTAAAAACCGAATAAGTTCTTTAAAACTGTTTTTTTTTAAGACTTGTAATAGGTAATCATTTTGTTTTTTGTTTGTGGTTCAATACATATTAAATGATAATTTTCTCTTTATATTCATTAGACGATGGTATTTGCTTCTTTCATTAAAATATAAATAATTAATTATTTGTCATTTAAAAACAAAAAAAATTTTAAAAATTACTTTTTTAAATTTTCAAAATTTTTGACTTGATTTTTTAAACATTAAAAAGAAGTAGATAGTATACCAGAAAATGATTAAATGTATTAATAGGCTTAATTTTTAAAAATTAAAATTAAAAAGTAAAATAATTATCAAATGGAGCCTTAGTTTTTTTTGTTTCTAGCTAGGTCTCGAAAACTATGCTTATAATCACCAATTTCTCTCTAAATTTATTGATTTATTATTTATTTTTTATCAATATTTTTTTAAAAAAACGAGCAAAGTTTTCAAAACTAAGAAAAATAGTTTTTTAAAATTTATTTTTTTTAAAAAAAATAGTTAAGAATTTCAACTCTGTCCAAAAACAGATGAAAATTATAGTATGAAATTGAGAGTAAAATAATAAACTTAATTTTTAAGACCACAAATCAAAAATCAAATTGTTATTAAACAGATACCTTAATTTTCTAGTTAATTTTTTTTAAAAAAAATATTGTGAAAAAAATAGTATTTATAAATTTAATATAAAAAATCAATCGTTATTAGAAATGATCAATTGCAAATTAGATCCAAATTATTAAATGATATAACCTAATGTAAATTCAAAATTTTTGGAGTGTATTAGTAATAAACTATCTGGGTGATAGGGATATAAATCAACCGTTATTAAAATCAAACAAAATTGTGAAATAATTACTCTTTTTGAAAACTATCAATATAGTTTTCTGAAAAAAAGAAAAAAACTATTGGTAAAAAATAGTATTTATAAGTTTAATTAAAATATTTATATATAGTTTGAGGGCGATGGAGAGAAACTGACATTGCTTCTTGTGCAAATGCAACGAAAGGGAAGGAAGAACTGATCTCTAGCATGATTATCAGTCTGCTGTTTATTCAAAGCCGCTTCATCCAGATCCAAATCCGCACTCAGATTCGTCACTATACAAAACCAATTCAACATCAAAATTCAAGAACAGATTCGTCACTATACAAAACCAATTCAACATCAAAATTCAAGAACAGAATCGCAGAAACACCGAAAATTTTCAAAGGTTAGGGTTAGAGTTCCAAAATTTCCCCCAATTTTTGTTTGTTCTTACTCGGTTGCGCTGAAGAAGACGGTTTCTGTTTAACATGAAGCAGAGTAACCATTTGGCCTTTGCTCAGAAGGCGTTCGATTGTCCATTTCAAAGCGTTTTGACTGCATTTGTCTTTGTCGATCGCCACCGCCACATCCTTCTTTTGAGCTCCTCCTTTCGCCATTCAATTTCTGCTTCAATTGAGTTCTTTTTTCTTGTTCTTGTTTGAATCTATGGAGAAAAATTCGAGAAAAATGGTTTTAATCGAGAAAGGGGATTTTGTGGGGAAGATGAGATGGGAATGATTTTTCAACGGTGTAACAAATTTTTTCTTTGTAATTATCTATTTTTAAGTGGTTTCTGTTTAATTTTTGAACCAGAAAACAAGCTTGGATTTCTTGTTTACAGAATGTTTGATTTGTCGTTGCAAGTATTGTTGAAGACGATAGTTTTTTTTTCCTTCTTTCTTTACTTCATTATTTCCCTTGCATCAATATATTATTTAAAGTGAAAAATGTAGGTTGGTTTAGTAAAGATTGTTTTTTATTTTAGAAAATTAAGTTTATTTGCATCTTTCTTGAGTATATTAAATTCTTAACTAAATTCCAAAAACAAAAATAAATTTTTAAAAACTATTATCTTGTTTGGTAACCATTTCATTTTTAATTTTAGAAAATTAAGTTTATTTTCTTAGATTTCCTACAATGATTTGCATCTATATAGTCAAATTTCGAAAAAAAAAATTAGAAGTTACTTTTTATGCAAAAGATAATAAAGTAAGAAATTCGAAGGTAGAAATAATATTTATAAGCTTAATTTTTCAAACAAAAACAAAAAACTAAGATCCCATTTGATAACAATTTGATTTTTTGTTTTTATTTTTGAAAATTAAGTCTATAGATATGACTTCCACCCCAAATTTCTTCCTTATTTATATACTTTTTACTAATAGTTTAAAAAATTATTAAAATAGAAAAAATAATTATTAAAAATTTACATTATCAAATACACATAAGTCTCAATGCAAAATTAATAACTATAATACAATTCTTTCTATCATTTATGTGTTGCTAAAATTTGATTTGCAATATTATTTCTCACTCAAGTCATTTGTCTTAAATGATATTGACTCAAATTTAACTCAATTATATTATTATGTAAATATCGTGGTTGTAAAATATTAAAGTGAACCTAAACAAAATATTGGAAAATTAAAAAAAAAAAAAAATTAGCGTATAAATATAAAAAAATAATAAAAAAAAGAAAGAAATATAAAACAAAAATGGAATGAAATGAAACTAGGGATAACAAGATAATAGCAAATTTTAAAGTTTCATTTGGAAAAATAGTAAAAAGTTTCCAAAATCGTAAAAATAGCAAGACGATTTTTTTTTAAAAAATAAACAATACTAATTAGCAAATGTCCAAACTACTCATGCAGGCTAAAATTGATAAAAACCCACGTGATAATCTAAAAACAAATCCAAAAAGAGCTAAACCAATGCAAATACACTGTATTTAAGTATTTAGGTCGCTAATTACAAGCAAACAAAGAGACACAAAAAAGAATAAAAAATATATTATTGCAAAAATGGACTGAATCAGATACATTTTTAAGGCAAGTAACCAATTGATGGAGGATTGCAGCAGAAAACAAGATTAGCATGGTGGTTTGTGGTTGAAGTAGAGAGTGAAATAAGAAGAGGAAAAAGAAAAGAGGAGATGGATCTTGTTGACATTCGTCAATTGGTGAGAAACGATGGAAGAAAAGAAAATCATGGATGGGAGTCATTGAAAGAGTATGTGAATACCCATTGTGGAAACATCGATGTCCCTATTTTCATTTTACAAAACATATGAACATAAAGAGGACAAAGACATAAACATTTGTTCTAATTAAGCATGCATTTACACAGAAAAAATGGAAAGGAAATATGGGATGAAGAGTACCCACCCTTGAAGGCAAAAATCTTCATATTCCTCCAAGTCATAAACTTAACAAACTCTTTGAACAGTCTCACAAACAGCTAGAAAAACACACTAAGAATATCTTTGAGAATTTTGTGGGTTTCAAGTATATATCCTCGATAAACTTTGAGAGAGCAATCCATACGAAGTCATAAACTTAACCTCGATATCCTCGAAGGGTAGAAAATCGATGAGAATTTTGTGGATTTCAAGTATTAATTTTGGAAGGGATGACGATATTGATATTGAGAGAGCAATCCACACTAAGAATATCTTTGTTCTTTGTTTTCAGAGAATGCAAGAAGAAGATGATTATTGTCTAACTCCTCTACCCTTCCCACTTACACACGTTAAACAAAACGAGAGAATAACTGGGGGGTTATCAAATAACTTTGTTACAAATAATTGAATTAATTAAAATTAATTTAAATAAATATATATTTAACAAGGAAATACTCAGTAAGTACCCCACTATCGGGGTCAAGCTAAGCATCTATGTGAAGGAACCATTGAAGGTCCTTGAGCGGAAGCATGGGATTGGATCAAATACCCAAAATTTACATAACATAAATGTTACAGCAAAAACATATAGATTATGCATTAAAAGAAAATTACAACATGCTTTAAAATAGAGAACAAGAAAGAAAAAGGGTTTAAGGAAAACGCTTACTGTGCCTTGTAAGAACTCTTCTTCACGAAATTCGGCTTCTCCGGAATCTTGTCCAACAATCAATCTCGAACGCCCTCTAACGGCGTCAAATAAGGACCACGCACGAATGTTTCCTGTCCTGTATTCTCTGGATGAGAATCTAAGAGTTTTGGTGGGCTGCTTGCTATTTTTGGAAAGAGAGGGTTTTTTAAGAGTGTTGAGAGGAAAGGAGATGAATTCCCAATTTTTCTCACAAAATTTTTTCAGTGTAGTTCAACTCTCTTGGTGAAAAATAAAAACACCCCTAGGAAGAAGAAGACTCAACATTGTTTTTTTACTTCCTCCACTAACCACGTTTTTTAGAGAAAGAGAGATGGGGGAGTGAAAATGATTTTTAAAATAAAATAAAATAAATTTATTTATTTTCATAAATCAATTTAATATATATTTATATGGTAACTACCTTATCATATAATATATATATATATATATTAAGCTATATGTTATATCAAATATAACTCATAATCTATAGTTCTATATTGTATCAAATACAATATAATCTATAGTTTCTTTTCTCTCACCAATGACATTTAATATAAATCTCATTTATATTAAATTTAATATTTGTATCATATTCAAATATTTATTTCCTCTCAAATTAACTTTATATTATAATGTATCAAATATATTATAGTAATTATATCATAGATGATTAGATTAAATTAATTACATCACATATAATTAATTCTCTCAGTTAATTTAAACAATTCAAATTAATCCAAAAATTGATTCTAAAAAATTCTCGTTGAGTTACAGAGGGAATTCATGGACCTGTAGCTTGAAGCTCCAACGGTACATTAATAATTAATTAAACTCCTTTAATTAAATTATTCACCATTCGTTACTGATCGAGCACTCTACTAAAGATCGACAGTTGCATTCTTCGTACTACAGATATATTTCTGTGTCTATTGAATATTACCAGTCAACGGTACGATAATCCTTCACAAATTGCTTATAAGTACAGTTGTGCCAAAATACCATTTTCTCCCATAGTTATGTTTAACTCCTTAAGTATCCTGGATCCCTCTAGTAAACAATAAATTATAGTCCAACTATGATCAGACCTCTCTCGAGCCAGGAGAGGGTATGACACCACATTGTTCAAGCCTCGAAATCAGCTCTTAAGGGAGAATTTTATCTACTTGCCCCGACATTAGGGAATGAGTGAATTCCTTCTTGTGTAGTTGTGTTCTCAACTCCCCAATCAGACGAATCCACAAAATGGTAGGCTTGTTGAGTCGGCGATCTAGCCACTCTCACCCATACAAATAAAAGGACCACCTTCATAGGCAGGAATTCACAACTCACTCAAGATTCAATTCATGTTACCTATGATCATCCTAGTGAAATGAAATTCTCTATTATGAACGACATTATATAACGAGATTGAACATTTCGTGATCCGGTCTTATACAAACTCCTTTGTATAGAATATTCCCGTTCACATGTCTCTACATGAATGACTAGGATCAGATCATTTATAGCACTTTACAACAAATTGTAACATATACAAAGTGGTTCATACTCGTAGTGTCACCAGGAGTATTCAATCGTATCCATCTACTACAGACCATTTAAGTTATCACTTACACATGATCCACTTGTATGCCTCTACATACATGTTTAAGCTACAAAAATAACCTTGGATATTAGTTTATTGGTTTGTGGTTAATGCAACTTAGTTTATTGGTTTGTGGTTAATGCAACTAATTTTGAAATAAAACATCACATATTTTATTACATAAATAAAATGTTTGTACATTACAATTACAAACTATGGGATCCTACGAGATTTAGGGTATCAACCCCAACAATCTTCCACTTGACCTAAAGCTAGTGGGGCGTACAATGTAAAAGTCATACTAAATACAAAGTACACAAATAATAAACTAGGGTACAAACCGCCCAATACATATCTCTCACTTGCCCTAGTCTAAATATGGCCTGTCCCATAGACCATACTCTGCAGGTGACCTTCAAACATCTTATCCATTAGGGCCTTCGTAAATGGATCAACAACGTTGTGCT
>NC_052354.1:33329937-33336176 GCF_009727055.1 Benincasa hispida
ATCAGAGCACATTATTATAACACTCAGACTTCATAAACTTCAATCAAACACAACATTCAAACTTCATAAATACACAAAAACTCCATTTAGAGCTCCAAAGTAAGTTTAACTAAGCTCAACCCACCCCTCTCAACATTCAAATTTCAACCAAACACACAAAAACTTCATTTAGAGCTCCAAAACAAGTTTAACTAAGTTTAATCCACCTCTTACAATATTCAAACTTCATAAACTTCAATCAAACACACAAAAACTCCATTTAGAGTTCCAAATTATTTTAACTAAGCTCAGCTCACCCCTCACAACATTCAAACTTCATAAACTTCAATCAAACATACACAAACTCTATTTAGATCTCCAAAACAAGTAAAACTAAGCTTGGCTACCAAAACATTCAAACCAATCTCAACCCATCCTATACAACATTCAGCTACCATATCTGGAGGATAGCCAACAATTCATTATCATAAAACTAATAGTAAGACATAACTACTTTGCTACAATAACTACAGGAAAGCAACATATTAGGCAATAAGATTTTTGAAGTAATCATACTTAATTTGATGGTCATTCTCTTTGTGATCGTACCATTTCTTGAATCATTTTTTTTTTCATTTCTTCTATTTGTCTTGTATGATCCTCTTTCATTTGTCTTTTCCATCTTCAAGTTCCTTAATCCTTGATTGAGACTATTCAACATTGGCTTTTAGTTACCTCACCTCCCTATCATGCATTTTTTGAGTAGATGTCAAACTCAATGAGCTACTACCCCTCTTTGACTTAGGTTTAGGGGCCAAACCTAGGCTTTTTATGTAATCGGGTCACCTACCTAAAACTGCCTTTCAATTTTTGTCTCCAGTTAGTGGTTGGGAACCTTCTAGAGTGGATGTCGATTGTCATTCTACCATGTAATTCCACACACATATAGTTAAGTTGCGTAAGTATGAGTGACTGAACTTACAAATTAAAAACAACATGAAAATAAACCAAATTGATTACATGTGTATCCTCAGTTGCCTAATTCACAAACTTGCCACATTTTCGATTGCGTTTCTTTGAATAGGTCAACACATCCCACTTCTCGGCCTTGTTTTTCTTGAAACTTAGATTGAATTTGTGCGAATGACTTTGACCCACCTACGTGATCGAATGGTAAGTTCACTATATTCTTCCTATTAGTCTCCGAAACTTCCTACATTAAAAAAAAAAAAGATGTTTCATAGTAAATGATAGTATCTAATTAGACGTCTCTAATTATTATAACCTGAAATTCTTCATTCTTAAAACGGTCACACAAAAAATGTCAATTTTCTAATCTATTCTTAAGTCGGCTACACGAGTTGGCACGTGGTTGTTCAGGGTTGCCACATTTCTTGTAGTGTGCACAAATATGCTCTGTATTCTTTGAATGAGTTTTGCATTTGATGTTCGATAAAATTGTTAAGTGTTTGATTTGAGAAATCAAGCACGAAATAAGGCTACAAAAGAATTAAGGGATTATTTAGCATATGATGTTTATATCAATCTAAAAGAACAAACTTATAAACTTACTAACAATTAATTATTAGCCAATTCTATAAATTCTGTTAGAATATCTGCAAAAGTAGGGCATTGTACTAGAAATGCATCTTTGACAACAACACCAATCATATTACTAAACTGTACAAAATGTTGACAAATCGGCTTATTGGCCCCTTCATTGATGGAGATTGGAATTCTCCTAAATTTGTGGACATATTTTGCCAACTCCATGTTCCTGGAGTGCTCGTGTGTTCTCTGCCACATGTTGCTTATTAGGGGTTGATATTGTATCTATACAAACACAAAACAAGTTATTAGTGTAAACAAAGAAAAGTGAGTAGATACATGATTAGTCATGATTGTCATCTAAATCAAATTATTCATTAGCACTTGAACTATTATGAGGAGATAGTTTCTCTTCATCATTGTTTATGAGGTCATCATCGACATGACGAATAATTGGTTGTTCCACAACTATAGGATCTGATGGTATTCACATTCAACATGCGGAAGCAATTGGGATCTTAAGCACTCTAACTACATTAATTTTAGATTATAAGCATGCAAGTCCATAATATTCCATAATTTAAGGTTTTAGTGAACACCTTTGAAGAGCTCCAAATTAGCTTAAATCTTCAGCTTGATTCTCCTCTCCAATGGCCTGTAGACCACCAATAGTGTCTTTTCACTATTCTCTGAGCTTAGACTGGATTGTGATGTCCGAAATGAGAGGGAATTTGAAGGGAGATTGGAGGATTATTTTTGGCTTTACTGTCACTCATGAAGAAGAACTCCTTCTTTTTCAAAATTCTCAGCTTGCATGCCATTACTCATCTGATTCACCCTTTTTATTAAAGAAGACAAGCATGCCATTCAATTGCACAAGAAATTGACACCAAGAATGAAGTTGTAAGGTGGTATCAAGGTGGAAGGATTAGTGGAGAAGATTGGAAAAATCCACTAACTCTTTCAAAAATCATTTTAAAATTAAATTTCTCAAATTTAATATAAAATTATTTTTTGAATTTTAATTTCTAAAAATAATCTTTAATTTAAATAAAATTAATTCAATTATAATTTTAAATAATTAATTAAATAATTTAGTATCAAATATTAAATTATTAAACATACTATATTCTTATCTGAATCCTATTCATATTAAAATATTTAAATCATATTTAAACATTTGTTAATTAATTTTA
This sequence comes from Benincasa hispida, assembly GCF_009727055.1. Lineage (NCBI taxonomy): Eukaryota > Viridiplantae > Streptophyta > Magnoliopsida > Cucurbitales > Cucurbitaceae > Benincasa > Benincasa hispida. Next base: position 33,332,661 of record NC_052354.1, read on the forward strand.
AATAATTAATTTAAAATTTTTTAATTAATTAAAATAATTTAATATAAAATATTAAATTATAAACCACCATATTTCTTATATGAATCCATATTTATAAAATATTTAAATCATATTTAAATATTTTAATTTTTCAATTTCGTTTAATTCAATAATTAAATGTTTTCATTATATCAATATAATATTAATAATTTTTTTCGTAAATTCATTGAATATTTCAAATTCTTCCATTACACTATTATAAGGTTTAGTCTGTTTATGAGCTAGTAGGGGAACCTAAATGGACCTACATATCATTAGCTTCCAACGATCCGAGATTAATTAGCTAAATCTTTTTAACTGAATTAACCAACAGTCGTTAACTAACAGATCACTCCACTAAAGCCCAATAGTTGCACTCTTCTCACTGTAGACATATTTCTATTCATCTCATTTAACCACGATCAGTAAGTCAATCCTTCATAGGTTGTTCGAATTTAGAGCCAGGTCAAAATTACCGTTTTATCCCTGTATACATCTTGCTCCTTAAGTCTCCGCTGATCCACTAATGAACAATTGATTTATGGTCATACCAATAAACCGAGTCCCTCTCAGTCAAAGAGGGTGGGACCCCTTATTCAAGATTAGAAGTCAGGGAACAACCTATTTACTATCCCTAAAAACATGTAAGAGTGATTTCATCTTGCAGGACTATGTCCCCAACTATCTACCTGGTATTACCCCAAAAATGGGAGACTTATTGAACAACGATGTTAAACGATGTTAAACTACTCTTACCATTGCATATTAAATAATAATCCTGAATAAACAGGAGTTCATAGTTAGCTTAAGATTGAGATCGAGTTATCTTAGGTCACGAGTTGAAATAGTTAGTTTTAACAGGAAACGGTATTATAAAGAAAAGTGACTATTTCATGGTCCAGTCTTATGCAAACATCGTTTGCATAAGATGACTTCACTCGCATATCTCTACATGAACGATTTCGGGATTACATCGTTCGTATCAAATACAAAGCGGGCTGCATCCATAGTGTTCCCAAGATAAGGTACCCTCTATTCTTATACTTATAGACCGTTTTGATTATATACTCAAACCTGATCCTCTTTTATGTTTCCACATAAAGTTCAAATATTCATGTTATAGCTAGGGGTCCGTTAGTTTATTGGATTTAGGCTCCTACAAGTGCAATTCACATATTTAATAACATCTTTACTGAATAAACCTCAATAACACCTTTATTGCAAATAGAATATATTTAATGTTTACGAACTGCGAGTTTTAGGACATACAACCCAACAGGGTCAACGTCAACTATGCATAAAGTATCCTCCTCAATGGATTCATCCACACGAACTCCACACTACTACACAAATTGGATTACTTGAAGTTTTTTCAATGTCAAGTAGATGGTAGACATGATGCTAATAAAAGCGTCGTCTATTCGACTGTCAAGTATAATGTCATAACTTGATACTGTAAAAACGTCAAGAGAAATGATTTTTGGCACAATTTTCGTGTCAAGAAATATAATACACTTGACACTAATGACATGTCAAATGTATTAATTCTTGACACTTATTATTGTGATTACTCTTGACATTTTTTATTTGTTAAATATATTTTTATCTCGACACGAAATAATGGTCAAGTAATCTAACTCTTGACACATTTCCAATGTTATCTATGTTTTTTTTTTGGCTATTTTGGAATTTGATCTTCCAACTCCTTAAAATGTGCTTACGAAGTGCTTCATTTTCATCAAACTAAAAAAAAAAAGAAACATCATCCGTAAGTGCATCCCCAAACTGCATCATCTAATCTAATCACAAACTACATCCTTAAACAAAAAAAAAACAAAAAAAAACAAAAAAAAAAACACATTATTCAAATAAAAAAATATACACATATAAAAAAAATGCAAATTAAAGTTCTAAACTCAGCTGTTTATTTAAAAAAAAAATACTTACAGCGAACGATCCCAACGGCACCACGGCCGAAGATCCTCGGACGACACTACCGACAGTGAACGACACCACCGATAGCAAGAACGACCCACCAGACGACACCACGGCAGCGGACAACCCACCAGACGACACCACCGGCAGTGGACGAACACCACTGGCAGCGAACGAACCATGGACAGAACACTGATGGACTAGAGAAATGCGAGCGACAACGACTAGGAGAAATGCGGACGGCCAAGGTTTGGGGAAGGAGAGAAATGGAGAAAATGAAAATTATAAATTTAAGGTTTTCATTAAAGTAAGAAAAAATATTATTAGGTAATTTTTTTTTATATTTTACTTGACACTAAAAAATGTCAAGTAAGAGCTTCTTATATCTGACACGTGAAACATGTCAAGTAAGACCAAACGATCGTTTAACAACTCCAAATGATCATTTATAAAATACTATACGATCACTTAAAGTTTCTACATGATCGCTGAGTAACACTAGACGATCACCCACAAACACCCCGCGATCGCTTACCAATTCTCTACGATCGCCTACCAAATGCTATACGATCGCCTACCAAAGCTACATGATCGCTGAGCTCTGCTACACGATCACTGAGTAACACTAGACGATCGCCAGAAACACCCGCGATCGCTTACCCGGAACTACACGATCGCTTACAAAACATTACACGATCGCTTACCAGTTTCTATACAATCGCCTACCAAATGCTATACGATCGCCTACCAAATGTTACACGATCGCTGAGTAAACACTAAACGATCACCTACGAACACCCCACGATCACTTACCCAAGAACTACAACGATGCTTACAAAACATTACACGATCGCTTACCAGTTTCTATACGATCGCCTACCAAATGCTATACGATTGCCTATCAAATGCACACGATCGCTGAGCTCTGCTACATGATCGCTTAGCTCTGCTACAGCTGATCGTGAGTAACACTAGACAATCGCCCACAAACACCCCGCGATCGCTTACCTGGAACTACACGATCGCTTACAAAACATTACACGATTGCTTACCAGTTCTATACGATTGCCCACAAACACCCCGCGATCACTTACCCAGAACTACACGATCGCTTACAAAACATTACACGATTGCTTACCAGTTTCTAAACGATCGCCTACCAATTCTACACGATCGCTGAGCTCTGCTACACGATCACTTAGTAGAAGTAGATGATGAGCGGCACATTGCGATGACTTCTCCACGACAGAGAACTTCCGAACTCCCACTCTCGAGAGCACCCCTTCCACACTCTTGATATTCAGATTTCACTGCCCCCTCTTTTCCGTTTTCTTCTTCTTTTAACCTCCACTTCTCCCAATGGAATTGGACGCCCTCCTTAACCAATTCAACCGCCTCTCCTTTATTCTTTCTTTCTATGAATTGTCACATAATTGGAGGCCTATCAAATATCCGAATATTTCTATCAATCTCTGCTTTTTAGCCCTTTTACTTGACACGAAAAAAATGTTAAGTAAAAGCTACGTGTCAAGTAAGACCTTCTATACTTGACACGAAGTAAAG